>NC_142479.1:54380500-54681000 GCF_049115385.1 Moschus berezovskii
CCCTCACCAGGGATTGAACCTGGGCTTCATTCAATGCAAGTTCAGTGTCCTAACCACTGGACAGCCAGGGAATTCCCAAAAGTTTTTAATTTTGATGAAGTCCAATTTACCTTCTACTGCCTACACTTTTAGTATCATGGCCAAAAAAATCATTGCCAAATCCCATGTCATGAAGCTTTGTTTTCTTCTTTGAGTTTTACAGTTTTGGCTCTTACATTTAGATCTTTGATCCACTTTGAGTTGATTTTTATATATGATGTAAGGTAAGGTTCCAGATTCATTCTTTCACATGTGACTATCCAGTTGTCCCAGCACTCTTTGTTGAAAAAACTATTCTTTTCCCACTGAATGGTCTAGACACCATTGTCAAAAATTTGTTGACCACAGATACATGGGTTTCTTTCTAGACTCTGAATTCTATTCCACTCATCTATAGGTCTATCCTCCTGCCAGCACTACACTTCGTTGATTACTATTTCTTTGTAATAAGCTTTGAAATTGCTAAGTGTGACTACCTCAACTTTATTCTTTTCAGTTGGTTTTGTAGGAGTGTATGGTCTGGTTTCCAGACATTTGTGAATTTTCCAGGGCTTCTGATGAAGCTGCTCAACACCATTAGTCATCAGGCATTTGAAATGCAAACTAGAACTGACTCAAGTCATGTCTCACTCCACTAGGATGGCTACAATCAAAAAGGTCAGAAAATAGCAAGTGTTGGCAAGGATGTAGAGGAATTAGAACCCTCATGTAAAATAGTGCAGCCACCTTGGAAACCAGTTTAGCAATTCCTTGTTTCTGGTCCAGGTAAACAAGTTTCCTTGTTTAGTGAGTGGCTGGATTATTTTAGTGAGTATGTCTGCTTCCCACTGCCCATCCCACTAGCTACACAGTGCGGAGCCTCTGCTATTGTTCCTTAGGTGGGTGCAGACCTGAGTTAAGCCCATAGTCATCCTAGCACGACAGTGACTTGTAAGGATCTCTTTCCCTGACCGCACCCAGCTGTTAAAACTACACTAGTTGTTGGCTGATCTGCCAACAATGTGCTGGGGAATAAATGACTCCACAAATTGATCCAATCAAATGCAGGCTTCTTTGAAGGGATAGTTTCAAAGGTCAGTATTTGAGATTTGTTCTGATCCCAAGAGAGAAAGTTCCTTTATGCCTTACCTTTCCCCATTTCTAGCAAACTAGCCAGTTCAGTTTAGCCTCTGTCTCTACTGAAGCTATGGGTCTCCTGCCAATAGCCTTTCACCACAACCTCCAGTTTTTGCGAGCACAGTTAAGCTTGAGCTTGCAAATTGAGTCAGTTCCCTCTGTTTTAAACCTGCCTCTCCTTTCTGGCGTCTGCCTCCAATGCGGGAGACCTGGGTTCGATCCCTGGGTTGGGAAGATCCCTGGAGAAGGAAATGGCAACCCACTCCAGTACTGCCTGGAAAATCCCACGGACGGAGGAGCCTGGTAGGCTACAGCTCACAGGGTCACAAAGAGTCGGACACGACTGAGCGACTTCACTCACTCCTTTCTGGAGCAAAATCTCTGAGCCTTAGCTTTGGTGTTGTGGGTGCGATGAGAGCACACTTCTGAGTGATGGGCCCACTTCAAAAGCTGAGTGCTCAAACTTCCCTGGTGGCCCAGTGGTTAAGACTCTATGAGCTTCCGACACAGAGGGTACAGGTTTGATCTGTGACTGGGGAACTAAGATCCCACACGCCGCAAGGTACAGCCAAAAAAAGGAAAAAAAAAAGCTGAGGGGTGGGGGTGATCAGTAGCCTCAGTCCTTCCTGGCTTGCCTCTCCCATGGGGGAATCACCACCTCATGGACCTGGGCAAATGTGATCAGGGCTCCAGGACTCTCAGCAGCACTGGCCCTAGGTAAAGTGTCCATCCTACCAGAAGGGGCCGAGCAGAAGGGAGTACCTTACCTTTCAGCAGCATCACCCAGAACTTTGCATCAGTTACAGGGGGCTGGGGGCAGGATGAGAAATGCTGGCATCCTGGCTTTCCCAGATGATAACCCTCTGACTGGGAGCTATGGGGAAAGGGAGCTCTTTGTTCTTGGCTGCACTGGTCTGGAGTTTCTGTCCTTCTGGATCTTGGTTCAAACACCGCACTCACTCTTCTTACTGCATTTTGGATTTTCTTGAGTAAACATTTCTTCATTTGCTGTATACCCTTAGGTGACTTCAAACGGGTGGGTTTAAGAAAACAACTGTCGCCAGTTTCATTGCGGGGGTGGGTGTGTAAAGCTGTTCGTGCTATCACACCAGGAGTGGAAAGCCTGTCACTCTTCAGTGCCCTGCAGCTCAGCTTGGGTCCCTATCTTTACAGACTGTTCTTACCAAGGTCATCACCAGCCCCTTTGGTGCCAAACCCAGACAGTATTCCCAGTTACTATCTTTGACACTGTCACCCTTCCCTGGGCTTTGTTAGCTGTAGCCTTTCAGATTTTTCCTACCTCTTCCATCATTCTGTTCTTTTTTTAAAACCTTATCGGTGGTACTTTTTTTTTTTTGAAGATTTATTTATGTTTTGGCTGCGGTGGGTCTTTGTTGCTGCATGTTGGCGTTCTCTAGTTGTGGCGAGCGGGGGCTACTCTTTGTTGCAGCGCGCAGGCTGCTCACTGCTGCAGCTTCCCTTGTCACGGGGCACGGGCTCTAGGAGCCTGGGCTTCAGTAGTTGCAGTGTGCGGGCTCAGTAGTTGTGGTGGACAAGCTTATTTGCTCTGCAGCATGTGGGATCTTCCTGAACAGGAATCAAACCAGTGTCCCCTGCAGTGCAAGGTGGACTGTTAACTACTGAACCACCAGCAAAGCCCCCAGTGACACTTAAAAAAAAAAATTATTTGGCCGTGCCGGGTCTTAGCTGCAGCACACAGGATCTTTGGTCTCATTGTGGCATGAGGGATCTTTAGTTGTGGCATGTGAACTCTTAGTTGCAGCATGTGGGATCTAGCTCCCTGACCAGGTATTGAACTCAGGGCCCAGGGTGACCGGGAAAGTCCCCCGAACACGCTGATTTTCAAGGATGAGCTTTCTAACAGGAATAGGAGATAAAGACTATCATTCTAATTTTCAAAACCTCATGTGAACAGAAAGGTAAGAAATGCCCCCATAAGCCATCAAAGCTGGTGACACACACACGCTCTGAGGCAGCCAACGCCCAACTAGTTCCTTTTTTCAGAGTCACACTGATGATTTCAAATATTTCCCCGTCAAAACCACCCTATCTCAGCACCTGGCGGAACAAAATAAAAAGAGGACTCCATATTGTCCACTGAGAGGAAGTATTTATTTGTAACATAAAATACACAAGTTTGTGACTATCCCAAATTGTACACAATACTTTTTTTGGGCGACTATATACTAATCTGCGTCAAGACTAAAATATGTATCTGAAATAATTTCACAAAGTTTTATAAAGAAAAATTATAAAAAAGTATGCTACTATTTTAAGTTATATTCACTTTTAGTCTCCCCCCCTTACCCGCTACAAAGCCCTGCACACACCGTACACTGAAACGTTCTGATGACCTGTGTGTGTGTGTCTGGGGGCGAGCGAGGGGCTGAGGCAGTCGAGACTTGCCGTCGCCTCTCCTTGCGGCTTGAGAGAGAAGCTACATGCAGACAGTGAGCGCACCTTTCAGTCACAATCTCTCCTATCAGGAGACACGGTCTCGGGAAACTGAGGACAGCTCAGCCATGGGACACGCGAAGGGACCCCCAGATTCCGGGCGGCCACTCTGCAGCTCTAACTATGCTGTGAGAGCTCTGCCCTTGGCATGCCTGGGGCCAGGCCAACGCTCATCTGAAAGTGTGTCACTCCCTGCCCCCGGGGTTGCTGGGACCACCAGGGTTGGCACTAAAGGTGCCCGGGTGACAGGGGCAACTAGGCTTCCTTTCCACCTTTCCCCAACACTCCCATCCTCGGTAAGGGGGCGGGGAGGGGGAGGCGGGGGTTTTAATCAAATCTTGAGGACGTAAGGGGCTGCTACGTCAGTGCTGGTATCCATGGAGGGGTCAGCCTGGTCATCAGAGGCAGAGACAGTCTACCACCCGGCATAGAAAAATATTGATAAATCAGTGTACGAAACTAAGCTAGGGCAAAGAGCAGCTTTTAAAAAGTCATCTTCCAATAAATATTTACTACAGAGAAATATTTTCCTTTAACATTAAAACACTGATAAATTCAGAAGTTAATTTTGTAAAAAAAATATGTTCATTTCCCCACATGTATAAAAATAATGTTTTTAGGGCCATTCCCTCCTGGGTGTGGTCAGGCCCTTCTTTTCGAGGGGAGCTGGGGTGACCTTACAGGCTTAAACCCCAAAGCTATACCTGCCTCCCCCTTTTCCCACCTGCCTGCCACAGCCCATTCCTTCCTTCTGGTGTAAAGCTATGGAAGAAATTTTGGACAAAATTATGCTGAGGGCTTTTCGTTTTGCTTTGTTTTTGCAGCTTACCAAACTTCCCAGCAAACCTGCTGACTGTGTTTCCCCAAATTACCCCAATGCTGTCACCCAGCACCCTGCCCAGGTGGGCAACACACAGGTCCTGGGTTCAGCCCACACTCTAGCGACCCACTCCCCAACACACTGTGTGTGGACAGTGAAGGGAACAGACGTGACCTGCGGCGAGTCAAAGGCACAGGACCTGATGCAGGAAGAAATAATTCTAACGTCAACTTAGGGTGAGAAGGGGAAACCGAGAAGTCCCAATTTAGAAACAAAAACATGATTCAACATTTGCAAAAAGCCGTCATCAATACGCCTTTAGAAAACCTTGCCTGCGCCTCCACCAGCGCAGAGGAGGGCGGGCAGACGGCTGGTTGTTCCCAGGGAACAAGGCGACATTCTCAGAGCCCGTGAGCCAGGGCCAGGCTGTTCAATCCGGCCACAACATAAAGGACATCAACACTGTAAGCGCTGGTTATGTGACCCTCTTGTCTCTCCTCTACTTCAACAAACGTGTCTGCACATGTGTACGCACATAGGAACTAAGTGGCAATTCCACGGGGCGGGGGAGTGAGCGTGGGAGGCAGAGAACAGAAGATGGGCTACTAGTTATTTAGAAAGCCACTACCCACCGCCAAAGCCATGACTTCCCTTGCCCCAGCCACTACTGTATGTCCCTCCTTCTCCCATCCCGACCCAGGAAAGTGGGGCTTGGGGGAGAGGGAAGGAGGGAAGATTGCCCTTATTTGTCACAAGCAGTCTGTACGTTTCAGAAGAAAAGCAGAGACCATCACGGTTATAGATCAATGGCTTGGCAAGCACAGTGACAAAGATTCACCAGATGGGAGGTGTTTCCACCTCCCTCTGTCTTTCCCTCACTTGAAGAGCCACGTGTCAGAGCCACTGGACCTTAAGACACATGGCCCAGTTCCAGGGCTCATGGAACTAACTGCCATTCTGTACAAGGTTAAAACCACCAGAGCCTCTGTTTGTGGCCCCAGTGCTGCAGCTAAACTCTGGACAGCAAGGGGGAGAAGCAGCACAACATGCAATCTCACACTCACACACACACACTCACACGCCCTTCACTGGTGCCACCATGCACAGAAACACTAAAGTCACAACTAGTATTAACACTTCACATTATGAGTATTGTTTCCAAAGAGAAGCGATTCATGGAATTAAAACATCCACAAAAGTAACTCCTCTGGCGAGGACGAAGAAGCTAGAGATGGCGACGGGGCAGGGGGGTGGGGTGTCACGACTGTGCGTGGGGGATCCACTGACTGTCCATGGGTCGGCCTAGGAGCTCCTCCACACGCCGCGCCACGTCCATCGTATCGTCTAGATCGAAGTCACCATCGTTGTCAAGGACAGGGTCAGGGCTTGGGAGGAAAAGAAGAGAGGTTGAGGGAAGGGAGAGGTCAGAGGCCAACAAGGAGCAGCAGAGACCACCCTGCACCCCACCAGGTTAGCGGCTCAGACTGCCTATATCCTTGGCCCAGGCCTGGCAGGCAACCAGTAAGGCGATCTGAACCCTGGGGCAGAGTCATCTGCCAGTTGGTTGGACACAGTGACTCAGACTAAATTACCCAGCCTACCTAGCCTCAACACTGGCTGCCCGCACATACTGAAACCCCATCTGGTTCTTACACAAAGCCAGGAAAATCTCCACTTTAGAAGAGCGGAGCAGGTGACACTGCCCAACCCTATTCGGTACTACCAATTCCTGTTGGTCAAATCTCTCCCTCCCACCTGGGCACGTGCCTCAGCCCACCTGGCCTGGGTGGTCTCAGACCCAGACCAGCCCTGGTATCCTTGGCCATCAGGCCTGAGGCCAGGTGCCCAGTTCCTCCCCATGGAGCCCCATGAAAACACAACCTACTTCTGTGGGTACATGTTATAGTGAGGCTGGGGGCACACGGCTGGGGAGGGAGCCTGGTCCATGTAGGTGGCGCTGCTTCCAGCAGAGTCTGCAGAGGCGCTCACAAACCTGTGGAAGGAAGCGGAGCCTTAGCAAGGGGTAGTGGGGAGGGAGCACTTTTGTGTCTTTCCTCGGGTGTGGAAGGACAAAGGGCCCACTGAGCCTGGGGCTTTGGCTGTGGGAGCGGGGCCCTGCGTCCCAGGTCCCCTCGTGACCAAGGCCCAGTTCCCTCCCCAGGACTGGGTCAGGTATGTGTGTGTGTGGGGGGAAGGGAACAGGAGGGGAGGCGGTGGTGGGTGAGGAGAGCCAGGTGGAGGCAGGGGAGGACAGAAGAGGCAGCAGGAGACCGGGGCTGGACCCGGACACTTACTCAGGGACCACTTGCTTGATCTGTGGCTTCACGTATCCGTCCACTGCTTTAGCTGCCGAGGGGGGAAGATGGTGATGAGAACCAAAGTCCTCAAATGAAATGAAGATGCAGTCTCCCTGAAGAATCCTGTCTTTTCTTAGGATAAGACACAGTCACCTCATTTTATTTTAGGATTTGGTACAAGCGTGTCTTTCATTTCTCTCTCATTTCTTTTGGTCTTATAGTGTGGCATGCGGGGTCTTAGTTCCCCAACCTGGGATCGAAACCATAACCCTTGCATTGGGAGCATGGAGTCTTTTAAAATAATTAATTTTGGCTTAGTTGTGGCAGGTGGGATCTAATTCTTTGATCAGGGCTCAAACCTGGGCCCCCTGCATCGGGGGGGCACCTGTTCTTAGCCACTGGAGCACCAGGGAAGTCCCACAAGCACATATTTTAACTCATTAGGAAGACCCAGGAGAGTAGAAGCCTCAATGCTGACACTGGAAGCTAAGACAGCTTCCAAGTTGGCTTGGATGTGTTAATACATTCGTCAAACCATAAAAAAGGTAAACTTCAATACAAGTTTAAATCAAGCATTAACTGAACACTCACTGTAAAAAGAAAACACATCTTCAAAAGTTTCAAGCTGCAGATACAGAAGGACTGGCGACAAAACGAGGACCAACATGGGGAGGTCACAACTGGGCAACTTCTCAATCATACAGGGAAGAATGCTGTCACCTCTGGAACTCTAGAGAAACAGCCTTGGGAAGAACTGACTTCCTTATCACTGGAGGTGTTCACGTGGAAGGTGGACCAACACTTGCCAGGGGTCGTGCGGAAAAATCGAAGCATCAGAAGGGAATTAATCTTATTCAAGGATCCTGGGAGGTACTCTAGCTCTGAGCGTCTATTCTTTTAGGAGATGGAAAGTCACTCTGTCAGGTGTCTGTGCGTTCTTGGTGTGGGTTTCTGTACTTGGGAGTCATGTGATGGTCGTGCGGCCCAGTGGGTGCCATTTATGCTGCATGGCTGGTTAGAAAAAAAGTACTGCTGCTGCAGTGTCTCACTCTCCACAGCATCCTCGCTGGGATGTGGTAGGCTAGGGATCAACTGAGGGGATAAGGCAGAGTTACTTTCTCAAAAGGTTGGTTATGGAAATCCAGCTAAGGTCGGTAGTAGGATTGTGATAGTCTGAAGTCGGCGAAATCTTGTTTCCTGGGTGTCTGAGGAAGGCAACAAGTATGTCTTAACTATATGAGACAGCGAAGATTCCGTTGAGGTCAGAAGGATGACTCAGTCTAAGAGACTGAACCGCGCCATGGGTCACACATCGCTTGTTATCCTGACCTGCTTCTTCTGGGGCTTCAAATGTCAGTGGCTGCCTTTTCATCATATCTCATGCTTTTTGTGCTTTACTGTCTACAGAGAATTTTACAGAATGGCAGAAAAGATAAGAAACAAAGAAATGCTATAAAAATAACATTTGAAAACCTAGATTAGCTGGGCTCATAAAAAGAAGCAGTGGCAGGTTTAGTCCAAAATACTACATAAGTCTAAAAATATTTTGGCTTACTTCCCTACCTAGAAATATAACCAGGTGGGAAGGCATGATACAGAAGGCAGAATCTCTAAAGGAAAAAGGTCGACAGATTGGGCTATGTAGAAAATACACATCTTTGCATTTCAGCAAAACAAAACCTAAATGTTAAAAGAACCATATGACACAAGGAAAAACATCTCTGCTATATATGATAAAGGCTTTATTTACGATATAAAAATCCTTGCATGTTATTAAGGAAAAAGGAACTACAAAGAAAAATGAACAAGGAATAGGAATGTACAGGAAAAATACAAATGGCCAGTAATGTGAAGGTTAAGAAGCACAGGCTAGACTGAGCTCAAACCCTGGCTTGGCCTCTTCCTAGCTGTGAGGCCTCTGACCAGTAACTTCACTCCTCTAGGCCTCAGCTCCTCAAATGAAACCTGGGGATGGGAACAGTAGCTACTGCACAGGCCTGTTTTGAAGATTAAAAGAGAAACTATTGAAATGTGCTCAGAAAAGTGTCTGGTACGCAAGTAAGCGTTCAACAAACATTAGCTGCTATTATTACTTCATTTCTTATCACTGTTATTATTGCCATTACATGAAAAGATGTTTTGAGCTTATGAAGAATCAAAGAAATGAAAAATAAGAACTATGATCTCATGTGTATGCCCTGACATGTAAGATCTCATGTCAGGCTGGCAAACAGGAAGCTGATGAAGAAACTCTATGCCTGGCAGGAGGAGGATGGAGAAACAGACGCTCAGACAGGCGTCTGTGGGAGTGGAAACAGACTCCACTTTCTGGAGGGCAATTCTGGATAGATGTGTCAAAATGCTTGAAAAGCACCTACCACGTGTCTCAAATTCGACTTGAGGAATTTGTCCTAAGGAAACAAGTTGAACGAGATGCAGGTACCCAGTTATCTCAATATTAATCATCACAAAAAAACTGTGACCAACTTCAAAGTATCTTAAATAACCAACACAGAATCACCGTATAATGAAGTCCAGGCTATTGTTAAAACGATACTGTTAGTTTGTATTTACTAGCCTGTAGCTCTGCCTGTGATGTATTTTTCAGTGAAAGAGTAATCAGGTCATAAATGATGATGTGCGGTATCACCTAAACCCGCCACGACCTGGTCCTTCCCGCTGCTCTGGCCTCCTCTCCTGCCATTTCTCCCCTGCTCATCCAGCTCCAGCCTCCCGGGTCCTCGTGAGATTTTCTAAACACGCCAACTTCACTCTCATCTCAGAGTCTCTGCTCTTATTCTCTCGGCCAAGAGTGTTCCCTCTTGAGATTTGTGTGTGACCTCCTCACTTCATTCAGGTCTACTCTGAGGTCGCCTCTTTAGGGAAGCCTTCTGTGACCACGTGAGTGAAGTGCCACCTCCCTTGCACTCCCTATAGCTTCAACTTATTTGTTTTCATAATGGCCATCACTAAATAGATACATTTATTTACTTGTTTATTGTCTTCCTTCTGCTATTAGATTGTAACCCCCACACAGGAAGTACTCAATAAGCCTCTGGTGACTGAATGCAGAAAACCTAGCTATGTGGACTGAAGAACATTTACTAAATTGTTTACATGGATGAGATAAGACTGTCGTGTGATATCTATTTTCTTTTCTATACTTTTCTGGAAAATTTTACAATATATACATAATACTTTTATGCTCAGAAAGTAATAAAACCATCTCTGTTTTAAAATAAAAAATTTTACCTTCCTAATTTTGTTTGAACTAAACTTGTACATTGTAATATAGTGCAGCTGCTAGAAAAACACTACAGTGGTTCCTCAAAAAATTAAACACATGAATTATCATATAAACCAGTCCTTTCCCTTCTGGGAAAATACTCAAAAGAATTAAAAGCCAGGATTCAAACAGATACTTGTTCCCTTCAGTTTGATATTTGGAGCTGGTGGTGGATATGTTTTTTGTTTGACTAAAGAAAACGGCCTGGGATTTATATCTGCCCTGCATAAAGCTCAAACAGCAAAAACTGAGTATTAACTGCATAGATTTTCATACAGACAGACAGACAGACACAGACACCTAAAACAAAGCCCCGAATCACAACAAAACCAAATCAGAATGCGAACATTGTTACCAGTGGCAGGCTCGCATGGAACTGGGGTGTAATACTTGGAGTACACTTCATCTTTGGGCCGGTCAGGAAACACGTAGATAAGGTAACTCAGGTCTCCCAGGCGGTCGGCCAGGGACCGGATGGAGAAATCTCTGGTGGTAAAAGGCATCAGATTCCAAAACATTCTTTCCTCTAGATCAACAGACAGAATAATCATGGTCTAAATATGACTTCTGAACAGGAAATCTTAAAACCCAAAGAGACTACAAATAAAGCTCTCCATGAAAATTGTCCTAATAAAAATCTCCATTTAAAGATAACCGTGGGTTGTGGATTAAGCAGTTTTAAAAGTCATGCGTAGATAAGCGGGTACCACATATCCTACTTCCCTTGAGATCTAATGATCTCAGGCAGTTTCCAGTTCAAACAGTATTCTCTCCCTTCCTACAAGAAACTTGTTGCTGACTCCAGTTTCTGATTCCCTGTACAAAAGCATGGAAGAGAGATAGGAAGCGTTTCCATAGCCAGAGGGTGTGTGAGAGTTATTAAAAGCTATTAAAATCTTCAAGTTACCAAAAACAATCACACTACTCTTGTTTGACTGTGATGATCAGAGGAAAGAACTAATATTTCTAGATGGAAACCGTCAATAGCCGTAACCTTAGGTTAGGATAAAGGAACAATGAAAACAGCATATTATTTCCACTCTAATGACTCCAAACAACAGAGTAATTCTTTACTGAAATAAACCCAAGGTTGAATAATAAGAAGGCAAAAAGTTCAAAGGTGAAGCAGCTGAGACTTTGGGCAGGATACTGTATTACAAAGGTAGCCATGTTGGGCTGTCCATTTGTATTTCTCAAAATTAGTGCCTGTGTTTCCCATAATATTTGACACCAGCTGCCGTTGTGTCATGGTTATACATTTGTGCTTCCCATAATTAGTACTGGCCCCAAGGAATAAGAACAAGCACTCAATGAACTGGTGGTTACAGTATAATAATTTTGCAACATAAGCACCTAACCAGAGCCAAGATGTCCTAAAGAGGGAGAGACACTCACGAGAATCAAACTTCCAAGCAATGGTGATGCCACCGATTTCAGAGTCACTGAACCTCAGCAGGAAGGTCCCGTCTGGCTTGTTGATAAGCAGGTCGTGGGCCTGTTGCTTGTTCACGAAACCCAAGATAGCCCTGGATCATAAAGACCAAAGGGGCAGAAGCAGAGCATGATGTTTCAATGCAAGAAGGAAGACCTTACCACTCTACTGCCAACTTAACAAACGACGATTCTCACCCGTCATTCCAATGAGGCTTGAGATGTTTCTTTAACACCTCCATAACACCGTCAAACCACTGCCAGAAAGTGTAATTCCGTCCGGGTAAATTCTCCTGGTTAGAGAGACAACAGTGAACCCAAGAAGGCAAAAGCCATGCTCAGGGTCTGATTACCTGGATACGCTTTAACTGGACAAATTAAATGGAAAACACCCACACTGTCAGGATCATACAAATATACACGCCTGCCTGAGTTTGACCAAAGGGTCCTACAACCAAAATATAGTGCAGAGAGGAAAAGACAGAAGAAGGGGAAAACACCACAAAGCAATAACCAACACTCAGTGGGCCTGGCCACACACACTTTCCCTGCATCTGGGCTGACTAGTCCTTTGTTGGTTGTGATTTGTGGCCTGTGATGAACAGCAGCAGCATCACCCAGGAGCTTCTGAGAAATGCAGAATGTCAGGCCTCATCTCAGGCCTGCTGCGTCCAAGGCCGCCCCCTTAACAAGATGCTCCCGTGATATGTAAACGTGAATCGCATCAGATCACACCGCGAGGCTGCAGAGAACACTCCATCATCTGGGTGTTACTGACAATTATCAGCCAAATGCAGTGATCTGATTCTGTTGGAAGGCAGGAGCCGTACTGCAACGGCAAAGACAGACCATGGGGGCCTCCTGCTTCACCTAGCAAAGCTCCCCTGATTACCAGCGAACCTCTTAGCCAGCTGGTTGGCATATAACCTTTCACAAAAGACATATGCAGAGACCATGAAATCTCTGAATTAGGGCACTTAAAATAAGTGGGGTGGGGGTGTAAGCGAAGAAAAAGTTCAATTTAAAATCAACTTAAATTTCCTTCATCAGCATCCTCTTTCTTGGGCCGAGGGTTCCATGGGAGCCTGACTTTGTATTATGTATCAAGGGACAGCAGAGGGTCCAGGGGACAGAGCCATGGAGCTCTGATCATCACAAAAGCTTTACTTCTCATGAGTTACATTACTGTGTGCTTTTCTGTTTCCTTTACAAAGGAGAAAACACACTAGCTGCATGCTAGTGTACCCAGTTTGCTTAAATATTCAAGCATGTAATTTTCTACATAAAATGTATGAGGCTGTCCATCTGTTCAGAAGCTTCCTAATATCACAGGCACATCACATTAGAGACATGAGGAGTGAGGGCCTGTTGCAGGGCGGCTCCTGAGGGATTGGGTTTGCAGGGTCTGATCTAACTGCTGCAGGTGGTGTGTCCCTCACCCGGTTGAACTGGGACCAGGACACGGACATGCCGTTGTAGTCCTCGAGGTGGCTGCTGCTGCTGTTGAACAGCTTCTGCGCCAGGAACACCAGGTTCTCCTTGGTCAGGCCCCGGTTGCTCTGCACCTCGGCCTTGAATTTCATGTTGAGTGCCTCGCACAGCTGCGGCCACAGAACTTTGTCAGGCACCGCAAAGGGCACCCTGCCCTGAGGGGGAGAAAAGCCAGAAAGCTTAGGAGCAAACAGTTGCATGATTTATACCTTTGATGAGCAAGAGAAAAACACCAGGGACTGGATGGAGTTACAAACACTTGTCTGGCTGAGCCTGAGTGTCAACTCAAACTTCCTTGGGGTGTGCAGTCTCATGAAATGCAGAAGGTTCCATCTTATCTTCTTCACACACAACTTGGAAGGTAACCCGTGGTTTCTGCGGGGTTCTGTAAGTGAGCTGCTGGATGTCTCGTGTTTCAATAGTCATGAAAAAAACCATGACCAAGGTCTGGCTCTGATACTGGAAATTCAAAGGGAGTCGAAGTCTACAAGACTGGTTCTCTAGGTATATGGAGAGAATGTGTGTGTGTGTTGTGTGTGTTCACACATGTGTGCTCAAGTGTCATCCTTGCTCTTGACTCCTTCTGCCAAGAACGCTAGCTCAAAGTGAAATAACTTATATGGAAAAGTAGAAACTTACGATTTTACTGAGAAACAGATTAGAACATAAATTTATAAAAAACTGTTTTCAACCCATTCAGGCACAGTACTTCATTTTATTATAAATTTTTTTTGGAAAAGGCGATTCCTTCACATGATATAAAATTTAAAAAGCACAGAAAGGTATACAGTAAAGTCACTTTCCTATCTGTGTCTGCCAGCAACCTAGTTCCTCTCCCCAGAGAATGTAATCTAGTTTATTGTGTATACTAACAAAGACATTCTATGCCTGTCAGCAAATATGTATAATTTTCTTTTCTTTAAACTATAAAACCCACATATTCTGCATCTCCTTTTTTTTCACTTAATACTTTATCTAGAAGACCTCACATTAGCACATAAAGAAACTTTTCATTTTCTTTGGTGGCTGCTAAATATTCTACAGTATGGAGGAACAATAATATATTTAACCAGGACATCTAGGTACCATCCTTAAGTCTTTGGCTATTGTTACAAGCAATGCTGCAGTGTATTCACGTCATTTCACATATAGGCAAACATATCTGTAGAGTAATTCCCACAGGTATGTATTTGTTCTAAAACAGCATAATGGAGAGCATGTGGAGAAAGGGCAACCCACCCACAGTGCTGGTGAAAATATAAATTGGTGCAGCCACTATGGAAAACAGTATGGAGGTTCCGTAAGAAAAACTAAAAAGAGTTGCCGTAAGATCCAGCAATCCCACTCCTGGGTATATATCCAAAGAAAACTCTAATTCAAAAAGATACATGCTCCCCTATGTTCAGAGAAGCACTACTTACAACAGCCAAGACATGGAAACAACCTGAATGTCCACGGAAAGGTGAATAGATAAAGATGTGGTGGACATATACAATGGAATACTACTCAGCCACTAAAAATAATGCCATTTGCAGCAATATGAAAGGACCTAGAGCTCATCATACTAAGTGAAGTCAGAAAGAGAAAGACAAATACCATATGATATTACTTATATGTGGGATCTAAATTATGACACAAACTTGTTTACGAAACAGAAACAGACTCACAAAGAAAACAAACTTTAGAAAGGGGAGAGGGAGTTGGAGAGGGATAAATTAGGAGTTTGGGATTAGCAGATACAAGCTACTTTATATAAAACAGATAAACAACAAGGTCCTACTGTATAGCATAGAGAACTATGTTCAACATCCTGCAATAAACCATCACAGAAAAGAATATATATATATATATATATATATATATAAACACTTTGCTTCAAGAGTGGGAATACCAGACCACCTTACCTGCCTCCTGAGAAATCTGGATGCAGGTCAAGAAGCAACAGTTAGAACCGGACATGAAACAACAGACTGGTTCCAAATTGGGAAAGGAGTATGTCAAGGCTGTATATTGTCACCCTGCTTATTTAACTTATATGCAGAGTACATCATGTGAAATGCCAGGCTGGGTGAAGCACAAGCTGGAATCAAGATTGCCGGGAGAAATACCAATAACTTAGATACTCAGATGATACCATCCTTGTGGCAGAAAGTGAAGAGAAACTAAAGAGCCTCTTGATGAAAATAAAAGAGGAAAGTAAAAAAGCTGCCTTAAAACTCAGCATTCAAAAAAAGAACATGGCATCCAGTCCCATCACTTCATGACAAATAGATGGTGAAATAATGGAAACAGTGACAGACTTTATTTTCTTGGGCTCCAAAATCACTGCAGATGGTGACTGTAGCCATGAAATTAAAAGACATTTGCTCCTTGGAAGAAAAGCTATGATAAACCTAGACAGCATATTAAAAAGTAGAGACATTACTTTGCCAACAAAGGTCTGTCCAGTCAAACATATGGTTTTCCCAGTAGTCATGTATGGATGTGAGAGTTGGACCATAAAGAAAGCTGAGCACCGAAGAACTGATGCTTCTGAATTGTGGTGATGGAGAAGACTTTTGAGAGTCCCTTGGACTGCAAGGAGATCCAACCAGTCAATCCTAAGGGAAATCAGTCCTGAATATTCACTGGAAGCTGAAACTCCAATACTTTGGCCACCCGATGTGAAGAACTGACTCATTGGAAAAGACCCTGATGCTGGGAAAGATTGAAGGTAGGAGGAGAAGGGGACGACAGAGGATGAAATGGTTGGATGGCACCACCGACTCGACAGACATGAATTTGAGCAATTTCCAGGAGTTGTTGATGGACACGGAAGCCAAGCATGCTGCAGTCCCTGGGGTTGCAAAGAGTCAGACACAACTGAGTGACTGAACTGACTGAACACTTTGTTATACATCAGAAACTAACACAACATTGTAAATCAACTATACTTCAATAAATTTAAAAAAATACAGTAAGATGTACACTAGTTATTAACATAAATGAAAATGTTAAAAATGCTGATTTATTTAGATAAGATACTTCAGGAATGACACATGGCAGGAGATGCCAGAGGTACACAAGGAGTGAGATTTGGGGACAGGCAGGGAGGGAGAGGAGAGCAGACGTGGCAATCCTATCCAGGAGGATCATCAGCACAAGTGGAGGCAGATTTTTTTTTTTAATTTTTATTTGTTTGTGCTGGGTCTTAGCTGCAGCATGTGGGATCTAGTTTTCTGACCAGGGATCAAACCCAGGCCCCCTGCAGTGGGAGCACAGAGTCTTAGCTGCTGGACCACCAGGGAAGTCCCCAAGATATTTTTAAAACTTTTTAACTTTCCTTGTCTTTTGATTCTGACTTACTCAAATTCTCTCATATATATATATATATATATAAATGTTTATATATATACATTTATATACATATATTTATTTATTAAAAAGTCTAGTCAGTTGGTGAATAGTTGTCTTCTTGTTTTAATTGACTGTTCCTCCCAAATCCTCTCTTGGATCAATCAAACCCAGGAGAGGATTTGATCAAATTGATTTGATCAAATCAAGTCAATCAAATCTTCTCTTGAGCTCCTTAGGTAGATATTTTTTAAAAGAGCCTTAAACGCAGGGTTTATAGCACAAGCATGGCAGAATTTCTGCTAAAAATGTCATCCCTGAAGCAAAAATACTGTTCTCTAAAGAGCCCTGTTGAAAATGCCAAATCAGACTCTTCACGTTACAGCCACATTAAAGGACATACTTTTATGTACCAAATAACAAGTATAACCTTTCATCAGGTTCTTTGGACTAATTTCTACTGGAAATATGCACCACACAGAACGCTGTCTACCGACATGGTTTGGAAATGATCAAGCCAGCCGCACACGAGCGGTACCCAGACAGCACTAAGGTGATACATCCGCGAATCACACTCATTCCTTTACAGGCAGCATCTCATTCTTCCTGAGGCTTGGGATGAGTCATAGAGCCAAAATTTGGAAAAGACATGAAATGTCACCCTCAGTCACTGGAGGGACGATGACAGGAAGCAACTTCTAACCGAAAGTGACTTCCTGATAAAGTATACAACCAGCAGAAGAAACCGGGGAGTCCCAAACCCTATGCATGGTTTTACCCAGGATTCAAAATAGTATTTACAGAGTACTGGCTATGTGACAAGCACTTTGTGGATGAATCTTCCAAACACCACTCTGGAGCATTACTCTCCCTGTGCTGCAGATACTCATGGGAAGCTTAGACTCGGAGAGGTCAAGTGAATTTCCTGTGGTCAGAGTGAGGAAATGGTGGGGCCTGAGTTGAAACCCTGGCCATTCTTTAAGCTCCTGCTCATTCTACTTTCCACATGCTCTCCATTCTGCCTCCTAAGGAACACAGCATTTTTTTCTAAGCCTTTTGGTGGGGATAAAGAGACTGACAGGGACTCAGGACACCAGTGTCAAGGTCCTGAGACCTTCAGGCCCCAGGAATGCACTCACAGGCTCTGCAAATGCGTTGTCCCAGAGAACAGTGGCCGTCGCGTTGTTATCCTGGCTGCCGTGAACAATCACCACCACGGGGAGGGACAGCGTCTGGAAGAGACACAGTGGGGCTGAGGCCGCGGCCACACGCTCCGCCCTCTCCCTTTTGGTTCCCGGCGCAACATGCGCATCCTTGCTCCGAGTGTCAGCAAATGTCACCCTCAAACACAGAACAGGAATGGCTGCAGGAACAACAAGACGTCTCATCTGCACTGTCTTAGAAATTCAAGGTATTTTAGCAGAGGTAGTTCTCCATGACATTTTGAGATTTAGATATTTCTTAGATATTTCTGAAGTATGGAGTAAGTTTCTCGAAGTTAGAGAACAGAAAAAAAAGAGAAAGAATATGGAGACATTTCTGGGAAAATAATAGCAAGAAACTAATGTCTAATATTTAGCAATAACTGTGCTCAAATCCATCCTGAGTGATGTTTCCTTGGGTTCACTTCTACCCACAATTCTAGCTATTTCACTTCATTATTATTTGTTCAAGTCTTAAGAGAATCTGAGAGACGGAGTCCTAAGGACGAGATCTCCTCACTTTCTATTCATCACTAATCACAAGTAGGGACAGCTGACGCCAACACAACGCAAATGAACTTCCAACATAAAAATTAAATTAAAAGATATCCTGAGATCAAAACAGTTCTTTTGGGATACACACACACACAACACACCTTGACTTGAAAAACCAGCTCATTTCCACCAACACTGAACTGTGATTCAAATAGGATGGTAAATTTTTCTTCTGTCACCGACTCTGCTCCACGACGGTCAGATCTCTTAATTCGTTTCAGGGACTGCCAAGGAGAAAGATGAGAGGATAAAGCCCTCAAGCAACTAGAGGGAAAGTCTATTCTTCCTCTTCTCCCATCCTCACCATGTTCCTGAAGTGGGCACTCAGGGTGCCTGTGGCCTGGTGATACTCCATCACACAGCAGTTGTTCAGGATCTCCCCGCTGTAATCACTGCAGGCGAGAGACAGACTCAGCTCTACGCACATACAGGGTCTCAGCACACATGAGGTCGCAAATATATTGAGGGTGGGAGGAAACAGAGGAGACTCAAAAACTTGAGTCATTTAAGAGGAAATGGCGGTTCAGCTGCATAAATGATATGAGAAGTAAACATACATGAAACACACAAGGCGCTTCCTTAGACATATGCCTACTGTATCAGAGTTTCTTTACACAAGAACACCCTTATTCCTTCTCTGAGAGCTGAGAGAGGCCAGACAGCCATTGGCGCTCCTACATAGGAAGGGCCAGGCCTAGACTTGCCAGGAGTGGGATCCCTTTCCTTCTGTTTCTAGGGCAACGTACTTGCGGGTGCTCTCGTTCTTGAGCAGTGACTTGGCCTGCTGCTCGCTGATGATGGTGGCCTTCACCTGGGGGGGGTTCATGTGCACGTTCAGCTTCCCGCCCACCAGCAGGCGCACGGTGGCCGCAAACTTGGTCTGGGTCTTCAGGACCTGAGGGGGCTGCTTCTCAATGATGAACGTGCTGTGGGGACACAACGGACAGGAGATGCCTCAGGGGTCCGGACTCTGGCCCCACCTTCCACATGGGGAGGCTGCCTTGCACCGGGCTGAGCAGGTGAAGGGAGGGTTTGGGGACAGACCACCCTCCCTGGGGGCCACTGTGAGTCAGGGCAGCTGGCGGGAAGGAAGGCAGTGAAAGGAATTCAGCAGCTGAAATGAGTTGCAGGAGACAGACGCCCATGTAATGTCCCATGTAATGTCCATGAGAAAAACCGGCGAGGTCAATAGCAAGAGGCCATCCCAACAGGGGAGGGAGAGGGATGGGATGAGGGTGAGAGGCAGAAACTGAAGGATTTAAGCCAGAGCTCCCCATCTGCAAAGACCCTGCTGCCCCCCACCCAGGGCAACCAGATGGGAGTGGGGCGTGGCCAGGAGTCACCTGGTCACCAGGGCTGAGATGATGTCAGTGATGGTGGCGTTGACCTCAGCCAGCATCTCCTCCACGGGGCCGGGGATGGGCAGCTGCTGGCAGAGGTGCTCGGCTCTGCGGATCTGCTGCCGGTTCTGCCAGATGATCTCCGCCAGCTTCTCACACCTGAACGCGAGACCCGGGGCCCAAGGGAAGGACACTGGCTTCACCCCTGTCCTCCAAGCCAGAAGCTGGCAGGGGCCCAGGCGGGGACCAGGCCCACACCCAGCTCTACCCCCAGGAAGGCCTGGCACCCAAGCCACCTCGCCTGTTCCCTGGGCACAGCAGAGATGCCCTGCCTTCCAGAAACCCAGAGAAACACCCAGGAGGAGCGACGCTGACTGGGGTCCAACCAGCCTGAGTGTCAATTTGCCACCTGGCCCCACCCCGGCATCCAAGCCACTGATGCCCCTCCCAGGGAGGGGACACATGAAGGGACACCAGTGTCAGCATCAAACCAGAACCACTGGTGGGATAAGACCCGTGCTCAGACAGAGGAGCCAGCTGCTCATGTAGACGTGGGTGCAAATAGCATCTGACAGCACCACTCTGAGCCCCTGCTGCCTGCCCCTCCCCGCCCCCACCCCTGGTACCAGGACTGTAGCACATCCAGGCTGCCCTCGGGGGGCCCTCCGTTCCCCGCCAGCTGCTGCCGCCGCTTCCACTGGATCAGCTCATCATCCAGGATGATGGTCTGCTGCTTCCGCAGCAGCTGCAGGGTCTTCTGGTGCTTCTCGGCCAGCTCCTGAGGGTCGGGCGGTGGCTCAGCGGGCCCTTCTGGGCTCTCAAAAGAGCCCTGCAGGGCCTCCTCCTCCCAGACCGACTCTGCCCCTCAGGCCCCATGGGGAAGAAGGCCCTGGCCTCCTGCTCTGCTGGGTCGCTCTCCTCCTGGCTCTCTGCCTCCCTCGGGGTCCCCAGGACAGCTCGGGGCGTCACCGCCCCCACGGGAGGGGAGGGACACACAGCCCACTCACCACACGGTACTGCTGCAGCGTCTGGGCCTCGCGCTGCAGCCAGGCCTCCAGGGACACCTGCTTCTGCTGGAGGGCCGTCTCCCGGCTCAGTCGCTCCTGGGGGTTCAGCTGGGCCAGCTGGGCAAACTGAGCTGGAGGAGGGGACAGGACACTATGACCATGACCTCCCTGGTCCAGCCGGAAGCCCATCTGTTCTGGAGGCAAGACCCTGGAGGGGGCATGTCTGACCAGCGGCCAGTCAGGTTCCACAGCAATGGGACCCAGAGATGAGAAGGCTCTGGCCCCTGTGCCCCGACTCTGAGCTCCCCTTGGGGATTGGGGTGATGGAAGCCTGGGGGACAGCTGAGGAGGATCCTGCCCTGGCCAACCCCCATCAGCCCTCCTCACCCCACGTGGGGTCTGGCTTGGAGCCACCATGTCTGGTCTGAAGTGAACCCCGCTATTTACCAGGTGGGTGAACTTGGGCAAGTCACCCCGCTCTCCTATGCCTCAGTTTTCCCATCTGTGAAAGGGGAGCATCATGAGGCACCTACCTCAGCAGCTGCTGGGAGGTTAAACAAGTGATGAGACAGAAAATGCTCAGGAAGCTGCCCGGCATCATTGGCCCCAGAGGGAAGTCAGTCATGGTCAATGGGTTACATGAGGGGATGAAAGGCTGACGGAGCAGCTCTCAGCCCCAACCTCACACATATAGCCTCGTCAGAAGGCTCTGTTCCGTGGGCTCTGTCCCGCCTCCCAGGCTCGACAGCCTCTCCTCAGGGAAGGGGGGTTTCTTCAGGCGGTGAAGGTCCCTAACATGCTTATCCAGGTTGGTCACTGTGAGCTCAGCTGACAAACCAGAAGAGAGACACAGAGATAGTGGGGCCACTGGGGACACGAAAGCAGTGAGCTTCTCTCAGGAGAGAGAGGCAATTTCTCTCCACACCAGCTCTCAGGCAGCTCATCAATGGCAGGAATATGTAACCAGGCCTCACTGAGTCCCTCTGCAAACAACCTGTGATGAAATACTTAAGACACAGGAAGTAGAGAGGATGATACAAGGAGCACCTGTGTATCAAGAAGCTGCTTAGAAATCAAGCACTTCCACGGTGAAGAACCTGTACCCCTCCCCTGCTGGTAACCCCATCCCTCCCTCCACAGGTAACCACTGTCCCCAATGCTGGCATCCGACCCTCGCCAATGGCCTTTCTGAACATCCTAGGGGCCTCACTGGGGCTGAGTCTAGAAGAATGAGCAAGTCTTGGTCAAACTCCTGGCAGGCCTCTGAGGGCCATGTCACATGGCTGAGACCCTGTCCTATGGACACACAAGGCTGGGACAGACTAAAGCAACTCTATTAAGAGAACTTAGAAATATGGCTCCATTCTGACTGCAGGGGACTGAGCAGGCAAGGAACACAGCAGAACAATCTGGACAGCCACCTCGGAATCCTGCCACCCGCGGGGAGACAGTGATAATCCCAACACTGGGACCTGGCTCCTTATGCAAGTGACCCACTTAGGTCTCTCCTGGCAAATTGCAGAAGCTTCTGGGAAGGACGCCAGGAGATGTGAGGCAATTGTCTGCTCCACTGGAGGGAGCTGAGACTGCCCTCACACAAACAGATCAGTCATCTGTGTTTCTGGTGGGTGCACCTGACAAATGAGTCTGAACTGACACTGCATGATGCGGACAAACCCAAACCTCACAAGTAGGAAACAGGAAACCCAAGAACAGGATCATCAATTCTGTCAGCCAGTCAATGGCCTTGGGTAGAAATAAGAGGCTGAAATCTCCCGTTATCTAATCTAGGAGGGGGTCAGCCTGGTATGGATGCAGATGGGAGGAAGACGTGCCAGAGTAATCCTCCGTCATTTACTCAACACCAGCTCTGACTTGGGCTGTGCTGGCCTCAGAGTCCCTTGAACTACAAGGAGATCCAACCAGTCAGTCCTAAAGGAAATCAACCCTGGATATTCACTGCAAGGACTGATGCTGAAGCTGATGCTCCAACACTCTGGCCACCTGATGCGAAAAGTCAACTCACTAGAAAAGACCCTGATGCTGGGAAAGATTGAGGGCAGGAGGAGAAGGGGACGAGAGAGGATGAGACGGTTGGATGGCACCACCAACTCAACGGACATGAGTTTGAGCAAGCTCCGAGAGTTGGTGATGGATAGCGAAGCCTGGCATGCTGCAGTCCATGAAGTCCCAAAGAGTTGGACAAGACTTAGTGATTGTACAACAACAACAACAAATCTTAGGGTACAGAGATAAAAGACTGTTCCTTCTCAACAAATTTATATTCTTCCACAGAAGATAGAACAAATAAGTGGTATTAATACAGTTCTAAAACGCAGCCCACAGGCTTGGTAGTAGAGAAGGACATGATATGTGCATGCACATGTGTTTTCATGGCTGGTTGGCTGAGCTAAAGCATCTCTGAGATTTTGAGCAGGGCATGTAACCAGGGAGAGGAAACTACAGGGACACTTCATTTTATCATGGTGCAACATATTGTACGTCACAGAAAATGTGTTCTTTTTTTTAATATAAATTGAATGCTTGCAGCAACCCTGTGGCAAGCAAGCCTATTGATGCTGTTTTTTCCAACAGCATTGGCTCATTGTCAGTGTTGTCACATTTTGGTAATCCTTGAACTATTTCAGAGTTTTTTATTATTACTATATTTGCTAGGGTGATCTGTGACCAGTGATCTTTGATGTTACTACTACAATTCACTGAAGGTTGGGCTCATTAGCATTTTAAAAATTAAGGTACATACATTTTTTTTTTTAGACAATGCTATTGCACACTTACTGGACTACAATGTAGTATAAACATAACATATATGTGCTGGGAAACCAAAAAATTCATGTGAATTGCTTTACTGCAATATTTGCTTTATTGCAGTGGTCTGGAACCAAACCCTTGGCATCTCCCAAGCACCCCTGTATTAAAGTCACACTGTCAAACTCTGAAGGGTCAATAGGTGGTGCTGGTGGGTCTTCACACCTTCCAGACTGATTCTGACCAAGGCACCAGCAGGATTTACCCCAGGTAGGGGCTCCTCTGTCTACAGGGCGAACTGAGATGCACTAGTTGTTCTGCCCCAGGACGGGCTGTCTGAATAACCTAACAAAACAATACTAAAAGGTTGTAGAACATAGCTTTCTGTCCCTAATACTCTCCCTGTTCAGAAACTTTACCATTTCAATAAAGCACCACTTCGAAAATGCCTGCCATGTACAAAGTGCCATCTGATACTGTTTCCTTAGTCTGTATGCCCCTTCCCACAGGAGGAAATGCCTTTCCTCAGAGACCAGCAGTTCCTTGGGTGTGAGGGGGCAAGAGTGAGACCCCACCTTCTCTCCCAGGACCAGTGCCTGTATTTGTCCCTTCCAAGGCCTCAGCCTTCAGCGCTGCCTTCAAAGCAAAGGATTCTCTGCTACCAAAGAGAGAGGAAAATGCCTCTAATCGAAGAACTGGTTCTCTTCTAAGCCAACCAGCTTCTTGCCAGTCCTCAGTCTGGTCCTCCGGACACGCACCACCCTCCCATACCAGGCTCACCCTGGATCCTCAGGCTCTCCTGATACTGGATGATGAAGTACTCTTGAGTCTGCTGCAGCTTCTTTAGCTCATTCTCTGTGTCCTGCGTGACCAATCGCAGCTCCTCAAATGTCTGGTTGATCTGAAGGTGTTTCTGGGACATGGCATCGGCGAGACTTCCAGCCGGAGAAGAACCCTGGAGACAGAGCAGAGAGACAGTGCGGGTGGCAGTGAGCTGGCCAGTGAGAATGGGAGGAAGCCTTAGGCCTTAGTCCCAAAGCAAGGGCGATGCTCGCACTATAACTGGGCCGAGATGCCAAAGCTAAATTTTGAGTCAGAGAATTGCAAATGTTATTTGTGAGAGTTGGGGCAGAGTGGGAAGAAGAGGAGCAACAGGAGACCTGGTGGAATATGGCATCTTCATAAAGTGCTGCAGAAAAGCTCTGACCTACAGGCAGGAGACATCCGCGTTCTCTTTGGAGACCAGAACTCAGCATGTCTCAGGAGTTTTCCTACTAATAACGATGACCCCTCATTCCAGAGTCATTCACTGGAAACCAACTGTGCCAGGTGCTGGGGGCACAGCGGGGGACACGGCTGTGTGAACACATGTCATCTGTGTCCTCCCTCAAGACCTCGTGACTGGGCAAGAGTGTAAACTGCTCAGGGGCAGCGTCCTGGAGACCCCAAGTGAAGTGACGGGAGAGGCATCAACAAGCGCTGTGTGGATCGAGTCATTGACCTGGCCTGGGTGGATCTATTCCTTCAACGCCGGGTTGAGGGGGACTGAGAAGGGGCTGCTCTTAAGCAATCTCACCTGAATATAAGCGTGTGTGTGTGAGTCGCTCAGTTGTGTCCAGCTCTTTGTGACCACATGGACTGTAGCCCGCCAGGCTCCTTGGTCCACGGAATTCTCCAGACAAGAACTCTGGAGTGGGTAGCCATTCCCTTCTCCAGGGATCTTCCCGACCCAGGGATCCAACCCAGGTTTCTCGCACTGTGGGCAGATTCTTTACCAACTGAACCACCAGGGATCCCTGAATATAAGCGTGCCTCTCCTCAAACACTATTCAATTGGGGTTAAATTATTTTGCACTTGTTCACACTGTTTTGTGGTTGCGATCTCATCAAGGTTACAAGCCAGTCAAGATCAGAGATCAGTTTTCTATATCCTTTGCGCTCTTAGGACAAGGCTCTGTTTATAGAGACACCAACAGATGCACCCTGAGAGATCCTGACAAAGCTGGGCCCAGAAAGAGCTGGGCAAGAAAGGACTTCCCAAGCCCACAGGGCACTCACATTGTTGGCTTCTCGGACCAGCCTCTGTTCATTGTACAGAATATGGCGGATGCAGCGCACTAGCTCCATGGGGCAGCGGTCATATGTGTTCTGAAAGAATCCAAGAGCAAACATCACTGTGTTCTGCTTCATGCTATGGGGCTGAACCTCACCTCATAGCAGAGGGCCAGACCTCAGGATGGAGGAGACGCTTGGTAACACAACCATGAGAACTGCTGCTCTTCCAGTGTGAATGGGGACAAGAAAAGCATGTTGTGGGAAACTCAATTACAAGAGGAAGGTAAAATTATTTTATTTCTTGCATCTTAAATTGCTTAAAGTAAGGGAACCATGCTTGGAAACAGAACACATTTTTAAAAGGTCATATCAAAGGAGACACTGGACACCACCTTGACTGAGCAACCAAAATCACTGCCTCCAAGGAGGACAAGGTGGACGCGGTCCACCTCTGGATGTGATACTCTGAGGAGGACACAACATTACTTATTTCAAATTCTGATTTGGGGTGTGTACCCTGAATCTAATCATGAGGAAAGGTCACACAGACCCCAAATAAGGTACATTTTATCTTTAAAAAAGAGAGGAGCTGAATTATTTTTAAAATGTCAATGCAATGAAAGACAAAGGGAGACTGACAAATGGTTCCTTAAAGAGACATGACAACTATATGCAATAAGGATCTTGAAGGCGATCCTGGACTGGAGGGGGAGAAAATGTCCCAAGGATGTGACTAAGTCAGCTGGTAAGTGCACTGTGACTATGTAAGAGAAGGTCCACATGCCTAGAAAATGGACACTGGAGTACTTTAGGGACAAGGGGGCACGATGCACACAACTTTCGAGGGATGAAAAACTGTGTGCATGTCTGAGTGTGTTCGTGTGTGCGCATTTGCGCCTGCGTGTGTGTGTGTGTACAGGCATGTGCACAGAGGGAGAATATGGTAAAGCAAATGTTAATAACGGTGAGTCTGAGCATATGTTCTTAGTATCAGTCTTGTAATTGCTATAAATTTGAAATGGTTTTCAAATAAAAGACTTAAAAAAGGCAGCTACAATCACAAAACCAAACAATAAGAACTTTACACGGGTCACATGTGGCTTGGCAACCTTTGGTGAAAGGAGAGAGAGAAAACCTCTGAATGAAGGAAGAGCCCCTGCAGGGAAGAGAACGCAGTGTGGCCCGGGGCTCACATGGAGCGTGGCCCCGAACTCACGCCCACCTGGAGCTGCGTGGCGTAGTGCCCCAGCTTGATCTTCAGTAGGAACCCATCTTCCCCCACTTGGTGCTCTGCCTTCTTCTGCAACTCCTGCACCAGGCCCTCCAGGAGCTGGGTGGCCTTAATGTTCTCCTGTGGATTATCAAGATCTATTGAGTCCCTAGGGGAAAGAAATTACATACATATGTATACATACATGCACACAGCCTGTATAAATGCAGCCTCAATGCACCACACCTTTTCTGGGGCTCAAGTGATTTCTTTATAATGCTCACTGCAAAATTTTAGGCAACAGTCCAATTCAAACTGACTAGATATCTACATAAATCTATTTCCAATCCACTAGTTACCTTAGTAGAAGGTATAATATATTTTCTCTTTTTTCTTTGCAGTGGACCGCCCATTCTCCTACTGACTCGCTCTGGTGCTTATGCTATTTGCTTCTAGGAATGAAGGGAAAAGGAAAGTGCTTTGTGTGCTCTGAAGGAAATAAGGACTCTGATAATTTCCTATTTATAGTTACCCCTTCAAGGGTGGGCTGCCGTCTATGGGGTCACACAGAGTCGGACACGACTGAAGTGACTTAGCAGCAGCAGCAGCTTCAAGGGTGGAAGGGGGCACAGGGTCAAGAATGCTCTGTGTGTTTTTGCCAGCCTCGACTTGTACGTGTTGCTAATTTCACACGGAGTATTTCTTAAGTAAAGACAGGTGAGTTAACAGAGTTACTCCTAAGAAGCCCCGGAAATGTGATATTAAGACAGATGAAGCCTACAAGTATTGACACAAGGCAGGCATTTCTATCACTAGACGCAGATTTGGGACACGTAGGCAGTGCTGACTCCTCCAATGAGCCAGAAAAATCACGTTACAGGGTTTGTAGTAATTCAGAGCCACTTAACTGGCGGCAGGGCTTAGGTGGTCTCCATCCCTCCCTTCCTCCTCCTCTCTTCCTTTCCCCACTCTCCCCGCTCTCCACACCTCTGACTCTCTTTTTTTAAACAACTTAAGCAACAGTTGCTATTGGGCAGTACTAAATTACTTAACTGTGCTCGCTGAAGAAACCTAACAGCTGTCAGACTGAAATCACATTCATTACTGCTGATGGGTCTGCAGTCAAACAAGAGATCTGGTGATGGCTAAGCAGCTCTGTCATCTCTACACAGCACTGAAGTTAGGTAGAAACTAATTTCTAACAAGCGCACAGACAGGTACACCAAAGCACTGGTAACATTACTTCATCAAATAATATGCTCAAATCTGCCCTCTTGAGAAGGCAAGTAAAGCAAGCCAAATTTTAAATATGTGTGCTATGTACCAAATATGTCTAAATAAAAGCCTTGAAGGAATGGAGGCAGCCCTGCACCTCTGTTCTGAATGGCAATAATGCCCCTTGTCTGAAGAATCCACTCTTCAAAAGAATACTTTGGAGTATAGCTGCTTTAGAATGGCATGTTTGTTTCTATCGCACAGCAAAGTGAATCGGCTATGTGTGTACATAAATCCCCTCTTTTTTGGATTTCTTTCCCATTGAGGTCACCACAGATCACTGAGTAGTGAATCCACTCTTGAGAAGAGCCAATCTCTGAGCAAAACTCATGGAAATCAAGTACTACCAGTTCTCGTACTTTAAAACTTAATTGTCTTCCATATATGTATACATATATACATATACATATATATGCAGACACACACACACACATATATACATATATACAAACTTTCTTAGCTTAAACATGAAGAACTGAAGATGTTTCATTTAAAATCTTTATATTCTTAAACCCAAAACTGAATAAAATTCAGGTTTTCCTTGACATCAACACAAGTCTTTTAACGTTCGTTTGGTAAGAAGACTACATGAGAAATCTACTGAAGGAAATTTTAGATCAACAGAAACTTCCTACTAATTTTTTCCTGAACTCTCCAAATATTTAAAAGAAAATGAAAATGAAATGGAAAAGCACCAGATGAGGTGCAGTTGACATGCTCACATTTAGCACCTTTTTCTTCTCACGTAATTGCATGAGGCTGAGATTTTTTTAATTGCCTAGAAAATTGCCTTCCTTTGATGATCCCAGCTTTGGAACAGAAGTCTGCTACTAACACAAGATCACAATGACTCTAAGGCAACAGCACTGATGGGTATGCAGCTTGCCTCAAACAGCAGCATAAAGGCTGGTTTCTCCTGTTCTCCTGGCTGAGATGATGGAGGCCTGAAGTGTCTGATGAATATGACAGATCAGCTCGAGACTGGTAACTGGCATGTGCCCAGGCCCTGCTCAGAGGAGCAGACAGCCTGCGTCCTGGCGTGCAATAACGTTGTTGATTATAAAGCTTTGTCAACAGTCTACTGCAATGTACTAATTTTGAAAGAATTTAAAAACAATTTCCCCCCGGGTATATAAACAGTAATTTGAGAAATCAGAAAAATATCATGGCTATTAAATCTGCCACTAAGAATAATTATTGTTAACATTTTGGTGTACTGCCTTTTAGTCTTTATATATATATATATATATATATATATATATACACACACACACACAAATTACATAAAAATTTGAAAACACCAAAGTCATCATTGTTAAACTTGTTAATAATACACTTCATTAAGTTTTATGCATATGCATACCTTATCCGACCCATTAAATACTAAACTCTGTGGACAAGGGCTTCAGTGTTTTCGTATGAACTCCACTAACTGCAACACTGCTACGTACTCAGTTTTGTTGACTTTTTAAACAATTTTATTTTTAATTTGAGGATAATTACTTTACAATATTGTGATGGTTTCTGTCATACATCAATATGAATCAGCCTATACACATGTCCCCTCCCTCTTAAACCTCCCTCCTACCTCCCTCCCCATCCCACCCCCTCTAGGATGTCACAGAGCACTGGCTTTGGGTTCCCTGAGTCATACAACAAATTCCCACTGGCTATCTGCTTTACATATGTTTCAATACTGTTCTCTGAAATCATCCCACCCTCTCCTTCCCCTGTGTCCAAAAGTCTGTCCTTTGTGTCTCTAAAGACGTTGTGGTTACACGTACATAATGGCATATTACTCAGCTATAAAAAGGAACACATGTGAGTCAGTTCTAATAAGGTGGATGAACCCAGAGCCTGTTATACACAGTGAAGTAAGCCAGAAAGAGAAAGACAGATACCATATATTAACGTGTATATATGGAATCTAGAAAGAGGGTACTGATGTGTTAGTACCATAGTACGTAGTACCATAGATGGTATCTATGTGTTAACTGTTTTTTATGAGCAGTAATATTATAATGCTTTTATCCAGAATTTATTATTAAAGAAAACAAACCCTATTTTAAAAAAAATCCCAGTAGTTATTCCATCTTCTTAAAATTTAAGATAGACTACCTTTTCATGGGTCACATAATTTTCTTTATAAATATACAACTTTTAAAGTCTTTATTATGTTATCTTTCTGATAAAACTTCAATACGCTTGTGCCTCACAAAATATGACAGAAAAACCTTTGTTCACTTACCAAGCTTGGCTTTCAATCCACTGGGATAAGTAATGGCGCACCTCAATGGGGAAATGCTGACCATACAGTGCTTGCATCTGATGAAGGGCATCTCCTTGGAGCTGCTGGGCTTGTATCCACACAGCCATGGTTTACAGCCTGTTAAATGAACAGTGGTTTGCGTTGGTGTTTTTTTCCCCTTTTAAATCCACTAGAGTAAGTACTCGATTATAAAGGCCAGAGATAAATGCATTTAAGCCCTTTTTGATAGACTGAAGATTGGTATTCTTAAACTGAATTTTAGCTTCAAAATGCTTTCAAAATGTAGACATTCAGTGCGGCCATGGAAAGGTGTACAACTGGGTCTATGAAGCTCTGACTATAAAATGTACAGAAGTGCTATAAGGAAAAATACAAAGTCAGCGTTAAGGAAAGAACCTCCTACAGTGTTGATATCACAGACATATTCTTTCTTTCACACGTGTTCCAAACTCGAAGTAACAGTAAGCAGCATTTCAACAGTAATGATAAATAAGTAGGACAGGGATTTTGTGAAACAATCACTTATTTTAGATTTTGTATTTTGACTTTTAAGAAGTTCAATAAACACACTGCCATTTTGAAAAAGACCCAGTCAAAGAAAAGTGGTAATATCTAATGCATGGATTGAACCCTACATATTATCACTATTTACCTAAACAGTAATTATTTGCACATCGAAGGAACAGACTTATCTGGAAAATAACCCCAAGGTTCACCCTCTGAGTTACTACTAAGGAATTTATGAAGCAATGTTCTGTTAAAATGAAAGCATTTAAAAATATTTCGGTCACGGAAAACAATATATTCCAGCTAAAAGTTAGAAACAAAACCCATTATATTCCAATAGTGGGTAGATTTTTAAAACACTCACTTGATTTCAGAAAAACGGTTTTATAAAACTACCATGATACCTTTTCAGACTCACGTTAAGAAGTTTCAATTCATTTGGCAAAACTCTTTGGGAGTAAACCAGACTGTGACAGCAGCGTTACTTTCACGTACCCAGGGGCCTCCCTGGTGGTCCAGTGGTTAAGACTCTGTGCGGCCACTGCAGGAAGTGTCTGAGTTTGAGCACTGATCAGGGAACTAAAATCCCACATGCCAAGCGGCCAAAAAAAAAAGCTGTATCTTCATGAACACAAAGGGGACTAAAACTGATTCTGGCTCTAACACTATGATCCACAGTGTGGAGTTTGATACAAGGCAGGGATACCTTGAATCCCTTCCAGAACTATCTGACAACTGATTTGTACAATTCTCCTATTAACTTGTGCTAAAGTCAGGGTCTGGTGAATTAGAACTTTGGTTTTGTTGAACACCAGAGACCACACAAGTGTGTTATGAAACAAAAATCCCTTCTCTGTTAGTTGTAGTTGTCCGATCGCATAACACAGAGCTATTTATGGGACAAGTTAGTTAGCCAACAATGAGGTGTGGGGTGGCTGCCAGTTACCTATTTTAGATTTGAGCTATGCTATAGAACACTTGCTCAGTGTACAACTTTAATTGGGGCTTTTGAGCATTAAGGCTGGGATCACTGTGAGATCACCTAAGACATCAAATTCCAACCATGAAATTTTTCAAATTCTCATTACAAAGAGAAAGACTTGGATAAAACAGCTCTCTCCAGAAGGAATCTCACAGTAAAACCAAACATCTGGAAGACATTTAATTGTACAATATAATTTCTAATCAAATGACTCATCATATCCCAAGATTTTGGAAAAGTGGAACAGATACCAAGGCATATTTTTTGGACAAAAGGTAAAGGGATGGATGTCATGGTTGAAGGTGCTTAGGCAAGAATGATACAGGAATAAAGAAAATAATTCAGTACTATTAATCTCTCTTAGTGGTAAGGAACTGGAAAGAAGCAGGACCTCATCATAGCTCTCTTAATGAATATGTGCATAATGCCATCAGATACAAAAATGATCTTGCATCCTGCGTTCATTAACTGAGTTAACCCTCGAGACAAAAGAAGGAAAACTGTGGGAAAACGTTTATCTTCAAAAAGACTCCTCAGTCTACCCAAATAAAATAGCAGTCTGCTAACTATCCTCTCAGTTCACTTTCTTTTTCTTGGTATCATTTATCACTTCCTGACATTTATTACATATTTGTTTAATGACTTCCCACTAGGGAGAAAGCACCATGAATACAATGACTTTGTTTTGTCTTATGCTCTTTCTCTTGGGCCTAGAATTGTGCCTGGCAAATAAGCATTCAGAAAAATTTTTGTTGTTGCATAAATAAATGTATATACAGAATTTGGTTAAATCTATCAGCTCTTTCCAAAGTCATCATGGAACGAGATATCAGTATGAAATACCGAGTCAAGAAAATGAAACAGATATTATACTTTGCGTGAGTCTAAATTAATAATGGTCTATCTGTCCCTTAATCACATATGGCACCATTTGTAATTTTCTCTTTTAGATTTTATTAATTTGTTTTTGTCTGTTTTCCCCACTGAAAAGAAGTGAGCGAATAACTACTATGGTGGCATGCCATGTAAGTAAAAACTAGCACGCGTTTGTTCAGTAAACAAATACACACCAAATATTTGGTAGATACGTCACAGGTTCTGCTGCCTGAGCATAATTCCAGGAGTCTATTACTGCTTTAAGAAAGAAATATTATGTTGATATGCCACATGGGGAGGAATATTATATAAATGTCACACTATTTTGTTAAGCTTTGTACTAGTTCTTGGCTTTTATAAAAGAGTAGAATGCTGACTCTAAGAAGTTTTCAGAATATTTTTATGGTTCTAAATATGAACATGCCACAACAGTTACTTTCTAAAATGCCATCTGAAGGATAACAGCTGACAAATGTAAGATGGTAACCTCTTTATTTTGGTAAATACAATATATGTTAATTTCACTACAAAAAAACGCTTTGATAGAGCTGGAAAGTACATTTTGCTTACCAGTGGCCAAAAATGTAAAAGAAAAACACTAAGCAGTACAAATCATCTTTGTTTTATTTTTTAAACTAAGAGTTATTTACACATGGAATAAGAGATGACCTACTGAGATTATCACGTAACAATTTAAAATATGCAGTTTAGAAAAAAAATGACTTCCCCTACCAACTGTATTAATAAAACCTAGACTCTCAGTGGTGCTTTTCTTCATGCACGTCAAAACTTCATACAAGTCCTACACACGTTATTAGGCTGAGCCTACACCCGCAGTCAGCTGACTCCCGTCCTTTCTCACTAGAGCTCATCCAGCCACTGAATGCTACCCCACACATACAGTAACTGCACGTCTGTCCTCAATACACGCTCTCTTCTGCTTATTTACGGGCAGCTCCATCTTCAATGCATGATGTTCTGACAAGGGAAGTGGTTTGTATCTCTGGTAAATCATCACCTCTGAAGACTGGGAAATGGATATGCAATCTTATTTTTAGCCAAAGATGAGAACTATTTGAGCTCTGCGAGTTGCACTCTTATTGTTCATAAACATTCCAAACAACCCAAAACAACCCTGGATGTAGAATCTTGTGCTTTCTGAAAGCATAAAGTATCTACATGGACCCCATATATCTGGATATATCCTAGGAGTCCCAAATACAGCAGACCCACAGGCACTTGAAAAAAAGGGTTTCAAAGTCTAATAGCTTATAATGTTACAGACTTAATGAAAACTGAAGCAAAGAATGTCTGTTTACATAAATTAAATGATATTAGTGGGTGGGATTTAAGGATAATTTTGTCCTGATAATAAAGATCTTTTTATTGGCTGCTTTCCCTTTGAGAAGTAAAACATAACCCTTTGAGGAAAAAAAAAATCACTCTCTCTGAAAACTTCTAAAATATTGTGGCTAAAGTCATGCTATAGCCAAGTGTAGGGGAAGAGAAGCAGAAGGCAGGACCACAGAAAGTTCCCCAAGCATACCTGCCACTCGCAAGAACGAATTCTGGCTTGGGATGAGAGTGGGAGTTTCAAATGAGCACAGGGGGGAATTCCCTGGTGGTCCAGTGGCTGGGACTCCGTGCTCCCAATGCAGGGGGCCTGGGTTCCATCCCTAGTCAGGGAACTAGATCCCACATGCCACAACTGAGGATCCTGCATGCCACAGTGGAGACTGCAGATCCTGTGTGCTGCAACTGAGACTCGGCCTAGTCAAATAAATAAATATTTTTTAAAATGTGTACAGGGATTTGGTCTGCTGGATTTACATGTATAATTTACATGTATAATTTGGTCTGCTAGATTTACATGTATAATTCAAGTATTCTGTAAGTCTTCTCCACCCCATCACAACCACCCATCCATTCCAGGGCCAAAGTCTCTACAATGGAATTCAAGTTCTGGAGATAATGGCAAGCTCACCTAAACAAAGTTCTGCAAAAGATTTAATAACCTCTTAAACCTCTCTGGGCCTCAGTTTCCTTACTTGTAAAATTATGTCTCTCGGGGGTTGTTGTAAGAATGAGTTAACATGGGCAAATGCTTAGCAAATGCTCAATCTTATTCTGACTTTGCAACCTTAAACTGACAAAATGGTGTCCTTCTCCCCACCTCCAATTTTAACTCACTTCAAATAAGTACCTTCCGAAAGTCAACCCTCCCACAAAGAGCTCTTGCTATCTTTCTCCTTAACCAATATCCTGCACATAAATTTTACCCCCCTGTTAAAAGCTGGTATTCTCATCTCTTAATCAATTTCATTGGCACCAGGACTTTCATGGATGAGAACTGATGATGGCTGATGGACTGTTCCCTCACCTCTGAACAAATGAATTAAGAATTGTGAAGGGCAGTGCAGTGACAGCAAGGCTGTCCTAAGTACACTAGACTCCAAAAAAGAACATCCATTCAGATGTGCTTGCCTGGCAGCCGGAGCAAAGCTTTTTCCTATTTCTTCCAAAGAAGAACTCCTACTAATTAAAAATATGAATTATCAGTAACAAATATCTTGACTCCTCTAATAAACAAATGTGAGAAATAAGAAAGAAAACTGAATTAAAATAACATTTTATTAGTGTTGTTATCCACCATCCAGATTTATCATTTAATGTCATTTACTGAACACTTTCTGCATTGTTTTATAGCAATGAGAGGTTTTATGAGTCTACTCATACAACCCTCACAAGAACCCTAGGAGGTAGCCCCTATTATTGTTCCCACTTTATAGATGAAGAAATTGAGGTTCAGCAAATTAAACAATATTGTAATATGGTGTAATAACTTTGGAAAACCATCTGGAAATTCTTCAAAAGGTTAAATATGGAGTTACTATATGACCCAGCAGTTTCACTCCTTGGTATAAGCCTAAGAGAAATGAAAACATGTGTCTACGTAAAACTGCACACAAAAGTTCACAGCAGCATTATACATAATAGCCAAAAAGCTGGAACAACCCAAATGTCCCTCAGCACATGAATGGATAATAAGGATATGAATGGAGAAATAAAGCAGATAAAATGGAATATTATTCAACAGTACAAAGGCATGAAGTATTGAAACATGCCACAATATGGATAAACCTTGAAAACATGATGCTAAGTAAAAGAAGCCAGATATAAAGGGCCACATACTGTGCATTCCATTTAAAGGAAATGTCCACATAAGCAAACCCAAAGAAACAAAGTAGACAGGTGGTTGCCAAGGGCTAGGGGGATGGGCAGTGACTTTAATGGGTATGGGTTTCTTTAGGGGGTGAAATATTGGTCCATGTCCCACTCTGCTGAGGTGCACCGTTGGGGCTGGATCTGGGCAGCCTGGCCCCAGTCTGTACTCTACCACTGCACCATGCTGACTCTGTCCCAGGGACCTGTGGTCCTAGTCTGTCATATTGTGCTTTGTACTTTTCTGCAACTTTGTTATACTGCATAACTTAAAGGAAGAAAATGAGTAAGAAATTAGAATCAGAAACCTAGTATTGCGGGGCTCTGATTTGGGCAAAGCCTTGGGCTACTTGGCAGATGAAACAGAAGATATATAAACAATGTTTCTGATCTGAAAAAGAATCTGATCCGGCAAGGAGCTAGTATTCAAAACTGTTAATCCTATCAGCACCACTTAATGACTGAAGGACTTTGGATGGAATATAAAGAGCAAGTTCTCTGTTGTTTTTTTCTGCTTTACTGTCAATACATCTATTCAGTGGCAGTGATTATCTAGTAGTAGGAACTTGGAGGAAAACTATGAGATAGTGGCAATGAAAGATTAAGACTTTTTTCATACTAAAATTGGCCTAACATGAAGTAAGAAGGTTAGTGTAAAACTATCCCATCTAGAAGCAGGTCAACACTGGAGCCATCTGCTCTTTAAAAAATTTTTTTCTAAACACTACTTTATAAGTCATCAGAAAGGCAATTCTCTAATAAAATCAGATTATTAAACAGATGGGAAGAGAATAGAACGAATAAAAGTATTTGGCTCACAAAGAAACAAACAAGGAAAAATTTGCCAGACAACACAGAGATGATAAAAATCTGGGAAGACAATCAGTCCTAAATCTTTATGTCACAGCAAAATCACTGCATATTACTTTGGGGAGAGGGGAGGAGGTGGGGGGAGAAGGGCTCCCTCGCGCCACCCTGGCCCACAGCTTGAATGGGTGTGTGTTATCATTATTTCTGTGTTGCAATCTATTAAGCAACTTGGACAGCCTGCTTGGGAAGAAGCTACATCAATAACATTTTTCAGATAACTAAAAACGTTTACTGTAGCCCCCAAACAATGACCATCTGCATTACAGAAAAGTGAGAAATGATCTGAGGCTGCTATGTAGCCCTATGTCAGCCTCAGAATTTCGAATGTAGGCTTTTAAATTTGTTTATTTATTTCTGAAAATATATATTCATTTGGCTGCACTGGGTCTTCGTTGAAGCATGTGGTGTGGGATCTAGCTCCCTGACCAGGAACCGAACCCAGGCCCCATGCACTGGGAGCAGAGAGTTTTAAATACTCCACCACCAGGCAAGTCCCTCGAATGAGGGTTTATATCTGTACACATTTTACATTGTTAATCGAGACCAACTCATACCAGACTGTCTGTTGAAAAGGTCAGATCCTTTAGTTCAGGACATAGAAATTCCTCAGCTACTTCAACATACTGAGTTTCTGCACCATTTAGATGAATTATAATCCCTTCCCTTCTGTTCTGAAGTTTTGTTTAAAAGTCAACTTATGAATAAATCTACACATGTTCCTAATATTTTCTGCATTAAAGTTCACAGACTCCCTCTTACCACTGAAAATTATAGTATTAAATTTCCACTTGGGGACTACCTTGGTGGCCCAGTGGCTAAGACTTTGAACTCTCAATGGAGGGGGCCCAGGTTCAATCTCTGGTCAGGGAATCAGATCCAACATAGTGCAACTGAGAGTTTGAATGCCACAACTAAAAAGATTCTGCATCCCACAACTAAAAATCCCGCATGCCACAACTAAGACCTGGTCCAGCCAAATAGAGAAAAAATAAAATAAAAAATTTCCACTTAGGAAAATTTGCTTTGAAGAACACTCAGCATGAGGTCAACTCCTAAGGACAATAGTTAGACAGTAGGATACACAACAGTGAGAAATTAGACATAATCTAAATGCCCAAAATAAGAGACTGGTTATTAAACTATATTAATCTGATGGAATACTGTGCAACAATTTAAGTGAAATATAAAGGCTATGTTAAAATATAAGGAATACTAAATGAAAAGTGTACACAAGTTTGCCAGAGGATACCAGAGGAAGGTCAGAGAGAGCTATAAACAGCCGTTATATTTAGGTGAAGAAGTTTTGGTACAATTTTTCGTAAAGTTTTTTTATTTATTAAATTTTGTTCAAAATGTAAAACCTGAAATATAAGTTTAATAATTATGGGCAATTGGCACTGCTCCCTACCCCACAGGAATTAAATATAAAGGGCTGTGCAAAAGACGTAGGTAGAAATACTTCCCATCATGACAGTACCCAGGTTATAGCAGTTTCTTACAAGTTAAGTAGGGCCTGAGATTTAAGTAGGGCATGAGATATTGATACATTTTTAAAAAAATAAATACAATACTATCACTTTCAATATATAACAACAATGTGCTTTGAAGCAGTGGTTCAAGATTATTAATAAGATTAATTTGTAATTTTAACATCTATTTATATTTTATTTAAATCCTTTAAAATACCTCGCACTCAATAACTGTTCATACTATTCTTTTAATAAACCCTAGAAGAAACAAAAAGGTGTTTATGTGGGGAGTATATAAAAAAGGATTAACAAAATTTTGTTAGGTTTTGAACTTATTTAACTTATATGCAGAGTACATCAGGAAAAATGCTGGACTGGATGAAGCACAAACTGGAATCAAGACTGCCAGGAGAAATATCAATAACCTCAGATATGCAGATGATACTACACTTACGGCAGAAAGCAAAGAAGAACTAAAGAGCCTCTTGATGAAAGTGAAAGAGGAGAGTGAAAAAGTTGGCTTAAAACTCAACATTCAGAAAACTAAGATCATGGCATCCAGTCCCATCACTTCATGGCAAATAGATGGGGAAACAGTGGAAACAGTGACAGACTTTATTTCTTTGGGCTCCAAAAGCACTGCAGATGGTGACTATAGCCATGAAATTAAAAGACGCTTGCTCCCTGGAAGAAAATTATGATCAACCTAGACAGCATATTAAAAAGCAGAGGCATTACTTTGCCAATGAAGGTCCATCTAGTCAAAGCTATGGTTTTCCCAGTAGGCATGTATGGATGTGAGGGACTATAAAGAAAGCTGAGCAAAAAGAATTGACGCTTCTGAACTGTGGTGTTGAAGACTCTTGAGAGTCCCTTGGACTGCAAGGAGATACAACTAGTCCATCCTAAAGGAAATCAGTCCTGAATATTCACTGGAAGGACTGATGCTGAAGCTGAAACTCCAATCCTTTGGCCACCTGATGTGAAGAACTGACTCACTGGAAAAGACCCTGATGCTGGGAAAGATTGAAAGCAGGAGGAGAAGGGGACAACAGAGAATGAGATAGTTAGATGGCATCACTGACTTGACAGACATGAGTTTGAGCAAGTTACAGGAGTTGGTGATGGATACGGAAGCCTGGCATGCTGCAGTCCATGGGGTCACAAAGAGTCGGACAGAACTAAGCAACTGAACTGAACTGAACTGATGAATCTATGGAAATTCATTATACATTCTGTGAGTGTCTGAAAATCTTCATACCAAATCGTTCAGAATACCAAAAGAAAAAAAATGTAAATTAGAACTTAGACCGAGTTGAAGATTATTGATCTCAGAGAGAGTAGAGGTGGAATGTAAAAAGTTTTCTTGTGCCTTCTGAAAAAAAAAAAGGCAAGGAAAATAGAAAAGATAAAAAGAAGGTATTTGAGAAAGTCCTATTTCAAGGCAAGAAATAATACGTACTTAAGATTCATGTTTGGCTCTTATTCATCTTTGACATGACTAAGCAATGGTCACTGCAAACTTGTGCCAACAGTAAATGGAATGAAATACATAGAAAACCACTGTCAGCAGTGCAAGAATTCCTTTTTAAAAACTCCATTTCAAAAAAAAAAAAAAACAACTCCATTTCCCTTACCCCTAGCAACATACCTGGACACAACTGCCTTAGGTGAAGGCCCTTGACAGTTTAAGGGTAACAATTCAAGGCCTCCGGAAGCAAACAGTTACATGATCAGCTTCCAGAAAGCCTTAGCCACCAGTTCCTAACTTTACTCCTATTCAAAGGCCAACAGAACTGGGGGAAATCTTCCTCTTTTGTTGATATCAACTTATTTTGTGCCAGAACCTATACCTAAAGCCAAAACAAGGTTTTTACTCCCTTTTGGATTCTTCACTATCTCTGGAAGGTTGAACAGATGAGGCCAGCTTCTGAGAACAGGAAAGAAGCACTGCAGGGCCACCGTGCTGACAGACCAGACATCAATCTCATGAGGTTACTCTCTGTGCCTTTTTTGTACACTGACACTGATGCTCACTCAACAGTCTTTACTATTAAGAGTAAATCTTGGAAAGAGACCAATACTACATTGGGAAAGCATGCCTACAAACTGAACTCAAACTAAATGCAGAAGAATATGGCATCTTGTCCCCTTTTCAGGTAGTTATGCACTCACCAATAATCATAATCAACTTCATTTCTGTTGCTTGATGATAAATCCTTTCAGAAAACAACATTAAAAAATGAACCTAAATAGGTTTGGGTTAAAATGATGGAAGACTAAAATCTTTTAAGAGAGAAATGTTTCATCAGCTAGTTCCTTTGCCTGCTTGTGCTAAGTTGCTTTGGTTGTGTCCGACTCGGTGTGGTCCTGTGGTCCATAGCCCACCGGGCTCCTCTGTCCTTGGGATTCTCCAGGCAAAAATACTGGAGTGGGTTGCCGTGCCCTCCTCCAGGGGTCTTCCCAAACCAGTGATTGAATCCAAGTCTCTTACTTTTACCTGCACTGGCAAGCAGGTTCTTTACCACTAGTGCCACCTGGGAAGCCCTTTTCCTGCTCACTGGATGATATGCCAATTTGGAAGCCCAATTGCAGCTTCCTGAAGAAAATGTCAATGTGTGGGGTATAATACTCACTGTGTCTAAGTAAAACAACTCCTGCAGAAAAAGTGGATCCAACAATGGGCACCAGATATAGTAAGAAGTTAATTCTAATTCTGAGATGAAATAACATTTATTATTATTTTTGAATTTTTTTTCAACTTTTTATTTTACACTGGAGTATAGTGGATTAACAGTGTTGTGATACTTTCAGGTGGACAGTAAAAGGACTCAGCCACACATATACATGTATCCATTCTCTCCCAAACTCCCCTCCCATCCAGGCTGTCACAAAACATTGAGCAGAGTTCCTTGTGCTATACAGTAGGTCCTTGCTGGTTATCCATTTTAAATGTAGCAGTTTGTACACGGAATGACATTAAGCTAAGAACTCATGTTTTGAAAAATAAAAATGGCCTCTCAGGAAAAAAAAGGTGATCCAGTATAAGAAATAATACTGATACCAAGACATTCAACATTAAGATGAATTAAAACTGAACACAAAGCAAGTGTCCATAACATAAACACTGGAACTTGGCAATAAAATTATCTTTAATAAAACAAACTACTTTTTCTGGAAACAGATACTATCAACTGGCATATCTACACATAGCTCAGCTCCCTGAACCTGAGTACTTGTTCCTACAACACACACAGCTGCACCGAGAGATGCCCACCTCTTAACTAACAGCTTACGCGCCAAGCCAGCAGCCAGGATAGCGGCAGAACCCTTCTGTGTGTACGTTCTTTCACAGGCTGCACTGTTACAGGAAGAAGCAAAGAGCAGCGATTTCCTTCCAAAAGGTCAGCTGCCTCAGACAGACCAAACAGAAAGCAGTTAATTCTTGCCAACTTCCCCTCCTGCTTCTGTAGCTAGTACGCAACAGCATTTGGTTTCCAGTAAAGCTCCAGAGAAAAACAAAGCAAATGTGAGACCTAGAACCTGTGTAATGCAGTGTCTCACTTGACTAAGTTAAAGACAATAAGATCACATGGAGCTACACTCTTTAAACAGCAGTGGGACTCAAGAACTACCAAATTTAATGTGGACTTCAACAAGAGGTTTGGAACCATCCTAGGCTTTATATCAATACTAATGCTCCAGAAGTCTCCACCTAAAAATAAAGTGGCATTTTGTCTATAATAAATGTGGCCACAGACTGATTTAAAAATGAACCTTTAGCTTTCCTCTTCTCTAACTGAAGTCCAATCAGCTATCCAACATGCTAAGGCACCGGCCAGGTTCAGTGCTGACAATCAACAAATATACATATACAAGGGAGATGCATTTCCTTAAGACAAAACATGGTGAAAAGACTGTACAACTAGTAACAAAAGGGGGAAGAAGACAGAAAATATGATCTTAAATCTTTTTTAGGTAGTAACCCTTAATAGTCGTGGAACAATATTAAAGACCCCTCATCCCCAAAGAAACAATATTGCATTCTCATATAGACTTCAAGAGAGCACCTAGGCATTTAACCTTCCCAGAGGCAAAAAAAAAATAAATCTTTTTAGTTTAAAAGTGAAGAAGAGGGATGGAAAAAGGAAGATTTTTTAAGTTTTCTGAACCAGATAAGATTCCTGGCTTAGCTATCTACATCCAGCTTACAAGAAAATGTGATGGGTCCTTCGGAAGGGCTCCTACAAGCATGTCATAAGGCTGTGTGGTTTCAAACTCATTAGTTTCAGGGTGTGGTAGCAACACAGACACAAGGCTTTTTGTCAGACACGCTTTCATAAAGATTCTAGGCTTTGATGATGGAGGGTATGTAACCCCACTCTGAGAATACCTCCTTTGAAATGACACTTTGGAGTTCAAGGAGAAACTTATTAGGTTGTTATGTATGCTGAATTAACTATTGTTACCCACACCAGAAACTATTTCATGTTGGAAACAACACAAACTATTAAGTTTTCAAGACTTTTACATTTAATCACCAAATCTTAAATAACAAAGGAATTAGCATGGGACAGGAAAAAAAAGGGAGTACTAGCAGCAGTAGAAACAGTAATAAGATAACAGTAGTAACATAAGCATTCAAGGAGTTCTTACTACATCATGTATTGTGGTGTGCATGTTATATGCACCCTCATTTAATCCTTATGACAATCCTATGAGGCAGTAGGATTATCATCCCCATTCTATTTAAAAGGAAGCAGGCTTACAGAAAGTCGCTCAGTTGTGTCTGACTCGTTGCAATGCCATGGACTATACAGTCCACCGAATCCTCCAGGCCAGATTACTGGAGTGGGTAGCCACTCCCTTCTCCAGGGGATCTTCCCAACCCAGGTCTCCTGCATTGCAGGCAGATTTTTTACCAGTTGAGCCACAAGGGAAGCCCAAGAATACTACAGTGGGTAGCCTATCCCTCCTCCAGCAGATCTTCCCGACCCAGGAATAGAACCATGGTCTCCTGCATTGCAGGCGGATTCTTTACCGTCTGAGCCACCAGGGAAGTCCATTATCCCCATTCTATTTAAAAGGAAGCAGGCTTAAGAGGTGAAAAATTTGCCCACAGTCCTGCCACAAGTGGAGGAGATGGGATCAGCACTAGGCTGCCCATTTCCAGTGCTCACACTCTCAACCCCTGGGCTTTATTTATTAAAAACTTCACTTAATCAAATAAGCTTTTCCTGACTATGATACTTGTGGTTTAATATTGTTTTATGATAAAAGCTGCAAACAGAATTAACAAAGTGCAACTCACAGATAACGAAAATTACTGGATGATCTCCCAATTTTTTTTTTCCAAAATGTTTTAAACAGGACTCCCTTCCCTAAAGGCCTAAGAACATCAGGATGCCAAGCTTTCGAACAAAGGAAGCCGTATTAGTGGTCTGGTGGTTCACCTTCACTCTTCTCAATCAAATCAGAAATAAGTGAAAAGCTTTAGATTACAAAAAGGAGTGGGAGAATAACGAGAAGCGTGCTGGGGGTGAGTGATTTTTCAAAGAGGCCCAAATCTAGATCCTGACCAGTGGTCAGAATTAACTTTGTGGGGCTTCCCTAGTGGCTCAGTGGTAAAGAATATGCCTGCCAATGCAGGAGACACGGGTTTGATCCCTGGTCTGGGAAGATCCCACATACCACAGAACAGCTAAGCCCGTGCGCCACAACTATTGAGCCCGGGCTCTAGAGCCTGGGAGCCAGAACTGTCGAAACCCATGTGTCCTGGAATCTATGTGTCTCTTGTGCTCTGCGACAAGAGAAGCCACCACAATGAGAAGCCTGAGCACTGCAAGGAGAGAGTAGCCCCCGCTCGCCACAACTAGAGAAGTGCTCGCATAGCAGCAAAGATCCAGCACAGCCTAAAATAAATAGATAAATAAAACAAAGAATTAACACTGTGACATCTCCTACGAGAAGCAAAGTGGTTACCTTTATTGTATTTGTTCCCAAATTCCTTATTGGGCTTTCATTAGCTACATTATTATCTCTCACCAATATTTACCAGAGATCCTTCTAAACTCAGGCTTTCTACTGGCAGAAAACATTCCTCATTAAAGGGATAATATCACTATTACAGACGTGAAAACAACTTGTGAAATATTCTAGCGGGTAAGATAGGATCTCCTTTAGAGATAAAGGAGATCAATCCTGGGTGTTCATTGGAAGGACTGATGCTAAAGCTGAAACTCCAATACTTTGGCCACCTCATGCGACGAGTTGACTCACTGGAAAAGACTCTGATGCTGGGAAAGGTTGGGGGCGGGAGGAGAAGGGGACGACAGAGAATGAGATGGCTGGATGGCATCACCGACTCTGTGGACATGAGTTTGAGTGAACTCCTGGAGTTGGTGATGGACAGGGAGGCCTGGCATGCTGTGATTCATGGGGTCGCGGAGAGTCGGACACGACTGAGCGACTGAACTGAACTGAACTGAACTGAAGATAGGATAGTGAAAGATACTGAAATCAGTTATCCTGGTAACTATTTACAGGATAACTAACATCAAGTTACCTGACACTGATATGCATCTGAAGTTAGAGACATCATGTGAATGATAAATTCCTATAATAATTGATAAACCTAACACAACATATGCAAATAACTACGTCACTGTGCACAGTGCCCAGTAGATACTAGCTGACCTTTAGGAGATCACTTGGGGTTTACCAAGCCAAGGCATGGAGAGGTGCTCTGATATGGAAGACCATATCTGAATTTAACAGGGTTGTCCAACCATGACACTGGGAAATCTGGGACAGGGACACCTGGCCATTCCAGGGTCTTATGAAAGGAGCCTCATACAATCTTTAAAATATTTAGCTAAAAAAACAAAACAAAAACCAATACAATGCTTGTATCTTATGCCTTTTATCATTTTGAGCATCTGATTTGTAAAAAAAGATGGAACATTTTACCTCTCTAGAATTAGAATTTACCCTACTCTGGGCATAAGAACCAAAGCATTTCTGAGTTATCTGTTATTCACCTACTAGACTGTAAGTTATCCAGGGCAGGAATCATTCATTCATTTTGATTTCCTCAACATAGTACTAGGTACACAGTAGACAGTCAATAACTGTGTTTTTAATTAAATATAATTTTGGTAGACCTCCATGTTACAAAAAGAACCTAAATTAGGGGAAAGAATGGTAGGTCAGCTATTTCCTTCAAGATGTTATTTTTAACACTGCGGAGGTCATTAACTTGAATCCTCATTACAGGAATAATGGGACTGAATCACACTTTATAGAAACTGTGATGGAGGTTTTGACTCATCACTGGTGCTAACCAAGGTAAATACAATTGCAAGCTGTACCATTCTATCAACATCGTGACAAGTGTGTAAAACAGAGCTAACACCTCCTTGTGGTGATTTCAACGAGGAGAATTACATGAAATGTGATGATGCTGATATGAGCTGGAATTCCAAAGAAAGCTTCTTCTTTATGCAAACTAAACTTTCTGTTAATTATGTCTCAAGAAAGAAGCTGAATATAAACGGAAAGCTCAATGTATACCAACAATTCACTCCTTCGGTTACCATGCATACTACCAAATGCAATCCAGAAAGGTTTACTATTGTGACAAAACAAGATGATGAGCTTCTATATCCAGAATGTTCATTAACGTTAGAAGGCTGACTCAGGACTAATGGCATCGGTCTGATAGACACTGAACCGTTGCTTTATCACCTGAGAGTCCTTCAACTACAGGACCAAATGCCAACTCAGGGAAATGTTTCAGCAAATACAGCCACCTTTGACTACAGATTATGTTTTAACTCAAGATGTATTTTCATGTAGCAAAGTAAATTTAGCAAATGAAAATATAGTCTTGAATTGCTATGGATGGTCCCTATCCCTGCCAAAAATGACAAGCTGCTTGCTCAAAAGCTGTCAGTAATTAGCAGCTGCTGCTGTAAAGAAAACCAAAGTCAGTGCCAGTAAAAGCATACTGAACTGGAAGAGGTCCCTATAAAAAGGGATGGGAAATGCAAGAATCTATTTGTGACTGGTAAACTTTATAAATACTGGTGATCTAAATTTGGGAGAAGTGGGGACAAAGCAATAATGGCAATATATGTCCATTCACATTTAATAAGGAAAGACTGGAAGATTCTCTAAGTGTTCTGAAATTCAGAAATCCCAGGGCCCTGAAGTTATCTGAATTCCATCACCACCATTTCCACCTTTCCAACAGGAGTGAGTCTGGGCGTTGGGTAATTTTTCATTGTTAGTACTTCTGTCTCTAGCATACTAATACCTTCAATTGTTGACAACATAAAAACTGAATTCAAAGAATACCTTTCATAGTCTCATGGCTTTGGCTCAGTCTTATGGTTCTGATTCTGCTGACCCTTCATTTTACAGATTGAGAAATGGAATCGGGGAAGGCAGAAGTGATCTGCCCAGAGCAATGAGCAGGGGATACAGAGAGAGAACCAACTCTATGTTTGATGTTTTAAGAGGCTCTAAAATACTCCTTTGGGGATTCCCTGTAGCTCAAATAGTAAAGAATCTGCTGCAATGCAGAAGATCTGGGTTCAATCCCTGGGTCGGGAAGATCCTCTGGAGAAGGGAATGGCAACCCACTCCAGTATTCTTCCATGGAGAATCCCACGGACAGAGGAGCCTGGTGGGCTACAGTTTACGGGGTCACTAAGAGTCGGACACAACTGAGCGACTAACACTACTACTCACTCTGCCTTAAATGGGAGTAGTGGCCCCAAGGCCCAAGGAAAACAGTCTGTGGATTAAGATTCTGCTTGAAATCTCAACTGCACAGGTTACTTTTTAAATCATCCTCCAAGATGCTCCCTCTCTCTTCCTCTTTGCTTTCTTGCTAATCAAATCTCCCAGCGTATTTCTCTTTTTTCTTTTCTTTTTCCATCCTTTTAAAAAATAAGAGTTTAGTTCTCTTAGAGTCAGACACGACTGAGCAACTGAACTGAACTGAACCCTCTGTTTCCCTGTTCCTCCAGGTAGACCGACGGAGTTCAGTTCAGTTCAGTTGCTCAGCTATGTCTGACTCTACGCAACCCCATGGACTGCAGCATGCCAGGCCTCCCTGTCCATCACCAACTTCTGGAGCTTGCTCAAACTCATGTCCATTGAGTCGGTGATGTCATCCAACCATCTCATCCTCTGTTGTCCCCTTCTCCTCCTGCCTTCAATCTTTCCCAGCATCAGGGTCTTTTCAAATGAGTCAGTTCTTCGCATGAAGTGGCCAAAGTATTGGAGTTTTAGCTTCAGCATCAGTCCTTCCAATGAATAGTCAGGACTGATTTCCTTTAGGATTGACTGGTTTGATCTCCTTGCAGTCCAAGGGACTCTCAAGAATCTTCTCCAACCCCACAGTTTAAAAGCATCAATTTGGCGCTCAACTTTCTTTGTAGTCCAACTCTCACATCAATACATGATTACTGGGAAAAAATACCATAGATTTGACTAACAGATCTTTGTCAAAAAAGTGATGTCTCTGCTTTTTAATATGCTGTCTAGGTTTGTCATAGCTTTTCTTCCAAGGAGCAAGTGACTTTTAAATTTCACGGCTGCAGTTACCATCCGCAGTGATTTTGGAGCCCAAGAAAATAAAGTCTGTCACTGTTTCCATTGTTTCCCCATCTATTTGCCATGAAGTGATGGGACCGGATGCCATGATCTCTGTTTTTGAATGCTGAATTTTAAGCCAGCTTTTTCACTCTCCTCTTTCACTTTCATCAAGAGGCTCTTTAGTTCTTCTTTGCTTTTTGCCATAAGGGTGGTGTCATCTGCATATCTGAGGTTACTGATATTTCTACCAGCAATCTTGATTCCAGCTTGTGCTTCATCCAGCCTGGCATTTTGCAGATGTACTCTGCATATAAGTCAAATACTCCTTTTCCAATTTGGAACCAGTCCATTGTTCCATGTCTGGTTCTAACTCTTGCTTCTGGACCTGCATACAGATTTCTCAGGAGGCAGGTAAGGTGGTCTGGTATTCCCATCTCTTTAAGAATTCTTCACAGTTTGTTGTGATCCATACAGTCAAAGGCTTTGGCACAGTCAATGAAGCAGAAGTAGATGTCTTTCTGGAATTCTCTTTTGCTTTTTCTATGATCCAATGGATGTTGGCAATTTGATCACTGGTTCCTCTGTCTTTTCTAAATCCAGCTTGAACATCTGGAAGTTCTCGGTTCACATACTGTTGAAGGCTAGCTTGCAGAATTTTGAGCATTACTTTGTTAGTGTGTTAGATGAGTACAACTGTGCAGGAATATGAACATTCTTTGGCATTGCCTTTCTTTGGGATTGGAATGAAAACTCCTGTGGCCACTGCTGAGTTTTCCAAGTTTACTGGCATACTGAGTGCAGCACTTTCACAGCATCATCTTTTAGGATCTGAAATAGCTCAGCTGGAATTCCATCACCTCCACTAGCTTTGTTCATAGTGATGCTTCCTAAGGTCCACTTGACTTCGCATTCCAGGATGTCTGGCTCCAGGTAAGTGATCAACCATTGTGAATCTGGGTCATTAAGATATTTTTTGTATAGTTCTTCTGTGTATTCTTGCCAACTCTTAATACCTTTTGCTTCTGTACTTTATCGTGCCCATCTTTGCATGAAATGTTCCCGTGGTATCTAATTTTCTTGAAGAGATCTCTAGTCTTTCTAATTCTATTGTTTTCCTCTATTTCTTTGCATTGATCACTTAGGAAGGCTTTCTTATCCCTTCTCGCTATGCTTTGGAATTCTGCATTCAGAGGGGTATATCTTTCCTCTTCTCCTTTGCCTTTCACTTCTCTTCTTTTCTCAGCTATTTGTAAGCCTCCTCAGACAACTATTTTGCCTTTTTCATTTCCTTTTCTTGGAGATGGTTTTGATCACTGCCTCCTGTACAATGTCACAAACCTTTGTCCATAGTCCTTCAAACCCTCTGTCTACCAGATCTAATCCCCTGAATCTATTTGTCACTTCCACTGTATAATCCTAGGGATTTGATTTAGTCATACCTGAATGGTCTAGCAGTTTTCCATACTTTCTTCAACTTAAGTCTGAATTTTGCAATAATGAGTTCATGACATGAGACAGTCAGCTCCTGGACTTGTTTTTGCTGACTGTATAGAGCTTCTCTATCTTCAGCTGCAAAGAATATAATCAGTCTGATTTCGGTATCGACCATGTGGTGATGTCCATATGTAGAATTGTCTCTTGTGTTGTTGGAAGAGGGTATTTGCCTTTTTTGCTATGACCAGTACTGCTAAGATGGTGGAGTAGAATGGCGTGCACTCATCTTCTCCTGCGAGAACTCACTCGCAACTCACAGCTGAACAAACATCAACAGGAGAATGTTGGATCCCACCAAAAAAAGATACCCCACACCCAAGGGCAAAGGAGAAGCCCCAACAAGATGGTAGGAGGGGCGAAACTGTGTCCAGAGACGCTTGGAGGGCTCAAACAAAACCCTGTGTGCACCAGGAACCACAAACCCCACAAGAGACTGAAGGGGAGCCACAACTATTCTACTTAAATTTGGATCACAGGGTCAGACTGTCTCTGTGGCAACTACTCAGGAAAACGAGAATGGAAGAGAAAGGAAGAAAGAGATGTTAAGGAGGGATGGCAGACTAGAAAGGGAGGAAAGGAGTGGAGAAAGGGAGGGAGGAGGATATAATGAGAATAGAAAAAGAGAGAAAAGTAATGAGTAGGAGCGTGTAATTTCTTAATGAGGCTGCAATCAAACTTCACACGTCGCTATTGTCCTTGTGTAGAGTTTGTCTTCACGCCTGTATAAACAACAACAATGGACCAGTAATTTTCCAGTTCATAATCAGGCCATAAGGAGAACAATTTGCTTTATGAAACAAGGAGAAAGACTAATCTCCAATAGCATTGTCAGTGCAGGTTTATCAGCATGACTTGGAGGAGATAAGCCTACAGACATACAGATTAGGAATCACAGCTTATTAAAGCTTCAAAATTTTAATAACCCCCTAACAACACGAAACAAGCTGCTGAATTAACTTGTCTTGGACACCGACAGTGTATGCATCACTTGCTAGGTCTAGGCACAAAGCAAAAACTAACAACAACAACAAAAAAATCACGGGGAAAAAAACTGCCAAGTTTCTAAGCAAAGGGGTCATATTTAAAAAAACAAAAAAAGAATAGGTCAGAACGAACAAATATTACATAATTCCACTTACATGAGGTACCCAGAGTAGTCAAACTCATATAGAAAGTAGAATGGTAGTCACCAGAGTCTGGGAGAGCAGGGAAATAGGGAATTGTTTAATGGGTATAATTTAGATTTGGGATGATGAAAAAGTTCTAGAGATGGATGACAGTGACAGCTGTAAGAGGATGTGAATATATTTAATGTCACTGAACAGTACACTTTAAAATAGTTAAAATGGTAATACACATACACGAACATAATTTTTTTAAATGGAGGGGGAAAAGCCAGTTCCTTCCTAGTAAACTCAAATTTCTTCCATCTTAAACTCCGAAATCCAAAGGAAACAGAGAACTGACTTTCCCCTCTTTTCTTTCTTCCAGAGTAACAGGCAGAACTTCAGCCCTACTGAGGGTTGAAGAGCTCTCTGGACACACCCTCAGCATTGAGATAATAGATGGAATTATGGTAACTTCAACATCAACCAATCTTTACTATCAGAGATGAGGGTCTTCCTGCTATAAACAAAAGTAAGCAGACCAACCCAGTCATAGAAACAGTACTGAGGATCTGTTACATGCCAAGTTCTATTCTAGGTACTGAGGATACAGCAGTGAAAAAACATACATGCCTGTTAGTGAACTTATTCGGTTCTAGTATCTGATATGAAACACTTTAAAGTTTAAATAAATACAGACTATGCTGTGCTTTCTATTTTCTGCTTTTAATTCTCTTCTTTTTATTTCTGTTTCAGGAGAAGGGTACCGTATCTGATTACCACAACATCTTACAAGTAAATAGCAAAGTCTGTGCATTCAAACCAATATTTGGGGGGGGCGGGAAACAGTTTTAAAAGCATCTCAACAAAATCAGACAACAATGGTGATGACTGGTTTTCGTGAAAGGTGTGGCAATGGGAAAGCAGTTTCTGATAAAGCCAGGATATCTGCTCATCCCTGGGGGAAGTTGATCAACTTTATGGAGCTGTAATGTGTGCATAACACTGTGGCTCTAATCAAGGATTCCACCGTTAAGGTCATTGCAGTACGGTATTAGTCCAGCTTTTCCCAGGAGACACAGTTTCATATGGAGGATAATTTTCATGCTTGTCACAATCAAATCAAATCATTTATCTCTCAGAGACGATTTGCAGATTCAATCCCCACAAGATACTAAAAATACAGAGCACAGAGTTTAAAATTTACAATAGGACTCAAGTTTCTTCTCACCAATGTATAGCAGCGCAAGGTGGCAGGTGGCCTGTAACATTTGGCTTCTCCTTTTTCCCAAGAAATAAAATATATGTACAATTCTACTACAATAACAAATGCTATTACAGTGAAAATCTATGTATAATAAAAATATTTTAAAATATTTGAAAATGCCCTGTTTCTCAACTCAACGCAACAATCTTTTTGTTCAATATAATGAATATAATAAATTTTAAGACAAAAGAGTCAGATTTCCCCTTGGAACACCACGATTTTTGTACACTCAAATCTTCACCTTTAAGGAAATATTTCAAAATTCTAAAATAGGTTATATTGTATTTGGAGAAAAGGAAATTGTTCTTCCTTTATGGAAATAATTCTCAATTTTATTGAGGCATAACTTACAATCAGTAAAGTATACAAGGATGTTTTGAGTTATAATTAACCTACTTTGGACACCATATTAAACTGAAGGGTTTCCAAAAGGCTGCCTGGGAGTAAAAGCTACCAAGTATTTTATTTAACATCAAACAGCCAACCAGCTTTCCTGGGGGCTCAATGGGCTTCCCAGGTGGTGCTAGTGGTAAAGAATGCACCTGCCAATACAGAAACGTGGGTTTGATCCCCTGGAGGAAGGCACGGCAACCCACTCCAGTATTCTTCCCTGGAGAATCCTATGAACAGAGGAGCCTGGCGGGCTAGTCTATAGAGTTGCAAGGAGATGGACGCAACTTAGCATGCAGTGGTAAAGAATCTGCCTGCCAATGTAGGAGACATGGGGTTCGAGCCCTGATCCAGGAAGATCCCACATGCCAGGAGCAACTCAGCCTGTCCATCACAACTATTGAACCTGTACTCTACAACTTGGGATCCACAACTACTGAAGCCTGAGAGTCCTAGAGCCTGTGCTTCCCAACAACAAAAGCCACTGCAATGAGAAGCCCTAGCACTGCAAGTAGAGAGTAGCTCCTGCTCACAGCTACTACAGAAAAGCCCACACAGCAATAAAGACCCAGCACAGCCAAAAACAGTAAGTAAATAAAAATTATTTAATAAATAAATAAAAAGTCAACTGAATTTGGCTTAGGCGTCAGCTGATATTCAAGATAGCACAGTTCTATCCATTTCTTCAAAGGTTCCTTCTAGAACCAGGGATCTTAAAAAAACCCATTAAGATAAACTAAGAAGGAAGGACTGAGGACTGGAGGGTCGAGTTGGCCATCTGAAGCTGTTGCTTCAATCTTCCACATATATTAATAGGTGGAGTTATCACCATCTCAGAATGATAACTCAAAATTACCCCCCTCCATAAGATATGTCTTGAGATTAAACTAACATGGCAGTGGGGGCGGGTGGGTTTCTTTTCAAAGGAAAAATTTCATTTGTAACTAGATCTCAAATTTCAAGCATCAACTTTACGTACACCATGAAGAGTAACTAAGAGCAAAAGATAAATAAGATTCTTTTCCAGGCAAACCTGGTTTCTAAAACACACACACACACCTCTTTGGTGGCCCAGTAGCTAGCACGCCAAGCTCTCAACACAGGGGGCCCAGGTTCAACCCCTAATCGGGGAATTAGATCCTGCGTGTCAAAACTAAAGATCCCATGTGCTGCAACTAAGATTCGGTGCATACAAATTAAGAACAAACAACACACACACAAAACAAAAAACCACAGACACACATGGGAAAAAAAAGGCCAAACACAAACCAACTCTGCCTAAAAGTGATTTTGACAGTTGAGTTACATCTAAAACAGTATGGGTTGTTTTAGTTCCAGAGTTGTAAGCAAGGTCATATAGGTGACGAGACAATTTGGGCTGTTGCACCAAAATTCAGCACCCAGACCCCTGCACCTTCTGTAATAAAAACAACAGGCAACTCCCAACCTCTTTCCCCCACCTTCTTGGCCACCTTACAAATGGAATCAGAATCCAAATGTATCTGCATATTTGTTATTCAAGACATGGAACATTTTCCCACAGAAACAAAGGAATGAAAGAGATGAAAAATTCCTAGGTAAGCCCGCAAACCAACTGATTTACAATCCTGCAAAACCTAATTACCTTCTATAATTTTGTTTCTGAAGGAAAAGACGTTAGGATGTCTAGTCAGAGATCCCATGAGTAACCAAAGAATCCCTCTACTCGTCTACCACACCTCTCCCAGCAGACTGCTCTTCTAATCCTGACAAAGCAAAGGGCCTCCAGGGATGTGGATAAAACTTCAACCAGGCCTCAGTGCAGCAGTTTTTTGTTTTTTTTTTCAAAAAGACTGCATCTGTGTAGTCTGTGTGCGTTTTGGGATTGGGGTCTGGTGGGAAGTTTTAGGGGTATCATGTTTTTTTTCAGTTCAGTTCAGTCGCTCAGTCGTGTCCGACTCTCCGTGACCCCATGAATCACAGCATGCCAGGCCTCCCTGTCCATCACCAAATCCCGGAGTTCACTCAAACTCATGTCCATAGAGTCGGTGATGCCATCCAGCCATCTCATTCTCTGTCGTCCCCTCCTCCTCCCGCCCCCAACCTTTCCCAGCATCAGAGTCTTTTCCAGTGAGTCAACTCGTCGCATGAGGTGGCCAAAGTATTGGAGTTTCAGCTTTAGCATCAGTCCTTCCAATGAACACCCAGGACTGATCTCCTTTAGAATGGACTGGTTGGATCTCCTTGCAGTACAAGGGACTCTCAAGAGTCTTCTCCAGCACCACAGTTCAAAAGCATCAATTCTTCGGCCATCAGCTTTCTTCACAGTCCAACTCTCACATCCATACATGACCATGGGAAAAACCATAGCCTTGACTAGACGGACCTTTGTTGGCAAAGTATTGTCTCTGTTTTTTAATATACTATCAAGGTTGGTCATAACTTTCCTTCCAAGGAGTAAGCGTCTTTTAATTTCATGGCTGCAATCAGCATCTGCAGTGATTTTGGAGCCCAAAAAAATAAAGTCTGACACTGTTTCCACTGTTTTTCCATCTATTTCCCATGAAGTGATGGGACCAGATGCCATGATCTTTGTTTTCTGAATGTTGAGCTTCAAGCCAACCTTTTCACTCTCCTCTTTCACTTTCATCAAGAGGCTTTTTAGTTCCTCTTCACTTTCTGCCATAAGGGTAGTAGTGTCAGGTAAGAGTAAATTCTGCTCCCTTCGAGAGCAATGACTTCAGTTCCCTGAGGGTAAGAGACCCTATCTTTATGTGAGCTATATGTAAACTAGATGTTAAAAGTAGGAAACAGCTTGTATTTTATTTTACTTCTTTAGAAGGCCTGTAATTGCACTGTCCAATTATGACAGCTACAAGCCACATATACTATTATTGGGGCACTTCAAATGTGGCTAGTGTGACTGAGGAACTAAATTTTTATTTCATTTCATTTTTAATCAACTCAAATGTTAAACTTAAAAATTGAGGCTCAACTTGGTTACTGGAAGACTTTCAAGTATGTTTGGTTATTAGAATTACCTCAGTATGTGAATCTACTTTATCAACTAAAAGTTTTATGAAATCTGAACACTTCATGTACTTCTGGTAGAAACTTTGCATCTAAATTCAGATATGCTGTATGTGTAAAACATACCAGATTTTGAAGACTCAGCAGCAAAAAAGGAATGTAAAATGTTTCCTTAGCAGTTTATTTTTTTTAATTAATCAATTTTGGTTGTGCTGGATATTCATTGAGGTAAGTGGGCTTTCACTAGCTGCCCCTGGGGCATGTGGGATCTTAGTTCCCCAACCAGGGATGAAACTTGGGTCCCCTGCATTGGGAGGCAGATTCTTAACCAATGGACCACCAGGGAAGTCCCTCTTTAGTTCATATATTGATTACACGGGCATCCCTGTTAGCTCAGCTGGTAAAGAATCCACCTGCAATGGAGGAGACCCCGGTTCGATTCCTGGGTCAGAAAGTTTCCTTGGAGAAGGGATAGGCTACCAACTCCAGTATTCTTGGGCTTCCCTGGTGGCTCAGATGGTAAAGAATCCGCCCACAATGCAGGAGACCTGGGTTTGATGCCTGGGTTGGGAAGGTCCCCTGGAAGTGGACATGGCAACCCACTCCAGTATTCTTGCCTGGAGAATCCCCAAGGTCACAATGAGTGGGACATGACTGAGCGACTAAGTGTGCAGTGAGTATGTGGTACTTGTTGAAATAATAATATTTTGGGTATACGGAGTTAAAGAATATATGTTATTAAAATTGATTTCACCTGTTTCTTTTTCCTTTTTTAAAAGGTTACTTCTAAAAAATTACATTTATATTGGACAAGCTTCTTGTCTATAACCAAAATATTTCACATATTCCTATATAACTCTTAACAATTTTCTAGTTCATACTCGTCTTATCAGTAACAATTATAACTCTGTTTCTATGTATTGCTTAGAAGGAAAAAATTTTGAAAGCAATCCTAAGGTTTTAAATTTAAAAATTTAAATATATAATTTTACTATACTTACTGAAATGTTAGCATGAAATTACACTATTTGAATTGAAAGTATTCAGAATATTGTTTTTAAAAATTACATTCTATTACATAATCTCTATAGAAAGATATGTTTAAGAAGACTAAATCTAGTGATTCTTTAATGAAACTACCAGTGATTATCCACCATCTGTTCAAAGAATATGAAATTCATTTTGAATCATATTAAAAACCTATTCCAATGCACATTCTAAAGGAAGTCCATGTGAATTCTCACCTGATTTATTCTGAAAAAAAATTTTAGTGATCCAAATTAAAAATGTGGTATAGTAATTAAAACAACACAGTCTATTCAGAACCACATTAATCTATGGAACAGGAGAGACAAGAAGCAGATCTGAACATATAGAGGATTTAGTAAACATTAAGATGGACTTTCCTATCAATGGGGAAAAGAGGAAGCTAATGGGAAGTGGTGGATTTTTCTGGATAACTAGCAAGCGATTTGGAATTGTTTTAGGTTGAAACTGTTAACACTTGTGAAACACTTAGCTCAGTGCTGGGCATACAGTGAATGATCAATAAATAATATTGTTACCTTGAGGAAAACTAATAAAGCCACAGTCCCACCTCACTTCTTACACAGAAATAGATTCTAAATGGACTGAGCACCTTAATGCAAAAAAAATTAGAACCAGGCTTCCCTGGTGGCTCAGTGGGAAAGAATAGGCCTGCCAATGCAGGAAATACGGGTTCAACCCCTGACTGGAGAAGATCCCACATTGAGCCTGTGCTCTATATCGAGCTGCAACTACTAGAAGCCCGTGTGCCCTAGAGTCCATGCTCCACAACAAGAGAAGCCCCCGCAAAGAGAAACTCAAGCACTGCAACTGGAGAGTAGCCCCTGCTCTCCACAGCTAGAGAAAAGGCCTGGCAGCAATGAGGACCCAGCACAGCCAAAAATAAATACATTAATTAAAAAAATTAGAACAATAAAATATTCTAAAGAAAATACAAATGAAAATTTTACCATCTTTGGGTAGGTATGGTTTTTCTAAGTATGTCTTAATAGCCAGATCAGAGAAGAAAAGATTTATCAAACTAGACTACAAAAAAATTTAACAAGTTTGTACTACAAAAAAAAATAGTATACAAAGTTGAAAGCCAAAAAAAGAAAAGAACAGTGAGGAAATAATTTGTAATATGTAAGACAGAAAGATCTCTGAGGAAAACTCAAGCACCTGTAACAGAAAAGACAAGCTAATTACATACAGAGGCAAATCACAAAGAGAAAACAAAATGGCCAGCAAACGTGTGAAGCACTGTCCAGCCTTGGTAGAAATCAAAGAAATACAAACAAATATGAGAGACTAGCAAAGATGGAAAGGTTGCCAACACTTAGTAACCAGCAGATGTGGGAAAAAGGCCACCCCTTTCATGCACTAGTTACTGGTGGGCATGTCGACTGGAATAGTCTTCTTGGAGGGCAGTCTGGCACTATCTATGACTATCAAATGACTCAGCAACTCCACTTCTAGAACTTAACATTAAGGAGATGGTCCAGTAAATGTGAAAAAAATCCACTCTGCCTAAGGAGCTGTACTACTGTGTTGTCTATAAAAGTGAAAAACTAGAAACAGCTATGAATTATTAGTGGATTAACTAAATTATTGTACAGTTATACAATGGAATACACACCTTAAAAATGTTTAAGGATATTGATATCTATTAGTTCCCTGGGGAAACAAGTCCCCCTTAAGCTCCCAGATAACAAGATAAGTCTGTTTTAACAATAAACTTGGGAGTATTTGTTATTTCTTTTCCACAGTCTCTCATCTCCATTACTTGTGTTAACGGAGAGCTGGCTGAATTGTGGGTCCACAAACTTCTTGAAACATATGCACATTTTTTTTGTCTGTGTATATTTTACTGGGAAGAGAGTCCATGGATTCATTAGTGCCTCAAAAGGGCCCCTAGTCCACCACTGGTTAAGAACCATTGGAGTACATGGCTTAATGGGCCAAGTTATTGTCTAACTGCCCTCAAAAGCATATGTGATTGTACAGTGCATGAGCTCAGCAATCAGTCAATATTTACTTAGTATTTACTAAGTCTTACCTTGATTGGTAGCCCAATTATGGTAAAATTTTGGAATAGATTTCTTTACACACTTTGAAAGTATTTCAAACACACATACACACACACTCAAACACATGCACATACTCTTACACACAATCCCCAAAAGGTCTCTGGCAGCTAGGAGAAAAAAGTGAATTAAAAAGTTTCAAACAAAATTATAATATTGACTTTTAAAAGAAGTAATTCTTTTTCACAGTCATTTGAATCTTACATCCATTTGAGCTCCTTTAAAGAGATAACTTTAAGATTTAAGGACTTAGAAAAAGACTTATCTTTGTGAGGACAGTCAAGTTCTCAAAATCAAATAAGGACTAGAACACTATCAAGTAATTAGTTCTAAATGAAGAAAGCAATAAATCACTTCATATATTAATTTTAAAATGTTCAATAATTTACTGATGCCATATTATGAAATATATAATACTAAATTTGAGGCCCCAATTTATATAATTTTTAAAGTATCTCATGGTTTGGTAAAAATGATTCAGATATTTAAGGGAAGAAAGATTATCTACTGATCACAATAATATCTCAGTGTTAAAACGGATTACAGAGGAAATCAGCAACTATAAATGAATTGAAACCAAAGGAAAACATAATTTTGGGTTAAACGAGATTATCATATTTTCAGGAGGCAGAGGAGGTAAGAAATGATAAGCAAAAAAGTAATAAAATCAACAGGATTTATTTATGAAGGCATATTGGGCAATATACGCTTACAGTATTATTTTTAATACACAAAAATAATTATCTTCAAAATACTATCAGATTTTCCTGGCGGTCCAGTAATGAAGACATCACACTTCCACTACAGGGGGTATAGGTTCGATCTCTGGTCAGGAACTACTAAGATTCCACATGCATCAGGGCCAAAAAGATAAAATAAAAACTTCTACTTAAAAAATAAAATAATAATAATTATTATCTTCATGAATTGGAATTAACCACGTATGGATTTAGGATTAAAAAACACCAAAAGGTACTGTATGATCTCTTTTATGTTTAATTATTCCCAAAACTGACTTAAAATTCTGTTATTAGAAATTCCATTATAATAAATTACAAGGTACAATCTAAGTTAAGGTAGATTTTTACTGAGTTGAATTTTACATAAAATATGTAGGTGTTCTGCTGGGCTCAATAGTACATATTTTAAGATTGTAATTTTATTTGCTGCAAAGTGATAAGACCTAGAGAGCTATGCTTCACAATTCCAAAATCTGTAATGTATTTTCATTTTTAGTCCTTAAACACCTTAAAATGTTAAATGCTTTTATACACTAGATTTCATTACAAATAAACTATTTAATGCAAATTTAATTAAGGCAAAACACAAATCTCCTGTATTAGCAATGACATATACCTAAAAGAGTCTTTCACCAGAGGTTTCTTTTACCAGGTAATCCCAAATGAATATCATAAAAAACACAGAGAAGTCATTAAGCATGACTAATGGAATTACAAGAAAAAGAAATCGATACACCTAGCAACCTTTGCAGGTATAATCATGAATGAGAAAGCAATACAAAAGCGAATGCAGAAAATATATTGAAATAATGTTCAGCATTACTAGAAGTTAACTAAGACCATTTTCCCCCCAAAAGTTGAAAAAACAAATGCACACCTTCAGTGTGAAATGACTGGCAACCTAGTAGAGCATATATCCAAGTAAAATAACATAATTTCCTTATTATATTTATAAACAGTATTATAATTCTCCACCAGCTTATATATAAAAATATGAAGCACTCCATCAAATATAAGAAACAACTCATTCCTCAAGTTATTTTAACTCTTAAGAATATTAAATACAATAAAATGATTTTAATATCATACATCAAAAAAAGATGTCAGATCATCATGCCAAATATTTAACACAAACATTACAATCTACTTGTTTTTCTGCTCCTAAAAAGGAAACACTAACTGAAAACAAAAACAGGTTTCTCATTCTGAGATAAATCAATATACAGAAGCCATTTTAAAAATAACTTTTTCCCCAACTTTATTGAGATATAACTGACATACAACATTGTGCAAACTTACGTGCAGATGAAATGATTTGATATAAGTATATATTGCAAAATGATTACCACAATAAGGTTAGTTAACACATCCATCAACTCACATAGTTACAATTTTTGTTTGGTGAGAACCTTTAGATCTACTCTCTTAGCAACTTAAAATACACAATATAGTATTGTGTATATAGTAATATAGTCATGATGCTGTAATTTACATCCCCAGAATTTATTCATCTTAATAACTGGAAATTTGTACCATTTAACCACCCTCATCCATTTCCCCACTGTGCTCGCCTGGCAACCACCAATCTGCTGTTTCTAAGAGTTCAGTTTTTGTAGATTCCACAAGTGAGGTCAGACAGCATTTTCTTCTGTCTGACTTATTTCACTTAGCATAATATGCCCTCAAGGTTCATCCACACTGTCACCATGGATTTCCTTCTTTTTATGGCTAAACAATATTCCATTATTATAGAGCTCTCTCACATGTTCTTCACCGATTCATTAAAAATAACTTTCTTTTCTTGTTTACAAAAGTATTTCCCATTTATTGTTGTTGTTGTTTAGTCGCGAAGTTCTGTCCAACTCTTTTGCAACCCCAAGGACTTCAGCATGCCAGGCTTCTCTGTCCATGGGATTTTCCAGGCAAGAATACTGGAGTGGGTCGCCATTTCCTTCTCCAGGGTTCCTATTTATTATCACCTATTTATTGTAGAAAAATGGGAACCAACTAGAAAGTGGACACATACACCCAGAATCCCACAACCCAGAAGAAATCTTTTTTCAGTGCCTATGCTTATGCCTGGCCTATATATTTCTTTTAGGAGTTATTTCCTAAAAGACACTGTTTTTATATTTGTCCTGTTGAAATTTACCAATATAACTGGAATATAATGTTCTGTCCCAACTAGACCTCTCACACTTAAGGAATAAAATTTCAAAACCATAAATTTTGATGATGTCTCATTTCTGGGACAAAATTTAAAATACATGACTAAGGTAATAAGTTAAATACATGATTAAGGTAATAAGTTAAATACATGACTGAGGTAATAAGTTATCTTATGGACCCATTCCTTTAAAATGATGTGTTTTACTCTGGTATTGCAAAATCAAAGGATTATGCTTCATTACCAACTCAGCATGTTCACTGCAGCCATGTCATTCAGAAAGCCAAACATTTTCTATTTTGTTTTGGTACCTTCAACAGTTAAGGAGGAAGGCCAATCTCTATTACACATTACAACGCATTAGTATTTTCACTTGATGTTTAAACTCACTGAAGGATAAACTCATCTTTAAAATATGCTCACATTCAGGGTTTAATATATCATTACACAATTGAAACAATAACAATAAAAGAACAAGGAATATTTGCACTACATCCCTATGCATTGGACTTTCCGTATCTTCCGGAGTAAGACACTACAAAGTTCAATTCTGACCAGCACTCTCTCTTACTTTCTACCAGAAACATCACAAATCCTAAAAATACAAATCCACAAGCTGAAGTGACTGCTTCATTCTGTAAAGAGCTATATATTTTCTGTAGCTACCTCGGTTGGTACTTTTTTCAAGCCTAAAAGACGACCAAATGATTTTTAGAAACACAAAACAAAGGGAAAAATAGAATCAGCATTATTTCTGAGAGAATATTTTTGCCTAGTTTAAACCATGAATATACTGTAGAATGCTATATCATGAAGCTGATAAATCCTAATTTTTAGTACTCTGGTCAACAGATTAAGTACTCAACAGTTTCTTTTCTTTTTTCTGCTACAATGATATTTTAAATATAGTTTGCTACAATATTTTAAATTTCTCCCAGTTTGGATTTTTTAAAATCCCATTCTTTATAAAAACATACTGAGTTGCTACCAGCTTTAGGCTCTGAATTTTAGACAATACAAAATAGTTTTTCACAAACTTTCTAATTGACTCTCACCTAAAGGCTGGAAACCCCCACTGAAGGCTTTTTAAACTCATCAGACATATATATACACTTAAAAAAAAAAAGCTTTAATTGTAGGATCTCACTGACACAAACATAAGGAAATTCTGAGTTATACATACTTCACATTAAGCTTTTTCCACTGACATTGTAACTTTTGTCAACATTCAAAGAAAATTCAACCCTGGTCAAAGGTGACAGTTTGACAACCCTGGAAGTTAACATCCTCTGTTTATCTGAACAAGTTCATACTGTCTGCTCAGGGAACTGAAGTTTTTCTCATCCCTGACTTGATCTCTCAAGTTCAAATCACTACACTTTAGGGTTGTGAATTCTGTCTCCAAGATTTAACTTTACAATCCACCTCTAAAAAAAGGGATGAGAGAATAATGTAAGCATCAGATATGAAAAGGAATACATTCTGAGACTACTTTCTAAGGGCCTTTGCACAACTAAACTAGAAACGTATGCAATAAGTTCAGTTGCCTTTTAAAAACTATCCCCTCAAATTAAAATTCTTAAGTCTTCCTATTTCAAAAACCACAATTGCTGGCTTTAAAACAAGAATAGGACCATAAATCCCTTCAAAATAAAACTGCAAATAAAACGAGCTGGATACTTGCATTCTCAGTCAACAAACATGCATGCCTCAAACCACACTGACACAGAAGATCCTTTTGTTTGTAAACAGAAGCCAAAGAGACAAGCTTATAGCTCTTCCCCTATGATGCACATGGTAACATCAGCAGAAAGGAAACAAAGGACAACTTTGAGTTAAAAATGAAGACTTTCTCTATTTTAATATAATTTCTATCAGGAATATATAAGTTAGTTGTAAAACACCTACCATCACCTTCATAAACTTAAAAAAATTCCAAATATACATTAAAAATTTTCTATTAAAAAGAGAGAGAGTCCATTTTGGAACACAAAGAACCATAAACCTCTAAAGAAACCAAACGGCTCACTGCAAAGTGACAGTTACCCGCTCTCCTTCGAAGTACAGTGGGTAACAACTCAGCTTCTGGATTCAGCTTGGCCTGTGTCTGGATCCAGCCCTGCCATTAGCAGCAGTGTGACCCTGGACAAATTACTTAACTTCTCTGTGGCCATTTCTTCCTCTTTCATCTGAGGATAGAACCCACCTCTCTGAGGATCATGAGTTAAAACATGCCAAGAGCTTATAACAGTGTCTGCTTGGCACTCTGTAATTCTTTTTACTATCTTCACTTTTAGGTTTGGGGCATAATTCGAAGTACTTTTAATTTTCTGACCACTTTTTGAAAGATAGCATAATAATAATTATACAAATAATTGGTATACCTTCTCAAATGAGCCCATGATAAGTAGAGTTACAGCCCAGAGGGGTGAAGAGTTGCTTTTTTTCAAGAGGTTTTCTTTTTTTATATACAAATCTTGGACATGGCTGTTACTGGTAACTTTGGCTTGATTTCCCATATGTAAAAGAAAATCCCCTACCAGGAAAAGACAAGCAACATTAGAGAACACTCGGGTTTGTCCTGATCATTACAGGGTAAAGCCAAAGTCACTTTTACTAGCCTGATGGGCACTGAAAATATTAGTCACCAAATTAATCCCAACAAATAACAATAACTGATTGGCTCATGGATGTATTTCCCCGTGTCTTCCCCAACCTTTCTCTAAGTAGTCAGAAAGGAAAGTTTTCATATTTTCTGAGAATCTCATTATTGCTCTCAAACCATACTCTATATCTTAGTAAAATTAAAAAATGAGTCAGCATAAGCACCTCAAAAAACTAGTAGTGCACAGAATATGGAGATACTTCTCTTCATACTAGAAATAAATCTGGAAAATAATTTTAAAGAGTTCATTAGAGTGCCAAAGGCAGTGGAAGAACAAAGGGAGAATGAGTGTTGGATTCTGCAAGCTAGTTTCCAAAAAGTTTTCAATCAATATATGTATTGTTCATCTTAGTAGTACTATAATACATGAGAAATGGAAGTAATTATTATGAATAAACCCAATGAAGAAAATATCCAGTATGTGACAAACTCATACTTTATTGACTACGGGGGGAGGGGGAATGGGAGGTCAAGACAGTCATCAACCTTATTTGCAAACTGCCACACGCTCATATAGTACTGCCTTCAGTGATGTGATCTAAAAGAAAATTTATAAGACAGAAACTGTCCCTAAACTGCAAACATGTTTGAATGCCAATTTAATCAGGAGTCTATTAAGTCATTATGCTTCTTGTAATAACGTTAGTTGAAGGCGAGGAAAAGGCCACTTGCTTCAACTACTGAAACAATACTATATGTACTTCTTTCAAGGATAGTCTTCTCCACAACGCTCCATACAACTCAGAGTCCAACATTTATATTAAAAGTGATCTACCACGTTAATGATTATCCAGGAGGATCAAGGAAGAGTTTTATGACTGAGGGTGATTCCTCCAAAGTTCTACCATCACCACACTAAATTTCTCCTTGTTCTTATTTAACTCCTCCATGACATCCTGTACAACTTCTAGGTGAGGTCAGAAAAACTGGTATAGTCACTGCTAGATAGATGGGAGTTCCATATCATATAAACCTATGGCAACCCCCTCTTGAAAGCTCTGACAGTCAAAGCTATACATAACATATTTTCACTCTATCTTAGCGCTATGTGTTTTCTAGGTACCTGGCAGGAAAACAGAAAGGGGCAGCCCCATTTTTCTGTTAATTGCACCTTTGTTGTGGTAGTTGTTGTTAAGACTTCTTCCAAGGCAGCTAAACTTTGAAGGGAGCTGGGAAGATCTGGGATGTCTGTCTTTCCAACTGGGTACTCAGTAGAGCTGTCATGAGGCAGTACGATCGGTCAAAGACAAACCACATGGCATCTGATGCTCGTCTTTATACGTATAAAATAAAAATGTGACACTACCAAAAGGTTACCATGTGGACCTAATTTTGAAAATACAAACAGGAAGCACCCCCACCCCAATATTACCATTATAAAAAAAGGAAACCAAACCTCAAAGATACCTTCCAAGGAAGTCATGGGTGTGACCAAAACTAACAAAAGTAATAAAACGTCATCCAAAACCCTAAAACCACCAAAAGTGAGGGTCTCCTTCAACTAAAAGTCAAACACCTGTAAATTACTCCTTTCTTTGATTAGTAAAAATAGCCTAGATTTAGATATGTAAAATCCTCTCCAAATGGGCTTAGGTTTTTTAGTAGTAAAGGATCATCATTCATAACAAAACATCCAATGTAAACATGCTATTTAATTAAAATAAGGACATGACAATTAAGAGAAAGCAAAGTAAAAACATTTTTAATCGATGTTATCACGATTTAAATGTACAAAAAAAACTGATCCGTGGAAACTAGATTGTTAAATCTGACTTTCCTATTCCCAGAAATAAGCACAAAACTGTTGTTTCCAACATTGCAGGGGAAAAAATACTTCCGATTTTAGAACGGTTCTATTAACAAAGCACAGATTTAAAGAAAAATCTTTTCCTTTAAATACCACACAAAATCAGGGACAGTGATACTTTCTTTAGAACAAAATTTTAAACATTATTTTTATTAAGAATTATCAAAGTATTTTGATACTTTAAAATGCAGTAAAAGGATATTTTTCTGAAGAGCTCAGTAACCTAGAACTGTCAGATAACTTTCTCAAAGAATAAGTTTAAAAAAAACTAATGAAAAACAGGAGGTTTTCTGCTTCCTTTTGTAGGAATAATGTACACTACACTATTGTACACATAGAATACATAATAATGTACACTAAAGTGTAGGTAATCTACACTCTAATAGAAAGGGAAAAATACGTGTCACTGGTGGTCAGAACAGCCAGATATCTATGAAAATTCATGAGATACACATGTTTGTAGGGCACTAGAAGAGTTAAGCTTCCTTGGCTTCTACCTTCAACCTACAATTTAATCTTGAGCATATTATTTACCTATTTACAACATCATCCTTTTCTAATAGGCTACCTGTATCAATTACCTATACAAAAATAAGTCAAATTAACTACCATAAGCACACTGATTAACATAAACCTAACACAAATCACAAATAATTTGAATATGATATGAAATAACTTTACTATAATGATATAACTTGAAACAATTTGACATTAAGTACCCAAAGAGCAACAAACAAATGATACCTTTTACTAGTCCTGATGTGGGTTTTGCATATGTAAATAAAATTGTTTAAAAAACATCAATCGAGAGCAAGAAAACGATGAAATGAGAAGTTGGGGCACAATAGGAAGTGCTGACCAAAATATTCATGTTGTAACACTCCAAACAGTAATAGCACTTTCCCCCCCTTCCATCATGTATATCATGAAGTACCCGATTTAAGAAACACAGCCACCTTACATTTTTTAGCACAATTCATATGAACACCCTGTGGGCAAACATGGGCATCCTGACTAGGGAGGATGGGGATAATTGATTTAGTTTAGTTGGGTGTATAGCAAAGATGTTGTGCAGTTTAGCTCCCAGTTGTGCAATAACCAAACTGCTGGTGATAGAAATCAACTTTTTTTAATGTTTTGCTTTTTCAAAAAAGATTTCTCCATTCTCTCCCTGTGTCTCAACCAGGTGCTTGAATTTTCCATTTTCCAAAGGCTACAGAAAACAGGCAATCTACTAGATAACAACCTGACCAAAAGTGTGGTGCTGTTTTGGTTAAACCCACAGATATCACAAACTGTCACATAATACATTTTCTTAAAATCAGCAGCCCCTTTCTCCCCCTTACACTATCAGTTCTAACAACTGTGATCTTCCAAGAGATGGAAACCGGTACCAATACAAACAAGAACCCTGAAGCCTTGAAATAAAGTCAAGCAACAGAATTCCACCATGTAACACTATCAAAACTGATCTAGCGTTCACAGTGTTAGGGAATGAAATTAAAAAAATGACAGGCACGCTAAATACACATAGTCAGTGAACACCAACAATGTGATCAACATAATGTAAACAAATAAATAATCACAGAAAAACGTTGAGGAAAGAGGCAGAGTTCTATTACCTTTGCTGAACGATAACAAAATTATGTGAGATAATATACTCAACAGCTGAAAGCTTATTATGGCCCAGGCGGCTATCCAACCACTTTGGAAATCTAAGATACAAGCGGACGATAAACACCATTTGAAGACTGAAAAGGGGACCTCAGTTTAATAATTAGGTGCTACACTGGCCCTTTCAAGGGGCATTCCCCGAGGGCATTCCAGAGACAATTCATGAAACTGTATTTAGGGAAAGATCTACTATTTCTTTATGCTTCGGGAAGAGCACTGATCTGAGAGTCTTCAGACCGACATTTCAGTTCCTGAAGTTCTAAACAGCTGTGCGAACCGAGCAAGCCGATCCTTCCACCTGGCCTCAGTTTCCTCATTTGTTCAATAAAGAAGGCAGCATTACCGCGGGGGTCCTTTCCAGCTCTAACATTCTACGACCCACTTTGAGCACTATTTATTTGATACGACGGTATCAAATACAATGACAGGATCAGAGGGGACAAGAAAAACAAAAACAAAAAAGATGTGGCATGGCTCTTTAGGAAACAGAGAATTGCTATCTCTTTTTGCCCCTAAATTTCCTGTAGTTCGCATTAATCCCCTCTTCCTAAAACTGGCGCTTGTTTTCCAGTCTTCGCCTTTTCCATCATTGCTGGCTACAAGTGTCTGCAGACGCCTCTTGCTCCACACAACTTCTTTTCCTCTTTGATCCGCCTGACCATCTTGCCAGATTCCTTTAGCCTCAGACCAGCTGGGGTGACACAACAGACTACCCTTCCGACGCTGCGTATCTGCCCCCAACACCAGGAGCACTTTTTAAAAAACTCTTTATCCCCGGCTAGAAAACCAGAACGCGCCGCTTCCCACCGCCACACGCACCAGCCGGGGCTTGGCGGGTCCTGGTGGGGGATTCTGCAACGCCCCCGCCCCCCGAGCCTGAACGAAACGCTCGTGTTTGTTGTCCGGACGCCTTATAAGGCGCTGTTCCTTGAAGCTTGGCTAAATCCCCCACCGCCCCGCCGCCCCCCGCCGCGCTCATCCCACCCCCGCAGGAGTCGCTGATACCTCTCCCGAAATAAGGACGAACGCGAGGAGCCGGCGGGGGCAGCTGCACCACGGAGGTGTGAGCGGCCGACCGCAGACCACCCAGACACCCGCGCACGCACGGTCTCTGCCCGCTACCCATCCCGGCCCGCCGCAGCCGCCGCACTACGCCCCTCGCGCGGCCCTCCAGCCTTCGCCCCGCGTGGCGCCCCTCACCCAGTGCGCGGTCCCCGCGGCCGCCCTCCCGGCCCGGGGAGCGATGGCGGCGGCGAGGCCCTGCCGGGCGTCTGGGCGGCCGGGGCGCGGGGCCCCACCCGAGCAAGCTCCCCGGCCTCCCTCCGCGGGCCCCAAGCCTCAGACCGGCCCCGCAGCTCCTACCTCGCGCGGCCCCTCGGGCGCCAGAGGCTGCCTCCTACCCGCTCTCTGGCTCGCCCGCCCGCTCGCTCGCTCCCTCCCTCGGCCGGGCCGCCGCGCGTCGTCGCCTGCGCTCGGTCCCGCCCGGGGTGACGGCTCCGGCCGACGACTCTCCTCGCGCCGGGGCCCACGGGGGCGCGCGCGCCGCTCGCGCGCGGAGGCCCGACCGCGCGCGTCGCCCGCAGCCCCGAGCGCGCCCCGCGCCGGCGCGCGCCGCTTCCTGGTTCCGCCCGGCGCGCGCTCGCGAGCCCCGTGGTCCCTCGCCCCACCTCCGCGGCCGCCCTGGAGGGACCCGGAACCCCCTCCGCGCGTCCTGGGCGAGTGCGGGGGCGCCGGTGCCGCTGGCAGCCCCTCTTGGCGGTGCTGGAGCCGCTTTGCAGCTCGACTCCCGGGCGGGTTCGCGGGCCGCGAGCACATGCTGCTTTGTTTGGGTAAGGTCGGCTGCCCCTTGTTGTGGTCGTGTTGATTGGCCCCCCTCTGCGGCCCGCCCACCTTCCTGCGCCCCCGCTGGGGCCTGCGTTCTGGGGCCTGTCCCTCGCAGGCCGAGGTCAGAAGTCCACTGCTGCCCCATCAATAATTATCCCGGGTTTGCTCCCTGGAGGGCGTTCCAGCCCGGGCTCCTGCCGCTTACCACACGGAGGACAGGCAAGAGGAAAGCCTGAAGGGCCACAGCAGGAGTTTACGCTGACCCTCCAGCCACTGTTCCAGAGTGAATCTATGGGGGCCAGAGGTGTCTGGGATATTTCCCTCTCTGGGGAATCCCACCAGTGGAACTGCAGGAGGGACTCTATCCAGAGAGAGAAGAAGAGACAGGATCAGCTGTGTAGGATCCAGAAGAAAGGGCCTCAGAGCCTTTTCCGTGTAATGGGGAGGGGGTGCAGTATCTGAGAAGGCAGCCTGAGTCACCCACTCTCCTCTGGCTACATCTCTGGAGCTGGCCGACGGTTTCCCTGGCAACCCTCCAAGGGCCAGCACTAAAGCAAGGCATGTCAGATCTCCAGAAACCCAGCTGCAGCAGCAGAAAGGAGAAGGACCCCCTCCCCCCCAAATGCACAGAGCTTGTCCCTTCCCTACAGTCTGAAAATCTCCCTGTCCAGAGATGACCACGGTCTGCAAGTCCCCACGTCCTCCCATAATCCTCCCTCAGCAGCTCTTCCCAGCAGCCTTGCCTTCACCTCCTGAATAACACCAGCCACAAAGATCTTTGTCTGCAGCTGATCACCAGCTCCTTCTCTGCCACCCAGGCTACCGCTTTTCTCCCACATTCTGGGCCAACACCTGGCACAGTGCTTCTCACGGAGTAGGTACTGAGAGCTTGGAGGCCAGAGCTGGAGGACAGGCTGGAGCAGGAAGCTGGACGGAAGTGGCAGCCCTGAGCTCTCTGGCAACCCCTCTGACAGTTACTGTCCATGAGGTTTCAACACTTAGGCACACCATATCTCTTTCTTGTACGCTTTCATATACCATTCCCTCTGCCTGGAATGTCCTCCTGCCACTTGACATCTGCCTTTTGGTGACATTTGCTCTAGGCAGTATGCACCTCACTCTCCCTGTTGCCAGCCACACATTTATGCTCATATTATGGCACCCTCATGCTGAAGGACAATTTCTTGTTTACATGCCTTTCTACCCTCAATGACACACAATATCCCATTCAACCTTTAAATGCTCCCATGCTGTCCCAGCCCAGAGCAGACACTCAGTAAATATTTGAGGAACAAACCCTACCCTCTAGGAATAGAAATGGAAATCAGGATGACTGCATAGTAATTAAAAGCACAGAATCACAAAATTAAAAGCACAGCACAGGTAAAGGTTCTGCCTGCCAATGCAGGAGATGCAGGTTCAATCCTTGGTCTGGGAAGATCCCACATGCCTTGGAGCAACTAAGCCCACGTGCCACAACTATTGAACCTGTGCTCTAGAGCCCGGGAACTGCAATTACTGAGCCCACACACTGCAACTGCTGAAGCCTGAAAGCTCCAGGGCCTGTGCTGCACAACAAGAGAAGCCACCACAGTCAGAAGTCCGAGCACTGCAACTAGAGAGTAGCCCCTACTCTCTGCAACTACAGAAAAGCCCGTGCAGCAACGAAGATCCAGCACAGCCCAAAATAAATAAATAAACTTATTTTAAAAAATAAAAACACAGACTCTAGAACCAGATTCACCATCAGCTCCTTGAGTTGTGTGGCCTGGAGCAAGTTTTCTGTCTTGATTTCCTCATTGTAATATAATCGTGGTAATAAGACCTACCTCAAAGCATTGTAGGGAGAATTTAGTGAGTGAGTACATGTAAAGTGCTTCGAATGCTGTAAAGCACTATAGGGCTGTTAACTGTTACTTGTTTTTAAGATTTACACTCCTCTTCCTAGGACTGGTCAGGTCTAGGACTCTATGCAGTTGCCTTGGCTGTTATTCACCAGCGAGGAAGGTGCTGGTCTGAATGCTGGGAGGGCGGGTCAGGTATGTCTCTTGACTCTTGCCTCTCATAGCACATCTCTGACTGACCACTAGGCGCCAAGCTAGATCTGGCCGGCTGTGTGCACTGACATAAAGGACGGAATGTTCTGGCTACTACCTCTGCAAAACAGGAATGTTGTCAACCTGAGACAGGAAGGAATGTTCACTACCTACCTCTCCTCCTTTCACTGCAGGCGAGGTGAGACCCTGCCTGGCTCTCCTGGTTCTCACAGGGCCTCAGGGACAGAGACCCCTAAATTGAGGGGACCCCAGACTGAGACATGACCCATAGGGAGTCACAGAAACAAACGGAATGGGAAGCCAGGATCCAGAAAGACCCTACAGAGAGCTCACGTAGGAAGCTGCCTGAGACATAGCTGTAAGTGTACAGGTATTCACTAGTCAAGAGAGTTGGGGGTCTCTCTTAGCCCACCCTGGCCTGACCAAGGAGAGAGAGAGACTTGAGAGCCTGGAAGTCTGGTGGGCAACCCCGCTCAGGCATCCTGCCTGCTCTCCACCAGGGACTGACCCCAGCCTCCTCTCCTCACCTGCTTGCACCAGCACGTAGCTTCCACAGAGAACAGCCCCCACACTTCCCATCCCCACTCAGCCCTGCCCAACCATGAGGGTATTTTCTGGAAATGTAGTTGAAACCACAACCATGATGCCCTCTAGCCAGAGACCCACGCTCGTACACTCATGTGGCTTCTCTCTCCAGAACTCTCTGTACCTTGGGAGTCATACTGGTCCCGACCACATAGCAGCCACCAAAGGACACCTGCGGGAACTTTCCTTCTTCCATACCAGGTTGCTTCCTGCATAGTAAGTCAGTACAGGTCCCTGGAGCCTCGGACACTCACCAAAGACCCCTGTATCTCCAAGGCCTCAGAATGGAGGTTTGTCACAGCCAGTGGTTCATGGTGGGTGGGGGTGGGGGTGAGGGCTCTGTTGGTACCAGGGCTTGCTTCTGCCAGAGTGCAGACAGCGAAAAGAACTGAGTTTTACACTTAGATCTGTTTGCAAATCCCAGCTCTGTCAATTTCACAATTGTGTGACCTTAGTCGAAGTACTTCACTTCTCTGAGGGCCTCAGTTTCCCTCCAGTGTGACTCATAGGAGGTGTAAGTTATGTTTGTAAATGTATAGACACATTATGGGAGTATACACAAGACTGTAAAGTTGTCCCTGCGGAAGGGACCCAAGGGACAGGAAAGGAGAGAGACTAACTTTTCACTGTGTGTGTGTGAGCACGTGCAGGCATACGCACACACGCATGATCAGTCCTGTCCGACTCTTTGCGACCCCATGGACTGTAGCCCACCAGGCTCCTCTGTCCATGGGACGTTCCAGGCAAGAATACTGGAACAGGTTGCCATTTCCTACTGGAGGGGATCTTCCCGATCCAGGGACTGAACCTGGCCTCTTGTGTCTCCTGCATTGGCAGGTGGATTCTTTACCACTGCGCCATCTGGGAAGCCCTAACTTTTCACCATTTATCCTTTTAAGTCTTCTGAGTTTTTGTATCATGTCCTGTGCTACCTATTAAAATATGGGGAACGTGAACATTTTTTGTTAATAAAAGGAAAAATTAGAGATATAGGGTTTGTGAAAGCATCCTGCCTAGCTTGATACATGAGTATTGTCTCCCCACCCCCACCCCCACCCACAGCTCAACCCCAGTCAGCCTGCGGGGCCAAGAGGGAGCTGGCAGGGGAGGCAGTAGTCAGTATGTGGGATGTGGGTGATGGATGTGTGGGTCCATGCAGACTTTGCCACCTGGAGATTCTTACACGCTCGCTGTCTTGCTCCTGTTTGCCTCACCTGTCTGGGCTCCCTTCTAGCCAGAGTTAAAGGGATGGTTCCCTAGAAAGCCCTAGGGGCCCCCACCTCCTCCTGGGACAGGGTCATCATGCCCTTTCCATGCAGAGTCCTGGGGCAGTGCTATCATCCAGAGAGGGTGAGGCTGACACAGAAGAAGGTGCAGAGCGCCATTCCAGCCAGGTAATTCACTGGTTTAGCAGGTGGATTAAGAACTCAAAAGACAGCCCAGCACTGGTCAAAGATGAGGCTACTGCTGCTGTGAGGGGGAAAGCAGATCAGTAAGACTAGAGCAGGCAGAAGCCAAGGCAGCAGAGGAGAGAGCCTTCAGGACGCTGTGAATCAAGAATCTCCTCGAGTCATAACAAAAAGGACAGGCAAAGTGGTGGGGAGGTGGCGGAGAAGGAGATGCACAGCCCTCTCTCATGTACTGCCCTGAGGGCTTGAGGTCCATACTGGGCTGGCTGAGACACAAGAGATTTCTTGTTGGGCTAGAAGGAGGAGAAACTAGCTCAGCAAGAAGAGGGGACTGGTAATCAGTGGGCTTAATAAATGGGAAGCGGGGCACTGCACTAGAGAAAGGGATCAGAGTTTGAGGAAGCCCTATGCTGTGACAGAGACCTTTATTAATTCAGCACATATTTCTGAAACATTGGCTTCTCTGGTGGCTCAGACGGTATAGAATCTGACTGCAATGCAAGAGACCGGGATTCAATCCCTGGGTTGGGAAGATCCCCTGGAGAGGGAATGGCTACCCACTCCAGTATTCTTGCCTGGAGAATCCCATGGACAGAGGAGCCTGGCGGGCTATAGTCCACGGGGCCTCTAAGAATTGGACACGACTGAGCAACTCACACTCTTTCACAGATTACAAGTCAAGCAGTGAGACACAGCCCTTTAGGCAACTAGTTCTGGCCTTAAGAAGAGGCTTCCGGAAACTCCCCTGGTGGTCCAGTGGCTAAGACTCTGTGCTCCCAATGCAAAGGGCCCAGGGTTCAATCCCTGGTCAGGGAACTAGATACCACATGCCACAACTAAGAGTCTGCATGCTGCAACTAAGACCCCACACAACCAAATGCATAAATATTAAGAAAGAAAGCAGAGGTTTGCAATACAGGATTGAGGGGCTCAAGGGTGCTGAGGAGAAAATACCTGGCTCTACTGGCTGAAGTCCCTGAGCACCTACTTACTATGTGCTTGGCTCTGTGAGTGAGTCTTCATAGCAATCCTGGCAGGTAAGCCTTGCTGTCCTCCTTTTATGAAAGAGGCCACTCAACTCAGAGAGGTAGACTCATGTGCCTGGAGTCACACAGCAGAGCCAAGTTTGCTTTACAAAGAAGGGAAGTGGTTTCAGGTCACCCAGTTGCTAAGTTGGCAAAGTTGGGATTTGGAAGCAGTTCTAACTCAGCTCTTTTCTTTTTTGCTGCCCACGTTCTGGCAGAATCAAGCCCTGGCACCGACAGACACCCCTCTTCCCCACCCCAAATCACTGACTGTGACAAACTTCCATTCTGCGGTCTCTGCCTTCCTGTTGAGTGTCGAAGGTCCAAAGTCTTTGTGTTTTCCTCTCTGCCACACGGACTGTATGGAAGATGAAGAGGACATCCCCAGGCAGGAAAGGGAGGAATGATATTCCAGGTAGATGCATTGGCGTCGAGAGGCCAGGGCACTGGGGGAACTGCACGGCTGAAGCCTGGAGTGAAGGGGATGCTGGTGCTTGGCGTCCGTTCTAGCAGCAAATAAAGACCAGGCCAGTGAGGAGGGGATGGAGCACTGGACCAGCCTTCATTTTGACTTTATACCCACACTGGCTCCTGGCCCTGGGGAGCCGATTTCGGAGGCTGGGAGCAGGCAGGGAAGGCATCGGTGGGTTGGTGCCAGCCATAAGCCAAGAACAATGGAAAACAGAGCTGGAGAGCAAGGAACCTCCTCGGGTCATAACAAAAAGGACAGGCAAAGTGGTAGGGAGGTGGCGGAGGAGATGCTCAGTCCTCTCTCATGTACTGCCTTGAGGGCTTGAGGTCCATACTGGGCTGGCTGAGACACAAAAGATTTCTTGTTAAGCTAGAAGGAGGAGAAACTAGCTCAGTGGGAAGAGGGGACTGGTAATCAGTGGGCTTAAGGATGGGCAGCCAGACCCGACCTGGGGCTGCTCAGGACAGTCACCAGGCCCATTGGCTGCCCAACTCGGTGCCCGTGGCCCACCTCTCCTCTCACCTGCCGGCCCCCAGGCCTACCCCTGCTGCGAGGAGGGTGGGCTCCTCTCTGCCCTAGGATATGTGTGCTCAGCCCAGACGCTGCACCCCACTGCTCTCTCTGCCCTGTGGGCTTCTCTCCCAAATCAAATGGACAGGACAGCTGGGCAAAGAAAGGCTGACATCCCCCCTCCCATCCACTGGGTCACCCTCCCCTCACCCCATTCCCAGAAACAGAGGACAGTCGCAATGCCTGAGGCTGGAAGGCCTCGTGTTCCCTCGGTGGCTTCACTGTAAGTTGACTTCCCTGAAGAGTGGGAGAGAACAGGGGGCGGGGGCAGGAAGCGCAGACCCAGCAGTTCCTTTCCCTCCCCCAAACTCACACCGACTTTCTCACGGCGCGTGTGCCCCCTCCTTAGGTACCACTCTATCTTCAGGGACAGGCATGGGCAGCATTTCCACAGCGGGGTACCGGAGTGTGGAAATTCTGGGAGAGGAAGAGACACTGGTCTCAGGGGTGCAGTGTATGCTGAGCATGGACCTGTGGTTCCCCCACTTCCAGGAGCCTTAAAGGTAGGGGCTGCAGTGGAGGTGGACAGCCCCCCACAGAGGCACGGTGAGGGTGAAACGGGATGCTTAAGAGCCCATGGACTTCAGCTTCTCCTGTGTGTGCTAGGCTAGGGCACGGAGATACTTCCTGGAAGGCCTCCAGCTTTCCTGGGAAGGCTCTTCACCCCCTACCCCCCTTTGGCTCCTGCGCAACAGGAACTTTCCTTGAAGAAGAGACTTGGAGCAGAGGAGACAAAGGCATCTCTGTACCATCTCCCCCTGCCCCCGGGGACAGTTAGGTCAAGGCGACCTTAAGGTAGGGGCATCAGCAGGGCCCTCTTCATGGCTAACCTGGTCTCCAAGGGCCAGAAAGAGGACTTGGGATCATTGTTCCCTTCCTGTGTAACTCGAACCCACATCCGCATAAGGATGGGGAGCCAGACCTGACTCGGGGCTGTTCAGGACATCCACACAGGGCAGGGACCAGCACAGGGATGGACGTGCCACGCTTGGTGTCACGAAACAACCATGGGTTAAGACTCTGCTTCCAATGCAGGGGGCACAGGTCCGATGACGGGTCGAGGAACTAAGATCCCTCATATTGCATGGCCAAAACAAAACAAACCAACCATGGGCTAAAGTGAAGACTATGGCGTGTGCTCAGGGTAGGGAAAGTTTTAAAAGGTTGTATAGGGACACTGCCCACAGAGCCGAGCAACTTGGATTCCAGTGCCAGCTATGCACTCACTGGCCAGACTGCTGTGGACGGGACTCTTTCCTGGACTAATCAAAGGGGAGGGTTCTGGCTCTGCCTATCTTCAAGGTTGTCACAAAGATCAATTGAGTTGAAGAGGTCAACCAGGTTTGCACACGAGTGTGCCACGGTTCAGTTCAGGATACATGCAGAGCGTGTGGACTCCTGGCTCGGCTAGGGATTATTCTGATTCCTATCAAGCTATGGCCAGTCTTCTTTTGGGGAATGTATTCCTATGAGGATTTTTGTTTAAATCCTTCCTTTAAATCTTTCCCCAGGTAATGTTGTGACCTAGAGTTGGCGATGAAGGGCAATTAGGGGCAGCAGCCTGGGACCCCAGCTCATCCAAATGCTATGCAGGCTTTGATCTTTCTGAACCCCACCCCCTTCGCCTCAGTTTTCTCCTCTGTCGTCTGGGCCCCTAAAACCACCAGCCTGCTTTGCTTTGTGGTGGGAAATAGCAGAGACCAAACCAGCGGACTGAAAGCAGAAAGAAACCCCAAATTTGACATTTCTGGGTAGTTGCATTATCCAGAGCGACCACAGTCACCTCTGTCCCCAACCCAACTCTGACACCCTTCCATCTTCCACTCTTCTTCGGTTGGCCTTTGGCCATCCTGGGAAAGCGCCAAAGCTCCTCCCCTCCCACTGCGTCTCAGAAGGAGAACAGAGGCACAGAGAGAGAGCAACGCAGACAGAGTCCTAGAGAGAACGAATCAAGAGAGGAGAATCCCAAAGCAAGAGGATGAAAACAGGCAACAAAGGACACCCAGATGCAGGGCCTCACAGAGAGGCCAAATGGGGAGAGATCCAGAGGTGGGGGGAAACAGCTGTTGCCATTGGACACAAGGGGAAGAGGGAGGCACATGGGGGCTCTGAAGGCACTAGGGCACACCTTTTGAGGCCAATCCCTTCCATTTTGTTCATGGGCACCCCAATGCTAGCTTCTTCGGACCCAGGAGGGCCCACCCCCTAGTCAAGCCCAGTCCAACCCAGCCAGATGTTTGGTGGGTGGGGCTGCCAGCTGGAATAGCAGGCCCCCCACAGGCCTTGGGGAGGAAGCTGGAGAGGCAGCTGCCTGGAAGTGGGCGGGCAGGACCCCCACTCTGAAGCCACTCTGCCATCCCACCCTCTCCAGATGCCCAGATGCCGGTGTCTGGCAAGGGTGGTCCTCTGCCTTCTAGATGTGGCTCAGAAGACTTGGAAGCCCAAGGGATCTGCTCCCACTGACTGACCTGCTCACAGTAAGAGGCTAGAGGGCACAGGTGCCACCTCGGACCCACCCACTGTGGGGTGACGGGTTTGAATCTGCCACCGACAGCCCTTGTGACACTGACCGAGTCACTTCCCCTCTCCGGCCTCTGTTTCCCCATTTGTAAAATCATCATTTCGGTTGTTTCCAGCTCTGACACTTGGCTATCACTCCAGGTGACCCCTTAGCTGTGTGTCGGACCCTCCCCTGCCAAACCCTTTGCACAGGGTAGGGGAAGGAGAGAGAGAGAGGCATTGGGTTTCCTCCTCCCTAGAGCAAGGTTTGCCCCCTCCCTTGAACCCCTTCGCAGTTTTCGATTCCTTTCCTCGTGATCCTGCCAATGGAGGCTGTGACCACATGTGGAAGTGGGTCGGGGGAGGCAATCCAGCTTTGGCAGCTTTAAACTTTGTTTAAAGTTTTTTATTTCATTCTGAAATAAAAGAATGAAAGTGGGGAAGTAGTGAGTGGTAAGAAGATGGGGTGGGGGGTGGTGTGGGAGGGAATGGAGAGAAAAGGGCAAATCCAAGAAGGAATTAGGGAGGGAGGGAGAGGAGAATGATTGCCCCCAGGATAGCAGGTCTTGGCCCAGCCAGCTGTGAGTGGGCAGCCAGAAGGGCCCCTCCCTTGGTGCTGCCAATACCAGCTGCCAGGCAGAGGGGAGGCCCCAGAGGAGAGGGAAGCTGGGGAAAGGGAATGGAAGACTTCCAGGGCAGCCTTGCCCAACTCCCCCAGGGGGCTCTTGGGGAGGGGGCTGTGACCCAGGAAATGCTTGGAGAAGGTGCTGCCTGTTCTGGCAAGGCCTGTAGGCAGTGGTGAGCTTGTGAGCATTCACATCACCTCTCCCTGGACTTTCTGAAGATAGGAACAGCCTTGGATGTGACCGGGTTGGGGGTGAACGGAGAGGTAGGATCCTATATGGACCATGGTTTGCGAACTTGGTCCTGTGTCCACTGTGGGACCCTAGGCAAGGCTCCCTCACTCCTCTGGACTCCATTTCTCATCTGCAAAATTTCCAGGGCTTGAAACAGTTGACTGCCAGGGTTCTTTCCTGTTTCTGCTGCACAGGGGAGTGCACAGAAAAGTCGTGGAAGGAGGGGCAGGGCAGGGGGGCCTCTAGGTGAGCTGGCAATCTCTGGAATCCCCAGTCCTTCCCCTCAATACGGCTTTACCTCTGAGATCACAAAAGCTGTGTCCCCACCCTCCTCCCCACACACACATTAGACTTCTTAAATCTAGAGGCTCAGAAAATGACGAACGCCCGCATCTCCAGCTGCTCCAACCCTTTCCTCCTCCCTTTTGACAGATGAGAAAACTGAGGCCCCGCGCTGGGATTTCCAGAGCCCGGGATTTCCCAGCCCTCCCACTCCCATCCTCCAGCCACTCCCGCCCCTCTTGCCCAGCAGGGCCTGCGGCAGCTCTGCGGGGTCGCCGGCGAGGGCCGGCTGGGACTCCCGGGGGACCCCGCCGTCGGGGCAGCCCCCCGCGCTCCGCGCCGCCCCGCCTCGCCGGGGAGCCAGCCACCGAGGGCGGAGGCGGGGAGAGAGCGACCGAGGCTGGGAGGGGTGTTGGCGAGAGCTCGCGCGCTGTGTATGGTCTGTCAGAGGCAGCTGACCTTTGAGGAGGAAATCGCTGCTCTCGGCTCCTTCCTGTAGTAACAGCCGCCGCCGCCGCCGCCGCCAGGAGCCCCGGCCGGGAGCGAGCGCCGGCCCCGTCGCCGGACCGCCCGGCACGACCAGGTGGGTGGCCCCGGCGGCGCGTCCCCGGCGACGCGCGCCCAGAGGGGGCACCCCGCTGCTGCCGCCGCTGCTGCCCAGGTCCTCGCCCCGCAGGCCCCGGAGCCCGACAGCCGGAGGGGCGCCGGGGACGGTCCCCGGGCCCCAGAGGGAGTTTCGGCGCCGCGTGGACGCGGGACGCGGGACGCGGATGGAGGGAGGAGGCCGAGGGAGGGCGCCGTCCTCGCCCTCGGTGGGCAGGGGGCGCTGTCGGACTGGACAGTGGGAGACGTCGGGGCACAGCGAGGTGCGGGGGGCGCAGCCCGAGAGAGGGAGTGTCTTGTCTCCCCAGCCCTCCCTCCTGAACACCCCAGCCACGTGCCAGTGGTGGCCGAGCCGTCCAGGGGAAACCTTCGGTGGCCTTGCCCTCGCTTTGGGCTGGAATATCCCCGCGTTCCCAGAAACTGAGACTCGGAGTGCGAAGCAGGGTAGGGGGTGTTTGCAGTCCTCCCCAGAGGGCCCGAGGGCCTCCGCCATCAAGTTTCTCTTTCAGTTTCCAGCTGTTCCCCCCACCCCCACCCCGGGAAGCCCCGGTGGGGCGAGGGGAGAGGAAGAGGGGAGGGCACCTGACTTTCGGGAGCCCCTCCCCAAGCCTCAGCGGGTTCCTCGCGGGAGGGAAGGACGGCCTTCCCCTCCTCACCGTCTTTCTTCCCGCACAGGAAAGCGTGTCTGTGGGAGGGGAGGGGCCTGGCCTGACCGCGGTCCAGGGATGGGTGGGCATGGCAGGGCTAGAGGCAGGCCCAGTCCACGCCTGTGCCGAGAAGGCACCTCCTCAGCGCTCTGCTCGCCCTAGGTGAACGGACATGGCGGGCTGGATCCAGGCCCAGCAGCTGCAGGGAGATGCCCTGCGCCAGATGCAGGTGCTATACGGGCAGCACTTCCCCATCGAGGTCCGGCATTATTTGGCACAGTGGATTGAGAGTCAGCCGTGGTAGGTGCCCTTTCCCGGCGCCTTGCTCTGCGGGTCCCTAACCATCCAGGCCCCTTGGCCTTTACGTCTCCTCTGGGTGGTTTGGGGAGATTCTGATCCTGGCTGTCCCTCCCTGTGCGGAAGGGGTGGTGTCCCAGGGAAAGGGGAACAGGGAAATGGGAGTCTGGGAGGGGAGAGGGGATGTTTCTAGACTCTGATGCCTGTGGAGCTGCCGGGAGTAAGTCTTGTGGGCAGAGCCTGGGATTTTCCCGTCCTTCCTGGTACCTGACCTCCTCATCCAAGGAAGCACCATAGCAGGTTTCTCTCTCCTGCCTTGCCCTAAGGGATGCCGTCGACCTGGACAATCCCCAGGACCGGGCCCAGGCCACCCAGCTCCTGGAGGGCCTGGTGCAGGAGTTGCAGAAGAAGGCAGAGCACCAAGTGGGGGAAGATGGGTTCCTACTGAAGATCAAGCTGGGGCACTACGCCACACAGCTCCAGGTGGGCGTGAGCTGCAAGCCATCTGCAGGGAAACAGTGTCCGCCTTCTCTTTCCAGCACCAGAACCCCTGGGTTTTTTCCTGGTTTGGCCACTGACTCACTGTATGACCCTGAGCTTATCTGTGCTTCAATTTCCCCCACCCCCTCTTTCTAAATCAGACCTGTCAGATTCCTTTAGCCTGTGACAAAGTAAGAGATGGGGCATGTTTGTCCCCAAGAGAAGGGGGATGGGTGAAAGCACTTTCTGGGCAAATCAGGCAGATCAGGCAGAAGGGATGGGAGCAGCCTGAGTCAAAATTCTGTTGTGAGAGAAAGGAACACCGACAGATTCTAGAAAGGAGGGGATGGGGCAGCCAGACATCCCTCTTAGGGCTCTTTTAAAGGCCCTAAGTGGTGTGCGAGAAGAGCAGAGTTGTCCTGGAGCCTTGAATTAAGGGTTTAATGTGAGGTGAGGGTGTGGGAGGAAGGAGTATAGGGGAGAGAAGAAATTTTTGTGGAATAGGAAAGGGATGTGGATGGTAATCATAGATGAGCATTTATTGGAATTCACTTGAATTTTTAGAGAGCCTTCTTGAATACAAGCAGCAGGGTGCCAAGGAAATAAAAAGTCCATCCCAAAGGAGGCAGGAAACAGGAGAAACCTGGGGTGTGGGGGGTGTGGGAAGGGAAGTAAGATAGGAACTTACTGTGGGCCAGGACTACAATGGAAAGTACCTTGACCTTGGCATTAGATGCCCCGAGTCTTGAGTCATCTGCTCACTCACTTGTTTGCCTTTGGACAAGTACTCAATCTCTCTGAGCATCAGTATTCTCATCTGTGAAATGAGGATAATGGTTTCTGCTTATGTCATAGGGTTTCTATGATGCACAAGTCAAAGGAGATGGCAGATTGGAAGTACTTTGTAACCTGTGGGTTTCTAATGCACTGCAAACTGAATGTGAAGATCTGGGAGGGGAAATCAAGTCAAGGAGAGATAGAGGTTCTGGTGGCAATTCCTGAGTCTTCCGAGCAGAAGCTGAGGCATAGGCTGGAGGAGAGGAAGGAATGGGTGGCACTGGGCATGGTGGGAGCAGAGGGTGGCCTTTGGCAGCCGCTGTTGGATTCTTTCAGAACACGTACGACCGCTGCCCCATGGAGCTGGTGCGCTGCATCCGCCATATTCTGTACAATGAACAGAGGCTGGTCCGAGAAGCCAACAATGTGAGTGTCCCATGGGTTTGGGGAAGGATTTTGAGAAGTCCTTTCACCTGCTTTCCTCTCCAGACACAGTTCTGTTTGATAAACACCGGCAGGAGAGAGCACCAAAGAAATGAAATACACGGGCAAGTATGAGAGGCCGTATTACATGCAGGTGTAGATTGACCTCCCCCCCTACACACACACAGAGCCCCCACTCCCTGGCTCTACTGTTTACTAGCTGTGTGACTTGAGCAAGTTACTTAACCTCTCTGAGCCTCCGCTTGTTTCCTGTTATAAATGAGAGTAGTCATAGTATCTACCCTGTAGGGCTATTTCGAGGATTAAATGAGATACTCTGTGGGCAAAGGATGTGTGCTGTGTGTTTAATCGCTCAGTCTTGTCTGACTCTCTGCAGCCCCATGGACCGTAGCCTGCCAAGCTCCTCTGTCTATGGAATTTTCCAGGCAACAATACTGGAGCGGGTTGCCATTTTCCATTCCAGGGGATCTTCCCAACCCAGAGATCAAACCCACATCTCTTGTGTCCCCTGCCTTGGCAGGTGGATTCTTTACCACTGCGCCACCTGGGAAGCCAGGGGGCAAAGAACAGATATATACAAATGAGAAGAGGAAGCCCTGAACACACATACACTTCTGGAAACTCAATCTATGTCAGAGATGGCATTACAAATCACTAGCGAAAAGATTTGTCATTGAATAAATGAGGCCGGGGGCAAAAGAAGAAATATCCTCTGGTGGGGTCTGTGAGGAGAAATGGAGGTCTGTGTCAGAAGAATTAACCTGGGCAAGCTCAGAGAAGCAAGGCCCAGGGAGGCAGAGCAGGGACCTGTTCCCCAGATTCTGAAATCATAAAGGTCTCAGACATATGCTTGGACAATGGTGCAAATGGTACATTATCTGCAGTAAAGCAAAATGAATTTCATTAAATGATATCCCTTAGGTAAAGACCACAGAATAGCGCCTGAAGTGAAGTCATCGTTATTATTTACTTGTGGTGGACACTGATATCAAGAATTTGAGAGGTCATTCAGTAAACATTTATCGAGGTCCTGCTGTGCGTCTGACACTGGACTAGGATGGGAGAAACAGATAAAGTCGTGGCCTCCACCTAAAAGGAATTCAGGCTGTGATAGATTCTTTAGGACTCTGCTGAGTGCTAAGTCAGCCTATATGGAAAACGGACCCAGCTCAGATTGGGGCAGGCTGGCCAGTAGTGGGGAGGGTGTCCTGAGGAAAAAAATGCCTGACTATAATGAGGAAAGAGGGAGGAAGAAGGTGGAATGAGTTTTCTAGTAAAAAGTAGCAGCAGTAGGATTTCCCTGGTGATCCAGTGGTTAAGGCTCCACCTTCCACTGCAGGAGGCATGGGTTTGATCCCTGGTCGGGGAATTAAGATACCACATACCACAAGGTGCAGCCAAAAATAGGAATAAAGAAAATACAAAATAAATAAATAGCAACAGTATATATGAGGGCAGGAAGGCACAAGCCATCTTATGACATTTGAAGAATTTTAAGTGTTTAGTGCTACTGGGGAGAAGGGAGCCAACTGGGCAGAAGCCAGGTCACAGAGGGTCAACTGGTACAATTCTTGACTTGGCGCAATTACAGAGCTATCTGTAAACATAGGAATGAGTCTGGTTCTGGTTAAGAAATACCTGCCTACAAGGCAGGTGCAGTTATGGTTGGGGGGAAAATAGTCCTCCAGTCATCAAGCTGTTCTTGGACACCTCTGATGTCCTGGGCCTTGAGGATTTTGTTGTTTACCAAACAGGACAAAGTCTTGGTCCTTAGGGAGCTCACATCCTAGTGCAGAAAGGCAGACAAGAAAGAACATGCAGGAACGTGACATGTTTGGTAGGGCAGTCCTATTTTAATGTAACTCTTCAGAAGAGGTCACTGAAAAGGTGCCAGTGGAAGTGCCAGCCTCAGGAAGATTTAGTGCCAGAATGTTCCAGGGTAATGGAACAAAACATGCAAAGGCCCTGAGGCAGAAGCTCCCTGTGTATCCAAGGAACAGAAAGTGGCCAGTGTGGTTGAGCAACAGTGGAGCGGGGGTGGGTAGGCAGAGGCTCCTGGCTAGGGCCGTGGAGGCTGTGAAGGGAGTTTGGATTTTATTCTGAGAGCAGTTTACTGGAGACGCCCTAATGATTTGGTTGAGGACTACCCTGGGAGTCCAGTGCCTAAGAATCTGCCTGCCCATGGCGGGGACATGGGTTCGATTCCTGGTGCAGGAAGATTCCACATGCCACGGCGCACCTAAGCCTGTGGGACACAACTCCTGAGCTCGAGAGCCTGTGCTCTGCAACAAAAGAAGCCACGGCAATGAGAAGCCCTTGCACCACAACTAGAGAGCAGCCCATGAGCAGTAACAAAGACCCAGCACAGCCAAAAATAAATAAATAAGTAAAATTAAAAAAAGAACAACGCGTGGTTGAAGGAATAGATCCAAACAGGTTAGCTGAATGGCTGGATCAACAAAGCATTTGTTGATGCCTCCTTGTACCTTCATTTAGGGGTCTTCAGGACTCCACCCACGAGCAGTTCACACCCTTCCCTCAGTCCTGAGGTCTTAGTGAGGACACGGATGACGTGTGTTCACGTGGCCCTGTTCCCCATCATGTCCCCAGCATCTAGCATCATGGCATGGGATCAGTGAATGACTCTGAAATGAGGGGCCATCATCCTTAGTAGGAAAACTCAGGTAACTCCTGGGATGGGTTGGGTTCTAGTCTCTTCAGAGAGAACTCAAATGGACCTTGTGTGTACTCTGATGGAGGTCAGAACTGCAACAGAAGTTTGTACCAGAGTCTGCCAGGTCACCTATTTCTCCTCCTTTACCCCCTCCACCCCTATTTTGGCAAATGACTCTTCTGACTCAAAGCACCCTTCCTTCTTATTCTAGATTTGGTGTCTGGGGTCTGTAGTATTGGTGTTCCCCAAGGCCTGAGGTTTTTCTCCCATCCTCACTGCCCAGCTCACTGCTGCCTGCACCCTCCCCTGATATGTCTCCAGGGTAATTCTTCTGCTGGGATCCTGGTTGATGCCATGTCCCAGAAACACCTTCAGATCAACCAGACATTTGAGGAACTGCGATTGGTCACGCAGGACACAGAGAATGAGCTGAAGAAGCTGCAGCAGACTCAAGAGTACTTTATCATCCAGTATCAGGAGAGCCTGAGGATCCAGGGTGAGCCTGGTGTGGGAGGGCAGTGCATGTCTGGAGGACCAGAGTGAGACCACTTTGTGAACTCCTGCGGGGTTGGGGCTAGGTCCATGTCTCCCCCAGAGCCTTACCCAAAGCCTGGGACAAGTAATAGAGCCCCTGCTGTGGGCCAGCCTCCAGGCTAAACCCTTATTCAATACAACCTTTACTCAATACGACTGTGTTATTCAATACAACTTTTACCATAGCCTTAAGAATTAAGTGGGGTTTCCCTGGTGGCTCAGATGGTAAAGAATCTGCCTGCAATGCAGGAGACCCAGGTTTGGTTCCTGGGTCAGGAAGATTCCCTGGAGAAGGGAATGGCTCCCTACTCCAGTATTCTTTATTCCTGTTTTGCAAATAATAAAACTGATGTTCAGAGAGAACATGCAGTTTGGCCTGGGCTTCTTGTAAGTTGCAGAACTGGATATTAACTAGAGATATTCATAAAATCCCTATATTTTATTAACCAGTATTCTGTGAGTGTCTCGGTGAACGAATGAATGAATGTGGACAGAGTGTTCCCCAATCAGAGGGAAAACCTAGGTTGGGAGTCCCCTGGTTGAACCAGGCTGGGGAGGGGTGGAATTCCAGGAGTGCCCCTTCTTGAGCTTAAGGAGGTAAAGATGGGAGGAAGATGTGACAGTGGAAAACTCTGCTGTCTCTCAGGTCTATAATTTTCTAGTGGCTGCCATGATTAGGGTGTGGGGAAAAAATTTAACCCAGAAGGAATTAACCCCACTAAGTGTCCCTACGGTACACTTTGAGGAGCCTTGAAACATGACTCATCTTCCTCCACTTCAAATTGACCCCAGAGCTGTATCACCCCCATCTAAGTGAGAACAGGAAGCCACCTTTTCCTTGTTCTTATTTTTCTGACTTCTTAAGGTAGAACCTTAGGTCATTGATTTTAGACCCTTCTTCTTTTCTAGTGTATATATTCAGAGCTATTGATTTCCCTCTCATTAATGCTTTAGCTGCATCGCATCATCTTGGATATACTGTATACCATTATCATTCAGTTTGAAATATTTTCTAATTTCTCTTCTGTTTATTTCACCCATACACTATTTAGACGTATATTGTTTAATTTCCAAATATTTGAGTTTTTTCTAGATGTCATAGCATTATTGATTTCTTTTCATGGCTGAGTTCTATTGTTGTCAGAGAACATATGAGTATGATCTCCTCTCCTAAATTTATGAAGACTTGTTCTGTGCCCCAGCATGTGCTCTATCTTGATGAATGTATTTTGTGGTCTTGAAAAGAATGTATGTTCTGAAGTTGTTTCATTTAAAGGTAACAATAATAAATTCAATAATGTTAACGAATTTAACATAGTATATAATGTTAACATAATGAAGTAAAAAAAACAAACCGAGAAACCAATAACGTATTTTCCAAACATAATTTAGTGAATAGAGTGGCATTGTTTTTTACATTTTTACAAATCTTTTTAATGTTAGGCTTAGTTGGAGACAGCTGGATCTGGCTTTCAATCTGTTATAATATCACATATCTTATAGCCTCTAGAAAACTCTGCTGTATACTTATAAGTGAATGAAAGAAAAAAAAGGCAAATAAAGTCTTATGATTTTATGAAAAAGTTCTGGCTTTGTGGACCTCCTATAAGGGTTTTAGGACACCTTCAGGGGTCCCTGGTTCACACTTTGAGAACCACTGATATATATCTTTATTATTTTTGCCTAATTGCTCCTATAGAGAGAGAGGTATCAAGATCTACTGTATTGTGTAATTCTCCGATTACTTATGTAAATATCTCCTTTATGATTTTTGAAGCTTTATTATTAGATGCATATATATTTATGCCATGCTTAGTCTCTCAGTCGATTCCCTGGGTCAGGAAGATCCCCTGGAGAAGGAAATGGCAACCCACTCCAGTATTCTTGCCTGGAGAATCCCATGGATGGAGCAGCCTGGTGGGCTACAGTCGACAGGGTCGCAAAAAGTCGGACACGATCGAGCGAGTTCACTCACTTTCACTTTTAGTCTCCCAGTCATGTGACCTCATGGACTGTATTCCGCCAGGCTGCTCTGTCCATGGGGATTCTCCAGGCGAGAATACTGGAGTGGGTTGCCATTTCCTTCTCCAGGGGATCTTCCCAGATCCTGGACCAGATCAGATCGAACCCAGGTCTCCAGCATTGCAGGCGGATTCTTTACTGTCTGAGCCACCAGGGAAGCACATATATTTATAGTTATTTATAATTATTTATAATTTGTATGTCTTTCTGATTGATTGACCCCTTAATAATTATGGAATATCTTTCTTGATCTCCGGTATCACTCTTTGTCTGGGGTCTATCAGATATTACTATAACACCTCCAGCCTTTTTATTCTATATTAACACAATGTATTTTTATTCATGCTTTTTATTTATTTTTAAATTAATTTATTTTAATTGGAGGCTAATTACTTTACAATATTGTAGTGGTTTTTGTCATACATTGACATGAATCAGCCATGGGTATACATGTGTTCCCCATCCTGAACCCTGCTCCCACCTCCTCCCCATCCCTTCCCTCAGGGTCATCCCAGTGCACCAGCCCTGAGCACCCTGTATTATGCATTGAACCTGGACTGGTGATCTGTTTCACATATAATATACACGTTTCAATGCTATTCTCTCAAATCATCCCACCCTCGCCTTCTCCCAACACAGAGTCCAAAAGACTGTTCTATACATTTGTGTCTCTTTTGCTGTCTCGCATACAGGGTCATCGTTACCATCTTTCTAAATTCGTTAGTATACTGTATTGGTGTTTTTCTTTCTGACTTACTTCACTCTGTAAAATGGGCTCCAGTTTCATCCACCTCATTAGAACTGATTCAAACGCATTCTTTTTAATGGCTGGGTAATATTCCATTGTGTATATGTACCACAGCTTTCTTATCCATTTGTCTGCCGATGGACATCTAGGTTGCTTCCATGTCCTGGCTATTGTAAATAGTGCTGCGACAAACACTGGGGTACACGTGTCTCTTTCACTGGTTTCCTCGGTGTGTATGGCAGTTCTATTTCCAGTTTTTTATTCATGGTTTTTAAAATTCAAAATGTAGACAGCACATAGTTGAGTCTTTTTGTATTTATTCTGAAAATCTTTGATTTTAATTGAGGTGCTCAGTTTATTAATATTTAAATACCCATCTATTGAGCTTCACATTTTAATATTTATTTTGTTTTATCCCTTTTTGGTTTTTGTTCCTCTGTTCTTCCTTTTAATTGTTTAAATTTTTAAAAATGCTGTTTTAATTTAACCATTTAAGCTTTCCTCCTACCCTACCCTATGGGTGTTTTCTGTATCTTGAGATTAGCGCATTGCCTGAGTCATAGCAGACATTGAATAAAAGTTGGGCGATAATTCGAGCAGGTCTTCATCACATCTGAATCCATCCCAGACTGACTTGAAAGAAAGGATAGCCCTTTTCCAAAATTAGGGAACAGGAGATTTCAGCTCAGTATTTCTACCCAAGGCCATTGACTGGCTGACAGAATTGATGATCCTGTTCGTTGGTTTTCTGTTTCCTACTTGTGAGGTTTGGGTTTGTCCGCATCATGCAGTGTCAGTTCAGACTCATTTGTCAGGTGCACCCATCAGAAACACAGATGACTGATCTGTTTGTGTGAGGGCAGTCTCATCTCCCTCCAGTGGAGCAGACAATTGCCTCACATCTCCTGGCGTCCTTCCCAGAAGCTTCTGCAATTTGCTAGGAGAGACCTAAGTGGGTCACTTGCATAAGGAGCCAAGTCCCAGTGTTGGGATTATCACTGTCTCCCTGTGGGTGGCAGGATTCCGAGTGGCTGTCCAGATTGTTCTGCTGTGTTCCTTGCCTGCTCAGTCCCCTGCAGTAAGCATGGAGCCATTCTAAGTTCTCTTCTAGTTCTGGGCTTTCCTGGATGAATAGAGTTGCTTTAGTCTGTCCCAGCCTTGTGTGTCCATAGGACAGGGTCTCAGCCATGTGACATGGCCCTCAGAGGCCTGCCAGGAGTTTGACCAAGACTTGCTCATTCTTCTAGACTCAGCCCCAGTGAGGCCCCTGGGATGTTCAGAAAGGCCATTGGCGAGGGTCGGATGCCAGCATTGGGGACAGTGGTTACCTGTGGAGGGAGGGATGGGGTTACCAGCAGGGGAGGGGTACAGGTGCTTCACCGTGGAAGTGCTTGATTTCTAAGCGGCTTCTTGATACACAGGTGCTCCTTGTATCATCCTCTCTACTTCCTGTGTCTTAAGTATACCATCACAGGTTGTTTGCAGAGGGACTCAGTGAGGCCTGGTTACGTATTCCTGCCATTGATGAGCTGCCTGAGAGCTGGTGTGGAGAGAAATTGCCTCTCTCTCCTGAGAGAAGCTCACTGCTTTCGTGTCCCCAGTGGCCCCATTATCTCTGTGTCTCTCTTCTGGTTTGTCAGCTGAGCTCACAGTGACCAACCTGGATAAGCATGTTAGGGACCTTCACCGCCTGAAGAAACCCCCCCTTCCCTGAGGAGAGGCTGTCGAGCCTGGGAGGCGGGACAGAGCCCACGGAGCAGAGCCTTCTGACGAGGCTGTATGCGTGAGGTTGGGGCTGAGAGCTGCTCCGTCAGCCTTTCATCCCCTCATGTAACCCATTGACCATGACTGACTTCCCTCTGGGGCCAATGATGCCGGGCAGCGTCCTGAGCATTTTCTGTCTCATCACTTGTTTAACCTCCCAGCAGCAGCTGAGGTAGGTGCCTCATGATGCTCCCCTTTCACAGATGGGAAAACTGAGGCAGAGCGGGGTGACTTGCCCAAGTTCACCCACCTGGTGAATGGCAGGCATGCCAGGCAGGGTGACTCCAAGCCAGACCCTGCATGGGGTGAGGCAGGCTAAGTAGGGGGTTGGCCAGGGTAGGATCCTCCTCAGCTGTCACCCAGGCTTCCATCTCCCCACTCCCCGAGGGGAGCTCAGAGTCGGGGTACAGGGGCCAGAGCCTTCTCATCTCTGGGTCCCATTGCTGTGGAACCTGACTGGCTGCTGGTCAGACATGCCCCCTCCAGGGTCTTGCCTCCAGAACAGATGGGCTTCCGGCTGGACCGGGGAGGTCATGGTCATGGTGTCCTGTCCCCTCCTCCAGCTCAGTTTGCCCAGCTGGCCCAGCTGAACCCCCAGGAGCGACTGAGCCGGGAGACGGCCCTCCAGCAGAAGCAGGTGTCCCTGGAGGCCTGGCTGCAGCGCGAGGCCCAGACGCTGCAGCAGTACCGTGTGGTGAGTGGGCTGTGTGTCCCTCCCCTCCCGTGGGGGCGGTGACGCCCCGAGCTGTCCTGGGGACCCCGAGGGAGGCAGAGAGCCAGGAGGAGAGCGACCCAGCAGAGCAGGAGGCCAGGGCCTTCTTCCCCATGGGGCCTGAGGGGCAGAATCGGTCTGGGAGGAGGAGGCCCTGCAGTGCTCTTTTGAGAGCCCAGAAGGGCCCGCTGAGCCACCGCCCGACCCTCAGGAGCTGGCCGAGAAGCACCAGAAGACCCTGCAGCTGCTGCGGAAGCAGCAGACCATCATCCTGGATGATGAGCTGATCCAGTGGAAGCGGCGGCAGCAGCTGGCGGGGAACGGAGGGCCCCCCGAGGGCAGCCTGGATGTGCTACAGTCCTGGTACCAGGGGTGGGGGCGGGGAGGGGCAGGCAGCAGGGGCTCAGTGTGGTGCTGTCAGCTGCTGTTTGCGCCCACGTCTACATGAGCAGCTGGCTCCTCTGTCTGAGCACGGGTCTTATCCCACCAGTGGTTCTGGTTTGATGCTGACGCTGGTGTCCCTTCCTGTGCCCCCTCCCTGGGAGGGGCATCACTGGCTTGGATGCCGGGGTGAGGCCAGGTGGCAAAATGACACTCAGGCTGGTTGGACCCCAGTCAGCGTCGTTCCTCCTGGGTGTTTCTCTGGGTTTCTGGAAGGCAGGGAATCTCTGCTGTGCCCAGGGAACAGACGAGGTGGCTTGGGCACCAAGCCTTCCTGGGGGTGGAGCTGGGTATGGGCCTGGTCCCTGCCTGGGCCCCTGCCAGCTTCTGGCCTGGAGGACAGGGGTGAAGTCAGTGTCCTTCCCTTGGGCCCCGGGGCTCGCGTTCAGGTGTGAGAAGCTGGCGGAGATCATCTGGCAGAACCGGCAGCAGATCCGCAGAGCCGAGCACCTCTGCCAGCAGCTGCCCATCCCCGGCCCCGTGGAGGAGATGCTGGCTGAGGTCAATGCCACCATCACTGACATCATCTCAGCCCTGGTGACCAGGTGACTCCTGTCCACGCCCTGCTCCCATCTGGTTGCCCTGGGTGGGGGGCAGCAGGGTCTTTGCAGATGGGGAATAAGTAAGTAAGTGAAAGTCAGTCAGTTATGTCTGACTCTTGCAACGCAATGGACTATATAGTCCATGGAATTCTCCAGGCCAGAATACTGGAGTGGGTAGCCTTTCCCTTCTCCAGGGGATCTTCCCAACCCAGGGATCAAACCCAAGTCCACCACATTGTGGGCGGATTCTTTACCAGCTGAGCCACAAGGGAAGCTCTGCAGATGGGGAGCTCTGGCTTAAATCCTTCAGTTTCTGCCTCTCACCCTCATCCCATCCCTCTCCCTCCCCTGTTGTGATGGCCTCTTGCTGTTGACCTCGCCAGTTTTTCTCATGGACATTACATGGGCGTCTGTCTCCTGCAACTCATTTCAGCTGCTGAGTTCCTTTCACTGCCTCCCTTCCCGCCAGCTCCCCTGACTCACAGTGGCCCCCAGGGAGGGTGGACTGTTCCCAAACCCTCCCTTCACCTGCTCAGCCACGTGGAAGGTGGGGCCAGAGCCCGGTCCCCTGAGGCATCTCCTGTCCGTTGTGTCCCCACAGCACGTTCATCATTGAGAAGCAGCCCCCTCAGGTCCTGAAGACCCAGACCAAGTTTGCGGCCACCGTGCGCCTGCTGGTGGGCGGGAAGCTGAACGTGCACATGAACCCCCCCCAGGTGAAGGCCACCATCATCAGCGAGCAGCAGGCCAAGTCACTGCTCAAGAACGAGAGCACCCGCAAGTACGCTGCCCTCTCTTTCATCCGCCCCGCCCCCAGCTCAGCCTCTGTTCTGTAGCTGGGGTCCTCTGCGATGAGGACACACCCGGCCTCCCACTCTTTGTCTTGCGTTGTGATGTGGTCCCATGTCTCTCCAGTTCACCCTGTCTGTCTGGGGGTACTCCTCGCACACAGAGTAAATCAATAAGGATTTCACTATTAGGGTGTCCCAGGACCTGCGCTGAGCACTGGGACACTGCGGTGATCCACACCGAACTTGGCTCCATCACGGCCCAACCTTTAGGCTAGCAGGCAGCAGACATGAGAATTGATTACTTGCTGGCATGTGACAAGAGAGACGACTGGGGCACCGTGAAAGTGGGTCATGGAGGGGGTGGAACGGAATGACAGCTAGTTTCAAGGCTGCGGGATGACTAGGAGGAGATGATGAACGGGCGTGGAGAGGGCAGACGTTCGGGCAGACAGAACACGGGCCTGTCTGAAGGAGGAGCAGACGAAGGGCGTGGGGGATGGGGAACCCAGGGTGAGGTCCTGGGATTAGGCCAGGCCACCCGTGAAGGGCGGGCGTGGGAGTGAATGAAGGAGGGCGGGGGTGAGCGAGGGGAGGGACTGGGTCCTGGGTACTGAGGCCCACTGTGTGCTCTGGGGCTAGGATGACGAAGATGACGAAGAGTTCTCACTCTCTTAGAGCTTGCCTTTGGGCTGGGAACAAGACAGTCATATACTCTTAAAAATCAGGCGGCGTCAAAAGGCAATAGAGTCTAGACAGAAAATTAAAGCCAAGCAATATCACAGCACCTGGATAGATGTTGCAACAGCACATGGATGGCCAAGGAGGGCCTTTCTGAGGATCTATTTGAGTGGAGACCTGAATGAGAAAGTCAAGAATGCGACAGGGGGACTTGCCTGGTGGTCCACTGGTTAAGACTCCACCTTCCAATGCAGGGGCTGTGGGTTAGATCCCCGGTTGGGGAACCGAGGTCCCATGTGCCTCGGGGTACAGCCAGAAGTTTTTAAAAAATTTAAAAAATAACAAAGTGTAAAATGCATTACTTAAAAGAAAAGAAAAATAACGTAACAGGAAGGCAAGTACAGGAGTCCCCAGGTGGCACAGAGCTGGCGTGTTCGGCAAACAGACAAGATACTGTGAGCTTGCTTGTTCTGAATGAGGGGAGAGGAGCCCATTGAGGCCAGGGCAGGGGTTGATGGCGGGGATCTTGTTAGGTTGGGGTCATGACTTTTAGGCCCCCACGTCAATCTTGACACCCAAGGAACTTTAACGCTGGCCCCACCCTTGGGGCTTTGCTTGGATGCTCTCAGGTTGATGAGAAAAGTCAGCCCAGAGGAACGCTCTTAAGGGAGGGGTCAGGGGCTGCTGTGGAGCCTTCTGGAGAAGCTGGGCCCAGGGTGCATACAGGACAGTGCTCCAGGCCCGGGCCCAGTGGAGACGGGTTCCCCTCTGCTTGGCAGTGAGTGCAGCGGGGAGATCCTGAACAATTGCTGTGTGATGGAGTATCACCAGGCCACAGGCACCCTCAGTGCCCACTTCAGGAACATGGTGAGGACAGGGCCCGGCCCGAGGTGGGAGGTCTGCTCGGAGCTGAGTCCTGAGTCCTCGTGACCTGCCACTTTCTCCTCGTCCCCTTCTGATCTCCCGCCCTGCAGTCCCTCAAGAGGATCAAGCGAGCTGACCGGCGAGGCGCAGAGTCTGTGACGGAAGAGAAGTTCACAGTCCTGTTTGAGTCTCAATTCAGTGTTGGCAGCAATGAGCTTGTGTTCCAGGTGAAGGTGAGGCCTGGCTCCCCTGTCCCCTGCAGGCCACCCAGCTGACCTGGGAAAGGCAGGGACTGGAATCCTTGTATACGCTCAGTCCAGTTACCCCATGATGCTCTCAGAAAACCTAATTTCACTCTGCTGGTGCTTATTTGCTAGATTGTAATCTGGCACCTGGGCTTCCCTGGTGGCTCAGATGGTAAAGAATCAGCCTGCAATGTGGGAGACCTGGGTTCGATCCCTAGGTTGGGGAGATTCCCTGTGGGTTAACCCACTCCAGTATTCTTACCTGGAGAATCACCATGGACAGAGGAGCCTGGCGGGCTGTAGTTCATGGGGTTGCAAAGAGTAGGACACGACTGAGTGACAGCACAGCACAGCAATGTGGCACCCACCCACAGGATTGAGGCAATGGGCCAAAAAGAAATTGGCTGTGTTTTTTGTTTATTTCTGCTTTGGTTTTGCTGGAAGGGGCTTGAGGAATGGAGGTCGGGTGCCCCCCCAAGTGGAGGGCAAGACCAGGATCATATGCCCTCATCCCTCATTCCCTGGATTCCCGTAGACCCTGTCCCTTCCTGTGGTTGTCATCGTTCACGGCAGCCAGGACCACAATGCTACTGCCACCGTGCTGTGGGATAATGCCTTTGCTGAGCCGGTGAGTCCCTGCGGGACCCCCACCTCAGCCCGCAGCCCCTCAGAGGTTCCCAGGGTCAGCCCCAACCCCAGGGCTCCTGCTGAGTGGTCTTCTCCCACTCTTGGGCCAAACCAGTGGTCAGGGGGCAGCTGGTGTGAGCACGACCTCAACTCTGTCTGGGCTCCAGGTCACGGGGCTGGGCTCTCCTAGGTCTGTGGCTTGGTGCTTGGAATCTGGTCCCTGATCTCTGCTCCCAGGGCCCTGGGCTGGGTCTCTACCCCTATATATCCATCCCTCTGCCCCCCCACCTTTCTTTCCCTTATGCTTTTGTCTCCTTTCCTGGATCTTTCTCACTCCCCTCTGCCTCTTGGTATCTGTGTGTGTGTGTAAATATCCCTCAATCTTTTCCCTTTTCTTCTCTCCCCCTCAGGGCAGGGTGCCGTTTGCGGTGCCCGACAAAGTCCTCTGGCCGCAGCTGTGCGAGGCACTCAACATGAAATTCAAGGCCGAGGTGCAGAGCAACCGGGGCCTGACCAAGGAGAACCTGGTGTTCCTAGCGCAGAAGCTATTCAACAGCAGCAGCAGCCACCTCGAGGACTACAATGGCATGTCCGTGTCCTGGTCCCAGTTCAACCGGGTGAGGGACGTGTTGCCCGCTGCCTGCCTGGGACTACCTCCACCCGTCCCCCACCTCACAGACAGGCACCTGGTCCCATGGCCCCCCTCCACCCCCAGACCCCTCTGCTACAACCAGGAGAGATGGGGGCTGGTACCCCAAAGAGTGCAGACAGTCATGAGATCCGAGGCAGGACTTTGGAAAGAACCCAGAGCTGGAAGTCAGGGTCCCCAGGTTCTAGACCTCAACATGTTAACTCATTTGCCAGGCACCTTCCCTTCTCTGCATTGCACTTTTCCCATCTGTAGAATGAAGGGGTTGGGCAGGAATGACTTTGGAGGTCTCATGCAGCTTGGACACGTCCTTGCACCTTTGACCCCCTCCATGGGATTGTGCCAGATCCCTGTGTCTGAGAGGAGGGGCTTCCCAGGTAGTACTAGTGGTAAAGAACCCGCCTGCCATTGCAGGAGACAAAAGAGATGTGGGTTTGATCACTGGGTTAGGAAGATCCCCTGGAGGAGGGCATAGCAACCCACTCCACTGTTCTTGCCTGGAGAATCCCACGGACAGGAGGCTGGTGGGCTGTAGTCTATAGGGTCACAAAGAGTTGGACACAACTGAAGTGACTTGCCACACATGCACTGGTTGAGGACACAGGGGCAAAGTGTTCCCTGGACCACCTGTGATGACGGGGACATAAGCCCTAACCTGGGGTTTCCTGGGGACTCTCAGGAGAACTTGCCCGGCTGGAACTACACCTTCTGGCAGTGGTTTGACGGGGTCATGGAGGTGCTGAAGAAACATCACAAGCCCCACTGGAATGATGGGTGAGGCACGGGGGGTGGGAGGTCAGGGGCTCAGGGGACAGTGGCTGGTGGCCCAGCGGTGACTCTGTGTGGTCTGTGCACCCAGGGCCATCCTAGGTTTTGTGAACAAGCAACAGGCCCATGACCTGCTCATCAACAAGCCCGACGGTACCTTCTTGTTGCGCTTTAGCGACTCAGAAATTGGGGGCATCACCATTGCCTGGAAGTTTGACTCTCGTGAGTTCCCTGCATTGCCCACACTCCCGCCCCAGTGACTCTGTTTCTCCTTTCCTCATTCCCATTCTCCATCAGGCCTGTATCCTTAGAAGGGGTCCGGTGGGAAAGATGGGAACTGAGCTTGGAGGGTGGGTGTAGTGTTGCTCAGAAACCCAGTCCCTTTCTGTTATTTTCCTCTTGGGAGAACCGAACACCACTACCCCCCCACAGCCTCCAGAACTGCTGAGCGAGTCCTTTTGTCCTGACCCAGACTTGTTGGTATCTGCTCACCCGCGGTCACTTCCTTGACCTGTGCTGAGAACAGGGGTGGGGTTGCAGTGCAGGCTTTTGCCTGGATGTCTCTACAACCCTGGCCCCCAGCCCTATGGCTGCGATCCTCCTCCTGATGGCGATGGGTTGTGAGAATGAGCTTGGCCTTTTCACAGCTGACCGTAACCTGTGGAATCTGAAGCCATTCACCACGCGGGATTTCTCCATCCGATCCCTGGCCGACCGGTTGGGGGACCTGAACTATCTCATCTACGTGTTTCCAGACCGGCCCAAGGATGAGGTCTTCTCCAAGTACTACACTCCTGTGCTTGGTGCGTCTACCCAGCACACCTCCCAACATACTCCTGGGGCTAAGCAGTGGGTACACCCCAGGAAGAGCCCAGGGGCCATTTCCCCTGTGAGTGTTGGTCCATGGGATGGTACAAGGCACATGGAGGGGATTTCAAGGCTCACCACTGAAGAGGATTTGGAAAACAGAAATCCCGACCTAGCTTTCTTCCCTGCAAAGCAAAACACTGAGTGGACTCCTTTCTGTGCCCTTGGAAGAGGAGGTGGCTGCGGTGTAGGGGGAGGAGCAGGATCACGAAGACCCACAGATAATGCACGGCTCCCATCTTGATCAACTGCCCTCACCCCTCTCCACCCTCAAACCTGCCCTCACAGTTGAGGGTAGGAAGCAAAATGGACAGGTTTTTTCTCTTCAACCTGGCCCCGCTCCATTGGTTGGGTTTGTTCCTCGGTGTGGACTCTGTTTCCTTGGCAGGGGTGGGGGCGGGGAGAGAGGAAGCCACGGGCCAGGAAAGGAAGTGGGAGATGGGATGAGACTGAAACCAGGGGTCTGGGGGGTCACCTGGTGACCGTCAGCAGGTGTTTAATGGGAGTCTGTGGGAAATCTTATCCCTGATGAGCCCCGTGGCATTGTGGGGAGTGGGGAGGGGGAGGCCGACTGCATAGGTGGTGTCCAGTCCGCTGGGAGCTCCCAGGGACTTTGGTTCTCATCACCATCTTCCCCCCTCGGCAGCTAAAGCAGTGGACGGATACGTGAAGCCACAGATCAAGCAAGTGGTCCCTGAGTAAGTGTCCGGGTCCAGCCCCGGTCTCCTGCTGCCTCTTCTCTCCTCCCCTGCCTCCACCTGGCTGTCCTCACCCACCACCGCCTCCCCTCCTGTTCCCTCCCCGACGCGACCTGGCCCAGCCCTGGGGAGGGGAACTGGGCGTGGTCACAAGGGGGCGGGTACCCAGGACCCCGCCCCTGCAGCCGGAGCCCTCGGCTCAGGGGGCCCCCGTCGTCCTTCCACACCTGGGAAAGACACGAAGATGCCCCCGAGCCCCTCCCCGCTGAGGCTCTGCTTCCTCCCACAGGTTTGTGAGCGCCTCTGCAGACTCTGCTGGAGGCAGCGCCACCTACATGGACCAGGCTCCCTCCCCAGCCGTGTGCCCCCAGCCTCACTATAACATGTACCCACAGAAGTAGGTTGTGTTCTCATGCAGCTCCGGGGGGAGGAATTGGGCACCCGGCCTCAGGCGGGGTGCCCAGAGGGCTAATGGGCAAGGATTCCAGAGCTCCTTTCCGTCTGAGACCACCCAGGCCAGGTGCAGGGTGGATGAGATCAGCCAACCGGGAGCATAGAGCATTGTGAAACTACACATAGCAGGGCCCTTGCTCTGGTGCCAACTAGCTGTGTGACCTTGGGAAAATTATTGAGCCTCTCTGATGCTCAGTTTCCTTATCTGTAAAATGGAGTCAAGAATACCTGCCACATGGGACTGGGGTCAGGTTCAAGCAAGAGAATGCAGGAAACGCATTTAGCACAGGTGAGGCTGTTGTAAGGGCTTGATACAGAGTATCTCTGGGTGAGTGGTGGTTCTTAGGAGTCTTGTGGGAACAGTACATGTCACTCCTCTCTGAAGTTCCCAGAGAAGGGGATTCATTCTCTTTCAAGCTGGGGGTGGCCTGCTGCCACGGGACGACCACAGGCTTGGGAGTCACAAAAACTGGAATTCCAGTCCTGCCCACCTGCCTACCAGATGGCCCTGAACAAGCTTCCTAACATGGTCGAGACTGTTTCTTCCTCTCTAAAGTGGAGTAAATACCCACTTTACCAGTGGCTGTGGGGATTGGCATAACGTGGTTGAAAGGCCCAGGCCTTAATAGCTGCTTAGTGTCTGGTGCCTGAGATCTCACAGACAGAGCTCCTTCACCCAACCACCTTGTTTTACAGAGGAGGGCAGGGACAGGGGAAATCAATTCCCTGAGATCACTCGATGAGCTTGTGAGCAATGAGACTAGAACCGGGGTGTCTTCCAACAAACCAGTGACTGACTGATTCAGCTTGGCAGTGCGGGCATCTAGCTAGAGCAGGTCCTGTTCCCATGAGACTGAATGGGGATCAGGCTGGGCGCTGTCCCTCAGGAGCCTGGGGCTCTGCGGCAGGCCAGCTCCCTCTGACACCCCTCTCCCTCTCCCAGCCCTGACCCAGTGCTCGACCAGGATGGAGAATTCGACCTGGATGAGACCATGGATGTGGCCCGGCACGTGGAAGAACTCCTCCGCCGCCCAATGGACAGTCTGGACCCCTCTCTCCCTCCGCCCACTGGTCTCTTTTCCCCCGCCAGAGGCTCACTCTCCTGAATGTTTGTTCGAACACTGCACTCCTCTGTGGAAACAATCCCCAGTGTGCAGGGTCCTGTTCATTGTGATTTTGTGTTTGTATCTCTGTGCATACTGATGCCTTTGCAGGCAGCCCATGTACACGTGTAGATGTGCGTGCGTGTTTGTGTACGAGGTGTGCCCACCTTGCCTCCGCAGTCCTAGGTGTGCGGCCGCCTTGTTCTTCAGATGAAGGCATTCCAAGAGCTCACTGGGTCTGCCTGTGGGAGAGACCAAGCCACTTCTGTGGTCACAGGTACGCCAGGCAGGCAGACCTATTCCTGCCAGAGCCTTAGTCTGCTCAGCAGCTGTTTGAATGGAATTATTCGCCAAGGGGAAGGAGACAGGTAATGTCTCTAAGCTCAAGTTTTATTCCTGAGTTAGCAGCTTCGCCTACCAATTGTGTGCATGGATCTGCTCTGGTACAGTGTTGGTCTTTTGATTCTTCCCCTCAGGAGGGAGGTGATGAGTGATATTTTATACTTTATCTCATGAATAGGGACTCCAGAGTTTTTGTGAACTGAGAGCTTATCTAGGCTGTGGTTATGTCCCTAAACACAGCAGAAAGGGGTCTTTTGCCTCGGGCCTGGAGTTCCCTGGCCTCTTGGCCCCCAGCCAGGGGGCTCCGACTTCATGTCTATAATGCTGCTGCCCACATTCCTGCTCTTCATTACTCCAACCCCAATCCCATTCCCTCCATCTGGCCCCAGCCTTCTTTCCTTGCCTCTCTGTCTGCAACCTTGCTCACTATGGAAGAAGTTGGGGGAGGGGGAGAGAGGTCCAGGGCTTGCAGGGTTGATCCCCTCTCCTGGAAAAAACCTGCAGCAAGAGGCAGCACCAGTGACTTGCTGTGCGCCAGTGGAGTCTGGAGGAGGGAGGGGTAAAAGCTGGTGGCGGTCCACTCTTCTGGGAGGGGGAGCTCGGAATAGGGCCTCTTCGCAGTTGCGCAACTGACTGTGCTCTGAGAAGGCCCCTCCCTCTGAAGCTGCCGCCCACAGGCAGCCCCAGGGCAGCTGACAGCCGGAGTCCTGGAAGGGGTCTCGACGAAGGTGGGGAGGAGAAGCAGGATTCTTTTGTACTTTGTACATAGGCTACACATTTGTGTAAACAGTTTTTGAATAAAATATTTTTTTTCGTAAATTTGCTGGTAAGGCTCCTGGGTCATGGGGACCGCTGGAGTCCTCTTGCTCCTTTCCTCCTGCATAGCTGGTGCTGTAACCTGTAGCCTAAAGCTACCAGTCTGCTCCCTTTTCTGTGGTTTTAAGGGCGCCACACTCCACCCACCCCTTCCCCGCCCCAGTACTTGCGGTGCCTTTCAGAAGACTAAAGAACTTGAGGTCTTGGGAAAAGCCAGGACAGCAATTACTGGAGCGGGAGCAGGGGAGAACTTTGGTCCCCGCCTCCTGCCCTTATCAGCTGCTGCTATAAGCAGTCTGGAGGGTGGCAGCTGAAGGCCAGCGCCCACCATTCTCAACCCGGCGGGCAACCCCGCTGGTTGGACGATGGAGAGCGGAGAGCGCTGCAGGAGCCTCGCCACAGTCCCTCTTCCCCGGGTCCCTTCCCAGAGACCAGCAGGTGGCACCATTCCACTGCCACTGCGTTTTCAAGCGTTTGGTTTGAGGCTGGGACGGTCTCCTCATTTGGTCCCATTGGCACCGAGAGTCCAGGGACTGTCGCCAGGGCCTGGGGGCGGGGGAGCAAGGGCCTACGACAAGGTTTCTTCGGGGCTCAAAGCAAGGGAAGAGGGGCTCACAGCCCACCCGGAGAGGCGCAGGAGCCCGGCCCGGGGCTGGCGGGGGTGGGCGGCATGGGAGGCAGCCGCGGAGCCGGGATCGCATCTAATCTGCAGCTGCATCTCTACCCGGGGAGGCGGCGCGTATCTCCCGCACCCGCTCGTCTCCATGGTGCTCGGCGCCGGGCGGGGGAGCCAGGCCAGTGGGCGCCTCGGTCTGCGAGTTATCACCGCCCACGGCCCGGGGCCGTAGCCGAGGCCCGTTGAGTGTTGGACGATCGTCCCCATGGAGCGAACTGAAGAGAAAGTGATAATGGAACCAACTGTGGAAGAAGAGGCCTAGGGGTGGGAGTGTCTGCCCCCTGAGGTGGCTTATCTGACTCCAGGCAGGACACCGCGGCTTGTGAAGGCCCAGGAAGGGAGGGAGGGTGCAGAGAGGAGGGAGGGAGGTAGGGGGAGACAGGAGGCCTCACTGTGCAGCCTCTGTGCACCAGCAGTAGGACCCCTGGCTCCTCCAGGTACCCTTGAGCTGGAGGCTGGTGGCTAATGTAAGATGAGGTGCGGGGGAGATGCTCCGTGCTCCAGAGGTGGGCCCCATCAGCTCCAGCATGAGAAGCTAAGACCACCAGCCCAGGAATGGGGTAGCCACCATCTTGCAAGACCCAGGCTCGGCCTATGAGGCCCCTCAGAACTGAAGCAGGGGAAGAGGGCCTCCCCTCCCCACCCAGCCCCCAGTCAGACATAGAACTGCCATGCTATGGGAGGGTTGCTATATAACTTTTATTTCTGAAAGTTAAAGTAGATACAGCAATATACAAAAAAAATAATATAAATTTTTACACTATTAAGTAAGTATACATTGGAATTTGAATGCAGTGGCCAGGACAGCATCTCACAAACCACCCTGTGGGTAAGTTAGGCATCCTTGGGAATCCCTTGGCTGGACAGGGGGTTGGCAGAGAGAATGCAGGCAGGTTCTAGAGGATGGGATTCTTTAAGGAAGGGTCTCAGCTCCTCTCAGGGCTTTTGCTAAAATCAGGGTTAAAACCAGATACTCACAAGACCTAAAAGCCACGGATTTTACAATTTCTACTCCAGCAAAGCCAGGATTCCTGCCCCAGGTCCCTCATGTTAAGCTTATTTCCATCTAGAGAGTTGGAGGAGAATCTCTCTGCATTACCTGTCAACCCGTTTGTCTCGGAAAGGAGGTCTTATCCCCTTCAAAAATTGGCGAATTTGGGTGTAATGCATAGCATCCCTAGAAACTCTGGTCAACTGAGACAAGGTGGCTGTTGCCGACCCAATCTAGACATGCTTCTGGGTCTGAGAGGCCCCATATCAGAGACCTCCCACATATACCTATGTTCTGAGATGCACAGTACATGCAGTTGTTCTCCCTAATTGCGGGGCCCCTACGGGGAGGAGATAATCACCAGTGCTGGGGGAAGGTGGGAGTGTACATTCCCTCACACAACAGACAGACCCCAAGCTTATCACTAAGCCTTTGCCCCTGGCTTGATAGAGTGAAGAAGTGATTACAGGTGCAGCAGGAAATCTCTAAGAAACTGGGATAAGAACCATATTCCCTGAGCTCAACTAGACCCTTGACTGGGGATCTGTAGTCTGACTCATGTTCAACCTGTAACTGTCTCCCTCTTATCCAAAAAGGTCCCAAGACCAGGTGCGTAAAGCAAAGAGGACAAGGGACCTTTAGACACTGGAAGGAGCCACCCAGCAGAGGGGCTCAGCGAAAGGAAGAATCGTCCTGTCCCTTCTAAGACACCCACCCACGCTTGGCAATAGGAGAAGCCCAGGGAGAAAGAGAGATCAGGTTGTAAGTGCCCCTCTGCCCAGCCTTACCTACAAACAGGCCAACATGCTAAAGGGGGAAATAAAAACTTTATTTAAAAAAAAAAAAGTCTAAAATATTTAGGGTCTCCTTCAACCTTCCTATTTCAAACCAAAGGCATCTTCAGATATCTTTTAAGGGTTGGATCTAAAATTCATATCAGGGGTTATATAAATTATCGGCCTGAAGAAAGCTGAATACCTGAAGCACCAAGGAGGAAATTAACTGAGTTTTCTTAAATACAGAGGAAGCTATGCCAATACACTCAGTGTCTTTTGCCCTTAAAAAAAAATTACTTAAGATTAAAAAGAAACCACGGGGCTTTGAAAGTCCTAGCATCTATGTGGACGTTAGCAAGGTTGAAAGTGTGGTGCCGGGAGGATGCGGCGAGAGGCAGCCGGTGGCATCAACTTACAGAACAGGCAGAAGAATGCCGCTGGCACCAGGAGGCACTTGACTCACAACGACAACAGCTGCTGAGAAAGGGGCCGGGGGGCGTGGGAGGAGGGCAAGAAAGAATGTTTCCTCTTTCTCCCTCTCACCGCCCCTTCCACATCCCCTGATCACAGTCGTGGAGCGCGTATTCTTATTTGCATGTAGATAAAAGCGTATCACCCACATTCATTCATTTCTCTATTTTAAAAAAGTGCCCAGATTGCTCAGAGATAGCTAAAGTGAGAGATGAAAAAGAAAAAAAAAATCTGGAACCACAAAGTTGGGAGCTGAGTTGATCTGGGCTTGGGCTGTGTAAGGGCTGGTGGAACATGGGTTGGTACATCCGTCATCTCTCGCTGCAGCTTCCGTCCTCGGCTCCTCACATGGGGGAGGTAGCGCACTCTGAGGTCAGCTCCATGTCGAACGTGAGGGACTCTGGCAGAGGGGGACACACAGGGTTAGAGCCAGTTCAATCGCCTGGGTCCTACAGCAGGCAAGGAACACAGCCCTAGCTTTCTGGGGCACGGGGGCTCAGACCGCCACTGCCATCCAGTCTCCTGCCCCTGCCCCTCAGTCATCAAGAAGGGGTAGAGAATCCACATTCTCTCTCCTCCCTACGGGGTCTTGCCTTCTGAAAGGGCACCCACCCCTCTAGGTTGTCACAGAGCCCAAGACTCAGCTCTCTGTGCCCATACAGCAGCTGCGTACCGGCCACCTACTTTACACACAGTAAAGGGTGTGTGTCAACGCTGCTCTCTCAGTTCGTCCCACACTCTCCTTCCCTCACTGTGTCCAAAGTCCGTCCTCTATGTCTGCCCTGCAAATAGGTTCATTAGTACTGTTTTTCTAGATTCCACGTATATGAAATCATGTTCGTGTTAATATACGAAACTTGTTTTTCTCTGGCTTTCTTCACTCTGTGTAACAGGCTCTAGGTTCATCTACCTCACTAGAATTGACTCAGAAGGGTTCTTTTTTATGGGTGAGTCCACTGCATACACATATATACGTATGTACCTAGGTACGTTCCACAACTTCTTTATCTATGCAAATGCTTATGGACATCTAGGTTGCTTCCATGTCCTGGCTACTGTAAATACTGCTGCTACAAACACTGGGGTACAAGTGTCTTTTTAAATTATGGTTTTTCTCAGGGTATATGCGGAGAAGGCAATGGCAACCCACTCCAGTGTTCTTGCCTGGAGAATCCCAGGGACGGTGGAGCCTGGTAGGCTACTGTCTATGGGGTCACACAGAGTCGGACGCGACTGAAGCGACTTAGCAACAGCAGCAGCAGCAGGGTTTATGTCCAGCAGGGGTATTGCTGGGTCATACGGTAGTTCTACCTGTATACTTTTAATGTTTTAATCATAATATACATAATGTTTATTTTTTTTAATATTATGGGAACCAACTGGCTTGTGGGATCTTAGTTCCCTGACCAGGGGTTGAACCCAGGCTCCCTGCAGTGGAAGCTGAAAATCCTAACCCCTGGACCACCAAGGATGTCATACATTCCTTTTTTCCTAATACACAGAAATGCTACTATTTTGGATTTGTTGGGCTAAAAAAAATACATTTGTAAAATTAACCGCACCTGTTCCTTTTCATTGCTTTTTAACCTGGCTCCTAGAAAAGTTACACTGGCACAGGGAATGCATTTCTATAGGAAAGTGCTGCTCAAGAACTCCTTCTGCCCATCTGGGGGCCCCTCGGTTGGTTCTGTACACGGGAGCTTCAGCTCAGGGGGACAGTCCAGCAACTGGATACTCACCAAACTGCCCTCCTGCTGAGGGTTCAGCAGCTTCACCATTATTTCCAAACTGCATCAATGAATCTAAAGTGCGGGGGGACATCGGCAGGTCAATGGTATTGCTGCAGGTCGTTCTGTAGGAAAGGGGGAGCAGCAGGAGGGGGAAGGGTCGGGTTGACAAGACACAATGGAGGAAAAAAAAAAAAGAACAAAACACACACACACAAGCCATCAAACTCTGGTCTCCAACAGAAAAAAAATAAAAGCTCAAGCTTTTTAAACACACGAGGTCACTGTGAGTTTAAATGAGTACTGAACATACTCAGAGGGCTCCAACCCTGCTTCACAAGAGAACTCTCACCCAGTGTCCTGTTCCCAGGGATAACTGAGGACATTAGAGATGGAGGCAAAACTGGGAAGGGAGGCCACTTACGGTGTCACACAGATGAACTTGGTCTTCAGGTACGGGGCAGCACCTGGGGAGAAGGAAACCCCGCCTTAGTGACTGTGATTCTCACTCTGGGTACCGGACCGGGGAAGCTGGCTGCCTCCCCAGGGCTGCTGTGACGCTCACTTGATCCCTGAGCAGAGATGGTCTGAAGGAACCTCCACTTCCCACTGAGCTGCCCTCCCCTTCACTATAGACTCTGATGTTCCAGTGCTTGCAGCTGGAAGCTCAGTTCTTTCCCTACAGCTTTTCAGCAGACTCACTTGAGCTCAGACGAGTGCCAGCCTGGTGTTCATTCTTCCCCTAGATGAGGGTGAAAAGTTTCACTGCTTGTATGTGGACTGAGGATTGTAACCTGGCCTGGCTGTATCTCTTAGATGAGTTCCCCACAGGCAGGACTGAGCCCACCCAGTCGGACACCTCGTCCTGCTCAGACACCGAAGTCACGAGGTCCTTATGAAAACACAGAAGTGGCTAATGCAGTTCCAAAGCTGAGGCTGACATCTTCTGTTCCCATTAGCACTGATCTGCCTGTTACAACTTTCAGTGAGGATATTATTAATCCTCATTAGATAACTACGTCACAGACAAGAACCTCTCATGGGAAGAATGTCTCTGCTGCAGTACAACTGGCTTTGGACTGGGAGACAGGAGGCTGGGGCCTCGTTACATCTGCAAAACACGCTTCCAGTGCAGCGAGTTTGGGTTCCATCCCTAACCGGGCAACTAAGATCCCATGTATTGTGTGGGGTGGCCCCCAAAAGTTAATTTAAAAATTTTTTTTAAATCAACTACATTTACCAGATAATAATAAAATGAGAGGGAGGCGGAGGATGGAGGGGCCCATCTTTGTCATTTGTGATTCTTCTTCTATAGTTAGAAACATGAAGATTTAAGAATTTTAACTGCTAAATGCTTATACCAAGAGGTCAAGGGGCCCCAGAGACAATGGCATGGAATTTGGGGGATTCAGGTGAGCAGATCGCTTAGGAAGGGTGGGGTGGGCCAGGAAAAGCATGGCTGGAAAGCTTGGGGCTTACAGAGAAAATGAGGGATCAGAAAGAATGATGACAATCTGAGAAAGGGCACTGCCATCGGAGTTTATTTGGGGCCAAGAAATATATTAATCCAGTACAGAATCCAAAGAAGCTACTAAGGCAGGGTTCTGCTATCTTATAAATCCATTTGGGCCCAGGCTTGAAGGGAGCTGACTCCAGTTGACTCCCAGACACAAAAGGGTTTTAATTCTCCCAAGTGATCACTGTTGCTGAGAAAAACAGCTCTGAGATGCCACAGTAGAAGCAAAGGAGAACGAAGATTAAAAGTTGATTTATGGCTCTGTGCAAGGTTGTAAATGTACTTCATCTAATTTGTAAGATAAGAGATCTGTCATTTCTACAGAGGAATCTTTCCCTCAAGCCATGAGGAAATAATGTGAGCTTCTAAGAAAGGAGGAAGGAAGAGTCCTGGGAAGATAAGCCATCTCCTAGAGACAATAAAACCTTCAGGATGGGAACAGAGAGGATACAAATGGTCAGCTGCTCCACTCTGGAGGAACCCACAGGTCGCCCACTGGCCTCCCCAACACCCCCTGATGCCATCACCAGGCTCCTGCTGCCCCAGGAGACAGACAAAGCTCTTGAGTAATTAGTTCTATGTCATGACTGGTGTCTTGACCCTGAGAAAACACTGAGTCCCCAGGCAGGAAAAGGCCTGGCCTCCTGCTCACACAGGAGCTGTGAGGGAGGGTGTAGCCTCAGACCAGGAACCTGGACCTTGAAGGTGAGAAGGCCCAGCACTTGGACCTAATTGCCTTCCGCAGAAGGAACAGGGCAGTGTGACGGGGGCTGATAAACAGATCTCCCAACCGAAGCACAACGTGGAAAGAGAGATAAGTAGCAGACAGGAAATGAGAGTTATGCTCGCCTAGAGTGTGACCAAGACTCAACCCAGAACAAAGGAGAAAGGAAAGTCAGTTGTTAGTGAGCCCCAACTCCCTCTTCCAAGTCTCGATCTGCTCGGCCCCAGAAATCCCTCACAGGGAATTACTGTGAAAAGACTGTGAAGGCAGCTGGTGGGTTTGTGTGGGGGAGTTATTTGTTCAAAACACAGGTTTTTTTCCCAAAGCAGTTAGGGTAGGGAGGGTAACTCAAAGGATCACTTTAAACCCTTGCTGGCTCTATGATTAAGGAAAGTTCAATAAAAACAAAGGATGGCAAATTACAGTCTCCTCCTCAGGATCTGGCCAGAGAACCATGAGTCTGAGCCCCAAACGCCCATGGGAACAGGCTAGAGGGCTCTGGCCTCCATGCTGGTGATGGTACCGGACAGCGAGGGGTTAGTATGAAAAAATGTGTGTGTAACTTACATAAGCACACGGGCTTGAGTACACTAAAAAAACATCTGAGTTTCAGTAGCTGCACATTCAAAGCACCAAGCCTAGGCCCCTCTCACCAGTTACCATCTTCCCCTTCAATCTCCACTCTCCTGAGAATCTCTCTTAAACCACGTTCCAGCGTGGCTAACACTCATTTCCTCCAGAAAGCCTTTTTTCATCCCACTTGGGCTGCTTACATTGTTCAGTGATGGGGAAAGGAAACACTCTAGACTCAAGTCTGAGTCGCAAACCTTCCAGCATATGCTTTGCAAGAAGTGCTGTGCTGGTTGGGCATCCTGTTTCTAGACAATTCCGCCCTCGCTTTCTCTTCATGGTGTCTTAGGTATGTCTGGGTATGTGTGAGCTGTTTTCCCCTTTAGACTGGTGCCCTCAGTGGGGCAGAGCCTGGTGACTGATTCCTCTCCTCTCTCTAACCCCATCAGCTGCCCCTAAAGGCACTCACTATAAAGTTCTTTCCCAGAAAGAGGAATAAAGATCACCAGACTGGGCTTTCCTGGTAGCTCAGTGGTAAAGAATCTGCCTGCCAATGCAGGAGACACAGGTGTTTGATCCCTGGTCCTAAGACTCCATATGCCTCGGAGTAACTAAGCCCGTATGCCACAACCATTGAGCCTGTGGCTCTAGAGCCTGGGAACTGCAACTACCAAGCCCACCTGCTGCAACTACTGAAGCCTGTGTGCCTATAGCCCATGCTCTGCAACAAGAGAAGCCACCGCAAGGAGAAGCCTACGCACTGCAAGTAGAGAGTAGCCCCCGCTTGCCCCAACTACAGAAAAGCTCATACAGCAATGAAGACTCAGCACAGCCAAAAATAAAAATTATAAAAAGAAAATTCCTTAAAAAGAAAGAAAAAAAAGATCACCAGGTTCTTCAGGCATTTACCTTACCTGTCCCCCAAGGATCATGCAATTCCCCACTTCTCCCCAGAACCACGTGGCTGTTGCGGAAAATCAACAACTACCTGGGTCAGCCTCGGGGTGCTCCTGGCTCTCCGGCCGACAGTACTTTCCAAACGCCTCCTCCTTCGGAATGTCGGGGTAGAGATAGACCAGTGGAGACACCAGGATATTGGTGGCATCCATGATCTTATAGCCCATGATGATTTCGGCAAATGACATGTTGTTCAGCTGCTGCTTGGTGTAAGGTTCCACTGACTGGATCTGGGTCTTACCTGTCATGGGATATGGGAAGAGAAGACTCAGGTGATCTTAGAGAAGACTACCTGATTGATTTTCCCTTGAGGGGGAAAGGCTTATGCCAACCTAGTGTTCGAGCCCCTGAATATTCTGCCCAGTCGTCTGGCATGGTGGAAATGTTCATTTGGCTGCGGGAGAAGCTATTCAGCTGGGTCACAAGTAACATACTTGAATAATTACTTTTATAAGATATATGAACAGAGTGGGTAAGAAAGGAGATGAAGAATACAATTTAAATTGCAAATTTCAAAAAAAAATTGCCAATTTCTAGGCAAATATCAGCCCCTTGCAGGGAGCAAAATAAACTGGCAAACCAATCCTCCAGCTGGAAGAACTTAGAGAAACCAAGTGTTCCTATCTCATAAAAATGATCACCGGGTACCTTCCAAGTCTGAGCCAGGGGAGTGCGAAGCCATCCCTGCCCACAAGGGGGCAGCAGATGCCTGAAACTAGCAGCAGCCATGGCTAGCCACAGCAGTGCTGGTTACCAGTTGGGGTGGGGAATCGCTAAGCTTACCGCTAATGTCCTTCTCCACCCAGGTGAAGGTGACTCCTCCTTCTTTGCTGCTTTCACTGAATCTCAGCAGGAAGGTGCCTGGGGGCTTAGTGCTCAAGATGGCCCGTTCCCTCTCCTTGCTGATGAAGCCCATTATATACCTGGAGACAGGAGCAACAGCAAGGTTGGTGCTGAGGGACCTGTGTTGCAGCCAGCCTGCTGGGAGAGTGGGGGACTTGTCACCCCCGTGCATTCTGTCAGACACAAGAGTTCCAACCTACCCTTCGTTCCAAAGGGCCAGGATGTACTTTTTCACCAGGTCAATGATGTTGTCCAGCCAGACCCAGAAGGAGAAGCCCTTGCCAGCCATGTTTTCCTGGAGAAAAGAGTAATGGGAAAGCTCGGTCCCCCACCTCCCTGGGCTCTTCCTTTATGGGGGTGAAGTGCCACCAAAATCCTCAAGCCCATCTACCCTCAGGCAGGTCCTCCTGGCCACCAGACCGAGAGTCCGGGGCCTTCAGGCCCAGTGCCCTCCACGACATCCACACAGCTGAGTGTCCCTGCCCCTCCTCCTCCTATGAGGCAGCCTCATGGATGGAGTTCACACAGTGGCTTACTTTGCAAAATTTAGCCCATGTGATCTGACACCCTGAATAGTTCACACCAGGTCCTGAAAGAAAAAAAAAAGTCATATAATTTGCGGTTTTAAATCCAGATCTTTCTTCAAACAGAACACACACACAACTGTCCCACAACATGCCCTGAAACTTGGTTTTCACATATTTGAATGTTGCTACTGTTGTGTGCATACATATGCACCCCTCCCCACGCACCTGACCCCATCGTTTGATGCCCCCTACGTTGTTGTTTAGCAGAGGTGGTGGGTGATATATCAAGTCCCTGCTGCCCTTTCTAGCCTCCTGTGGCAGTCTGGGGATCAGCAGAACACACTAAGAAGCTGACGGCTTGAGTTACAGGGTCATGTTCAGTCATGCATGTTCAGTCACTCAGTCATGTCTGACTGTAGCCCCACCAGGTTCCTCTCCACGGGATTTCCCAGGGAAGAATACTGGAGTGGGTTATCATTTCCTCCTCCAGGGGATCTTCCCGACCCAAGGGTCAAATCCAAGTCTCCTGCATTGGCCGGTGGATTCTTTACCACTGAGGCACCTGGGGAACCCATGTTTAGTGGCAGCACAAGACAAAGCATAGGTGGCATGTAAAACATTCTTCCAGGAAAAAAAATTAAAAACAAGCTACATTTTCTTGAAGAAATGGACAGGGATGCCAAGCCTTTAGCTCTAACATACATTTAAAATACCGTCCTAAGGCTGGACAAAGTACCCAGGGAGACAGCCACCAACAGAAAAGAAATCTGCCTCCCGTCTCATAAAAGTGATCACCAGGCGCAAACCTCCTCTGTGTCCTGACTCCAGGACCTGCTGGAGCACGTGTATTCTGCCCAGCACCTTGCTCAGTCAACTTTCCTGAATGAACAGCCCCACGGGCCAGATTCCTTTTGCAAGGAAGGCAAAGGGAGAAGAGGTCAAAGGCTGACCTAAGAGTTTCTCTGCCAGCGTCGTCAACTGCTCGATGCTCAGCCCGCGCTTGGTGGTAGAGGAGAACTGCCAGCTCAGCACCTCAGCCACTTGATCCCACGTTCCGATCGGGGGTTTGGTGAAAAAGTTCACGTTCTATTGGAAATGACACATTCGCTCCTTTAGATGAGAGGGTGGCGCCTGCTGAGCGGCAACCCCGAGGCACCAAGGAACCTCCAGAGAACCCAGGCCCCTGACTCACCTTGGGGTTGTTGGTCAGCATGTTGTACCATAGGATGGATGCCCAGGCGTTGGGCATCTGACAGATGTTGGAGATCACCACCACTGGCAAGGAGTGGGTCTGTGGAGGGAGCGGGGAATGAGCTCGGGAGGCAGAGGGCCCTTGAGGCTCCATAAACCTCTTCACCCGCATCTCACAGGGTTCAGAATAAAGGAGAGGTCGTGGAGTACACTTGCTGGCAACCCTCAGGGAGCTGTGGGGCCCGGTCAGCTTAACATCCAGCATGGAGAGTAGGCAGAACTCAGGGGATGTCTGAGTATCACCAGGAGTTTACAAAGCTGACTCCTCACAGTGGACTCACAGTTCACGGACTCCCCATTTATAAAACTTGGAAGGCATTTATGAATTGAAGCTGTGAAAAGAGTGCAAGTTGCTCAGTTGTGTCCGACTCTGTGACCCCATGGCCTATACAGTCCATGGAATTCTCCAAGCCAGGATACTGGAGTGGGTAGCCTTTCCCTTCTCCAGGGGATCTTCCCAAACCAGGAAGTCAAACCCAAGTCTCCTGCATTGCTGTATTGAAGCTGTATCTGCCCATTTAATAGAGAGGTCCCAGGAATCAAAGACTAGGGTTCTTGCTTTTTCAGGTGTATCTTTCAAGATCAAGAAAGCTGGGGAAAGAACAGGTAAATGCCATGATTGTTTGGATACTAAAAACACTGGTAGTTGAAAGACTGTTTTGCCCAAACTGTATAAAGTTGGCTAAAATCAATTCCTAAATATGAGTTTTCACATAAAGTTTGCTGGAACCTGAGTAGACATGTGTCTTCTAAGCACTCAGGCAAGATACTAACAAATTTTTGGAGAAAAAGAAGCAAATGTAAACACAGCGCTGAGTAAAGAGTCATCACTCCACCTTCTGGAGTGAAAACCCTGACTAGAAGAAGGCTCATCCTGAATCATCCTACAGGCAGTTCTACCCAGTTCTGCACAGAACTCACCTCCAGGTCGATCTTGAGGCCTTGGTGATACACCTCAGTCTCAAAGGTGATCAGGTGCAGCTCCTCAGTCACAATCAGGGAGGCCTACAAGAATGAGAAGGATGCTCTTCCTCAGAGAGGATGGCACTGAGTCCTGACAGACATCACTACACCATCCTGAAGTGCACCCGCCAGGTGGCCATGGATACAACTGGAGCACATGGTCTTTCCAACTCTACGACTCTCCCGTGCTCTGATCCACAACCTGATCTCTTATCGGCTTTATTAGGATACTATGGAGATCCGATCGGTCATGGATAAAATGGGAACAGCATAATGACAAAAGAGTGAACACCTGTGTACCCACCCCTCAGTTTAAGGCAGAGACCATCACCACGGAGGTTCTCTGGGTGCCCTTCCCAACTCCATCCATCCCTGAGCCTCCTACCTCAGAAGTGACTGCTATTTTGTCTTTTGAGTTTGTCATTTCCTAGCCCTTCTTTATGGTTTTCCTGCATTTATGTCTCTAAACAATGTATGCTGAAGCTGAAACTCCAATACTTTGGCCACCTCATGCGATGAGTTGACTCACTGGAAAAGAGGCTGATGCTGGGAGGGACTGGGGGTGGGAGGAGACGGGGACGACAGAGAATGAGATGGCTGGATGGCATCACTGACTCGATGGACATGAGTTTGAGTGAACTCCAGGGGATGGTGATGGACAGGGAGGCCTGGTGTGCTGTGATTTATGGGGTCGCAAAGAGTCAGACACACTGAGCGACTGAACTGAAACAATGTACCTGTTGTTGTTTAATTTGGGGGGGGTTGTGAATCTCATACATATGGAACTATACCCTGTGTATTCTTTTGTGACTTGCTTTTCACACCTATGTAATTGTGTACACCTGCAATTTATGTTTTCATAGCTGTATAATATTCCATCACCTGACTATACCACAGATCATTTATCCATTCTAGTGCTGTTGACATATGGGTTGTATTTAGGCCTTACAATTAGGCTGTTGGAACACATAATGCATGTCTCCTGGCACCTGTGAGCAAAGATTTCTCTATTGTTAAATCCTGAGAGTGGCACTGCTGGTATATAGGGTATGTTCATTTTTATAATGCCCAATTGTTTTCCAAAGTGATTGTAACAATTGATACACCAGCAACATAGCGACTATTTTGAATGAGAATTGTCAATGAATTATTAGAAATTCCAATTCATATTTTAAAATGTTCTTTCTCTCATTACAAAAGAAATACACATTCCATTTTAAATGCAAATATTACAGAGATAGTATAGAGTAGCTTCAGGTGAGAATAGCAAGACATATAAGCACTGTTTGGTAGACATTCCTCTAGAATTTTGTAATGCAGACATGAATGGACAAAAAACAGTTGAATTTTTAAGCAATTATACTAGTATACTACTCAAATTACTTTGCATTTTTTTCTCAATAAATATGCCACAGACATTTTCCCATATCACTGCATAGAAACAACCTCACTCTTTAACTGCTGTCAAGTCTTATAGATTCAGTTTGTTTTTTTAAAAGGCCTGCAACATTCTAGAGAAGAGGGTAAGAATGGCTCAGGAGACAAACAGAAAAAGAATAGGGTGTCACAATTTTATAAAAAAGATTTAAAACCAGTGCTTGGTCACATTTACTTTCTCTTTTTTTAAGTTTGTTCTTTTGGGCGGGGGCCATATAGTTTGTGGAATCTTAGTTTTCCAACCAGGAATTGAACCCAGGCCCACAGCAGTGAAGGCCCCGAGTCTTAACCACTGAATCACCAAGGAATTCCCTTAAGTTTATTCTTAACACTAAGAATCTAAGAATCTGAGTCAATGGGAGACAGAGAAGAAACAAGGTGGGTAAAGAACAAGAGAGTTTGCTGTTTCTTTTTTTTTTTGCTGTTTCTATTTTGGTAAAATGTTTAACTTGGATGTGTTGAAACCCATCCCACCTCAGTGACCAAAACAGATCACCAAAAGCTGAGACAAGCCGTGTCAGTGCATAGAAGTTGGAAGGGGAATTTGGAAAGTCCCAGGCAGGCGGAAGGCTCCTTTTCTACCAAATGGGTGTGGGCAAGGGACTTTACACTCCTTAAAGATGAGCTAACTTGGCAGACAATCAAGGAAATGCGCTGAGCCAGAGAACTCCTCCAAGGCATGTGTGACTACTCATGTGTTGGCTGGTGGTGACTGCAGCTGAAACAGCAGGTAGGTGTCTCCACTTTTGGGCAGTAAGGAGGCTCTTTTTCTTTTCTTTTTATAAAAAGTTTCAGTGTTTTGGCTGCAAGGCATGTGAGATCTTAGTTCCCTGACCAGGGATCAAACCCACACCCCCGGCATTGGAAGCATGGAGTCTTAACCATCAGGGAAGTTCCTATGGAGGCTCTTTTTCTCTCCCGCTCAGCTATCATCTCCAACAAAACTTACGTCGCAATTGGCTCGGCCCCCATTACCGCATCTCTGCTCTCTCAGGGTCTGTAAGAAAAGCAAAGAGCATCCTCCGTCAGGTAAGGCTCCCCCCAAGCCCCTTCCCCTGCCAGAGGCCCTGAAGAAAGGGAGCCCAGGCTTCTCCCATGTACCAAGTGTTTGAACTCCGCTGAGAGGCTGCCATTGTTAGACTCTTCCATGTTCATCACTTTTGTGTTTGTGCCCAGAATGTTAAATTTCCGGGACCTGAATCACAGGAGGAAAAGACCAACCACATACATAACCGAATGGCCAGGGAAAAACTTAGATTATACAGAACAGAAGGAAGCCTGTATGCTGAACTTACCCTCTGAGAGCTGCAACGTCGCCGGAGTCTCTGTTAAGAACATAAACCAGCGTTAATAAAACAGGCCCCAAGTCTCTCTGAAAGTCCACTTTGAACACCTATCATTTACTCGGATGGAAAAACTGCTGTTCTCCTGGGGATTTCTGTCAAGGACTCAATTACATGGTGTATGTGAAATCTAACATCCCTGTACATGCTCAAGTAGAAGACACAGCTGGTTGCCTACCCAACCTCTACTCCCCTCTTCCTAACAGAACCTTGACTCCATCAAGTATCTTTCCCATCCCCACTTCCAGGGAATCCTGCTCACTAAGCCCACAGAACTGAGCACAGTGCAGTGGTCCAGGAGTGAGGACAGGACCCACACTGTCTCAATCAGACAGGAAGGAATTCTCCCTCAGGCTGGATTTACATTCTGTAGCTTCAGCTGCACATCGGCAAGGAGACAGGTGGCTTTTACTACAAGCAACCATGCGGCAACCCAGAGGGAATCCTAGAATCCCTGTGCTACTTATGGTGGCATAGAAGAGAAACGGAAGGTTCTGGATCTTTGGTGACAGGAATTGAGTCACTGATCTCACCACCCGGAACTCGTTCTAACTTTGCATTTCCAGTTACACTGGGTTGCAAATTTCCTTATTACTGAAGCCACACTGGGCTTTCTGGAAAGGTCTACTGTTACCTGCAACTCAAAGTATCCCATCAACATAGCCGGAAATATTCTTCCCAGCGTGTTCCTTGTCTTTTAACTATGTTTTTGAGTATTTCATTTTTTACATAGTCACCATTTCTCAGTGTTTTCTTTTTAACATTGTTTTAATACTGTTTTAAAAGTCCTTCTCCATTGCTATATATCCACTTATGCTTTTAGAATTAATAATATCTACTACTTATTATTAGACAGTGCATTCCATGGGAGTTTATAGATTTAAATGGATCAACTTTTAAACCATTTAGAAGATATCTTTCCATACATTACATTTTGTCTTTTTGGGGCCACTTGGCTTGTGGGACTTTAGTTCCCCAACCAGGGATTGAACCTGGGCCCTCAGCAGTGAAAGCTTGGAGTCTTAACCACTAGACCACGAGGGAACCTCCCATGTATCACATTTTAGAACTTAAATCAAGCCCCCGTTATCAGAAAGTTTTTCCTCATGTCTAAGCCTATATTTATTTATTTTATATTATTTATTTGTATTACAGCTTGATGTATAATTGATGAATAATAAACTGCATACGTAAAATGCACAAGCCGATAAGGTCTGATAGATGTATACCACACACACCTGTGACACCAGCCCAATCGAGAGACTGAATGTATTCATCAACCCCTCATTCCCAAGTTGCCCACCTCCCTTATGTAACCCATTCCCCAGTCCCACCCTCCACCCAACCCTGTCTCCAGACAACCAATTATCTGTTTTCGGTCATGATAGATTTATTTGCACTTCTAGAATTTTATATAAATGGAAACATAAAGTATGTACTCTTTTTTCTCGATCTGGCTTCTCCCTCTTGGTATATTTATTTTGAGATTTATCCGTGTATTACATATATCAATACTCTATTCCTTTTTGTTGGTGAGTAATATTTCCCTTGCATGGATATACCACAAACTCATGGACACTCATCTATCAGTGAAGATTCCTGTACAAACCTTTGTGTGGACATACACTTTCAGTTCTCTTGGATGAACACCTAGGAGTGGAGTGATTGGGTTGTAGGATAGGTGCATATTTAACTTTTCAGGAAACTGCCAAATTGTTCTCCAGAAGTGGTTGCCATTTTACCACCATTACATTACACATTTGCTTATTCGTTTTTTAAACCTTAATTAATTAATTAATTTTTTGGCTGTGCTGGGTCTTTATTGCTGTGCTCAGGCTTTCTCTAGTTGTGGTGGGCAGGAGATACTCTCGAGTTGTAGCTCTCAGGCTTAGTCGCCCCTCAGCATGTGGAATATTCCCAGACCAGGGATCAAACCCGTGTCCCCTGCACTGGCAGGCAGATTCTTAACCCCTGGAGCACCAGGGAAGTCCTTGCCTATGCTTTTAAGATACATCTAGAATTTATTTTGATGGACAGTTTTTTTTTAGTGAGGTGATTTTTTTTAATGCTAATTTATGGTTAAAGTCATTAATTTTTACTTATTCATTTACTAAACCTACCACCTTCCTCGAGTCCCTGGCTTCATAACTATTTTCTAGTTCATTCTCATGGAAATTCCAGATGAATAATTATATCACCTACATTTTCTCTTTTCTAATGTCTGCAGAGGGTAAGTGCATTTTAATTTTTTTAAAGGTACTGTCAAATTTGGAAGAGGATTCCATTATGTGGTAAAGTGTGGAACAACAACTAAAATCAATTTTCCCATATATTCTCAATTTTACATAATATGCACAAGTTACATTGGTAAGTAAAAAAACAAAGAAAGAGGGACTTGAGGTCACAATGGCAATCACAACTCAAATCGCTACTGCCAGCTTCGTGGTTTTGTTCAGGCACGTAAATGACAATGCACAGCAAGGCTTCTGAAAACTTAAAAAAAAAATGAAGATCTCTGAATATAGATAAAGCCTCTAAGTTCACATGATGTCTATCAAAGTTGTCATTTCTCTGCTCCACGTTTGAAGAAAAAAAAAAGGAGCTAAGATAAAGAGTACTTACTTGTCAATGCACACTTTAATTTTAAGTTGATAATTTAGCTCAGGGAATTTAACCAGCAATCTATGTCAAAAAAAAAAAAAGAAAATGTTTCAGAGCAAATGAAAAAAAATCCAGTTTTAAAAAACAGCCACTAGGCTCCCCCAGCAACTTCCAGTTGAATCTAAAATTCATAACTCTTCAATTCTAAAGAGATGAGTCATAATCCCAAAATTTTCTTCCTGCCAGTGCTTCTTTTCATCTTAAGCATCACCCTCTTCAGGCTAAAAGGGACTGGAAAAAAAGAGCCTAAGAACTAAGGCCTTGGACAAAGTTGTGAGAGACAGACAAAAGGATAATGAAAGCCATTTCATGAAAAACATTACAGGAATACATGCTCTGAAGTTGGTATTCTTTCTATTAGACCGGAAACCCAAAAGCGTACTACCTTTCTGAGGAGGGAAATTTCACTGCAGAAGGGCAAACCCCAGTTTACCTGTTCTGACTTGAATGTGAAAGTAATGCTCTACCTGTAGGCCCCCCACCCACCTGCCCTGTGACCTCTTAGCGTCTATTATCACTAAGCTTTACTCTTCCCCTTCAAATGCTCAGGAAAAGCAGGCTCAAAGAACAGAAGATAACTGGCATAATTCTGCCCCTTTCTCATGGTAGATGGAGATGCTATGATCTAAGACATCAGGCCTGGAATCAGGAATATAATGGGACCGAATCATAGGAATATATCCAAGTAACCTCAGAAAGATTCCTGTTCTTTAGCGTTTGACAGGACAATCAAAGAGCAAGTTAATATTTTGCCAAAAAATTCCCTATCCATCACAGTACTGCCTACGATGGCTGTAAAGAACAACCCTGCCCACCAACTCTGTTCTGGCCCTGAGGGTGTCCCTTGATACAACATCCGTCAGAAGAGGAGGTGCCGCACCTGACTTTAGTTGTGAACTGGACACCGGTCTTGATGACTAATGGCCGGTCAGGATGCATAGGCATGCAGGGCTGCCGCTCCACCACGAAGGCACTGGAGGGGACAGAGAAAGGTAGTGGGTCACACATGATGCAGTGGGCTGGTCCTGTCCCGTTCCTCGGAAGTCGACCAAGCTCTCGTTCAAGAACATTGGTTGGGGAGGTGATGGGGGAAACGGGCAAGGGCTCTATGTTACCTTTTCATTAAGTTTCTAAACAGCTCCACGATTCTCTCCTCCAGCATTGGCCTGTGCTGTACAATGGGGTCCCCTTTGTAGCTAACCTTCTGCTGCAGCTCCTCCAGTTTCTTAATTTGTTGGCGGGTCTGAAGCTGAGATTCGGCTAACGAGGTTATCCTGCCAATAAAATAAGGATGTTCCCAGTTACCTAAGGGGGTGTATATAAATGAGCTGGGGAAGAGATAATACCTCAGGTACTCTCATACAGTCATCCGACATAAGAAAGGAGCATTTTATTTCATTATGGGAAAATATGAGTAGCATAACATTGATCATTTCTAAATACACAGTTCAGTGGCACTAGATTAGGAAAGGGAAAATTATTTTGCCCCCTTTTGTTGGGGGGGAGGGTCCACGCAGCATAGTTTGCAGGATCCCCACCAGGGATCGAACCCTGGTCCTGGCAGTGAAAGCACCAAGTCCTAACCTTTGGCCTGCCAGAAGGGAACGGCTACCCACTCCAGTATTCTTGCCTAGAGAATTCTATGGACAAGGAGTCTGGCAGGCTACATACAGTCCATGGGGTCACAAAGAGTCGGACACAACTAAGCAACCTTCATTTCACTTCCTAAAAGTTTACTTTTCAAAGGAGGCAGACACAGAGGAAGACAAGCCAAAACTTACACCACTGGGAGGCATTTCCATTCTAACCAATGGAAAGTTAGAGCCCAGATACAGAGAACACGAAATACGGAATTTTGCGCTCACTTTAAATGGCAACCCACTCCAGTATACTTGCCTGGAGAATCCCATGGACGGAAGAGCCTGGCAGGCTTCAGTCCACAGGGTCGCCAAGACATGACTGAGCGACTTCACTTTTTTTTTTTACTTTCACTTTTTCTTCAGCCTAACTTGTTTTTGTACCAAATGTGAGGACTGGGGAAACGCAGGATATCTGACAGTCCAAAATGACAGGTTTGAGCAGCTCTGTCCCTCACTGTCTGTGCAAGCTTGGCCAGGTTCTTTCACCCTCGTGGGCCTTGATGTCCTGAGAGACAAGGTTGAACTGCACGATCCCCAGGAGCCCTTTAAACCTCACCTTCCACTGATCACCGGATGCGACATTATGTTTCCAAATAGTGATAACATGCATATAGAAAAAGCAGACAGGGAGACAAAGGCTGATTAACTGCCCCCAAGGAGGGAGAATGTCAGTGGCTCTCTCTGATGGTCCCCCACTAGTTTAGGAAAGACCCCAAAGAGAGAGAGTGGAAGGCAAGGGGCAGAGAAGGACAGCACCAGGACTCCTGAGCTCACAGACTCCCTTCTGGCACCTACTGGGTTGACCAAAATGTTTGCTTGGTTTTCCTATAAGGGGTTATGGAAACATCTCAATACATTCCTAGAACTTAAAAGCTATTTGGTTCCCTGATCAGAAAGCATTTAAAACTGCTTTCAATCAATGAGCAAAGCTCAGGGTTTGTTAGATGATCAAAGCAGGCCTCTCATGTAGGTAGAGCTATCCTAAATTTCCAATTTCATGCTCTGTGTATCCAGGGTCCCTGTCAGGTCAAGTTTCTCCCAGTTTAAGCTGGTGCAACATACTGAGTATCGGGCCTTGGACATCAAGGGTGCTCAATCAAGATTTTCTGAGTGAATCAAAGAGCAGATTATAGAAGAGCATATAAAGAAAGATCCTACAAATGTGAAATGTATAGATTCCTATCTTTATATGTGTGTGTGTATATACATATAAAATGTATAGATTTCTATCTGTGTGTATAGTAACAGATGTCTGGAGTGACGGTCACCAAATGTTTAACTCAAAGTACCTCTGCATGATTTGATTTTTAAAGTCTTTTCTGCTCTTTATTAACTTTCTGTATTTGAACTTTTTTCTCTTATAAAGAGCACATGTCATTTGAGAGTCTTAGAATAACTAAAATTTAAAATTTAGTTTACATGTTTAAAAACAATTAAACCAAAAACCTTAAATTAGCAAAATATATTTAAAATATAGCAAACATGAATACATTTGCATTTAAAAAACTGTCCAAATAAAGTAAAAAGCTTTAACCCTTAGACTAAATTTGAGTATGCTGAAATCCCCACCTCTGAAACACAGAATGTACATGCTTAGTCGCTTCAGTTGTGTCTGATTCTGTACGATCCTATGGACTGTAGCCTGCCAGGCTGCTCTGTCTATGGGATTCTCCAGGCAACAATACTGGAGTGGGTTGACATGCCCTTCTCTACTGAAATACAGTAGCAACCCTTAATGCAGCTCTGACCATAATTTAGCACAGCTCTCTGAAAAGAAAGGGGAAACTTCTCTTCTCTGTCATACCAGTTTTCTAGCCGATCTAGACAGATGTTGGGAGGGCCTCCAATGCAAGCAATCTGTTGTCGCCTCTTCCAGTCGGCCAATTCTTCATCCGTGAGAGTTTTCTGCACATATTCCATCGCTGACAAAAGCCCCGCCAGTTCACTCACGATGCTCTGGTTGGAAACCAAAAAACAACAAAGTCAGAAAACATTCCCCCAGACCGTCTCTAACCACAGTCTTTGGTCAATTCCAGAGAAGGAACTGATTAGGAAACAGGCATCCCGGAGATGCTCAATTCCCAAAGGCAAGTGAGCCATGCAGGGGGAAGGGGGGTCCACTGCTCTTACGCGCCGCATCTGGTCCAGGGCAGTAAGCATCTGTTCGAGCTGTTGCATCTTCTGCCTGGTCACTGACTGGTTGTTTCCATTCAGATCTTGCATGTCTGAGAAAGAATGAGAACCTCCATGAGCTGAGGAAATATGCCTAGCCTCAGTAACTGGGCTCCCCTAACCGCCAGCAGCCCCTGAGCACCCGTTCCTCCGAGTCTGAACTCAGAGGCAAGATGAGCCAACCCTGAGACCCCAGTAACGCAAACTCACTTTGTATGGGGGATTTTAATGTCTCTAATGCACTTGCCTCCTTGACTCTTGAGGGTTTTATAGTTGAAATCGAAATCATCCTGGAGATTCTCTACCACTTTCATCTTCTGTTCTAGATCCTGTTTCAAACAAACCAACCAAAACAGAAGTAAAAACAAGGACTGCCCTCGGGAGAGAGAAAAGAAAGTTTCTGAGTAGGATTCAAATAAAGCCACAACCTCACAAAAGCTACACAAGGGACCCACAGGCCACTTCCCCAAGAAAAGGCTTCCCGCCCAAGACTTGCTTCACCTGGACGCGCTTGCGGACGTCCTGCAGGTGCTGCTCCAGCATCTGCTGCTTCTCTGTCACCACGGCGGCGGTGGGGTGGTTGGCCTGGCCCCCTTGCTGCCAAAACAGGGAGCACGTGCACATGAAAGCCAGAAATAGCGGGAGAATATCCCTGTCTGGTCTCCATCTCCTCTGTGACCCTTCCTGCTTGGCCGGAGCTGCTGCTGCTGCCACTGTGAGGACAGGGGTAGTTCCACGGCACCCACCGCTCTCCAGGGGCTGTCAGAGCAGGCCAAGAAAGCTCTCACACTTTTCCTTGTGTCCTTGGCTTTTTAACCTCGTGGTGGTTTAATCGCTAAGTCGTGTCTGACTCTTTAGTGACTCCATGGATTGTAGCCTGCCAGGTTCCTCTGTCCATGGGATTTCCCAGGCAAGAAGACTGGAATGGGTTGCCATTTCCTTCTCCAGGGGATCTTCCTGACCCAGGGATCGAACCCACATCTCCTGCCCTGGCAGGCAGATTCTTTACTGACTGAGCCACCAGGGAAGCCATACTATAAACTCACTCTGTGTACTGTACTCAGAGACCACATGTTGAGCTAAGACACAGTCCCTACATTCAAAAAACTCATTCTAGGTAAGGATATATACATATATATATATTTTTTAAATCAGGACAATTTATGAAAGCAGATGCTGAATGCCTGTTTAAATGCATAGGGGGAGGGGGACTTCCCTGGCAGTCTAGTGGTTAAGCAAACACACTTCCACTGCAGGGGCGAGGGTGTGATCCCTGGTTGGGGAACTAAGATCTAGAATGTCATGCGGTACAGCCAAAAAAAAAAAAAAACCATGAAGGTTTTTAACACATTTCGGTAGAATAATAAAATTCCCAATCAAGAGATATCATCTTGGGGAGAAGGGAAAGCGATGGTTGGTGCCTCACAAAGGTTGAGTAGCACATCAGTTCAGTTCAGTTCAGTTCAGTCGCTCAGTCGTGTCCGACTCTCCGCGACCCCATGAATCACAGCACGCCAGGCCTCCCTGTCCATCACCAACTCCCGGAGTTCACTCAAACTCATGTCCACATGCAACTTACAAATAAGTTCTGTCAAAGTAATAGAACATTAAAGACCATGTAAAAGCTGCAGTGACCAAGACAGTGTGGCAGGAAAGAATTGAGAGTCCAGTTTTCCAAACTAGAAATTTTCAGTTGTCTTTGACTTCACACTGAGCTGCCAGATCTTCCGAGTTCTGTATTCTGTAATCTCTCCAATCAATCTCTAGTGCCACTGGCTCCATTCAAGCCCCAAAATTAATCCCTTTGCCTCTACTCTCTCTCACTTCCAATCTGCTCTCCACACTGCTACCACAAGTCTCCAAAGAAGATTGAAACATGCCACCGTTAGAGGGAACTATTCTCTCCTTTTCCATTGGACCCTGTCCAAGTCCACAGAATACAAACTTCCCTTAGAAGTCCCAGGAAGGCGACCTCCACCCTTACATAACTCTCTTCACAGGAGGAGTGACTCATCGAATCAATGAGGTTGGGAGAAAGGCTGCTCACACAGATATCTTTGAAGGCCCAGCCCTTAAGCTGGTGGCTCTCTCCTCCCACTCTTGCCTTCCCAGGGCACACCTAGGGCAGGAGCCAGGGCCTGGCTTCTAGAAGCAGTTCTAGAGGCCTATGTGTCTGAGTTCAGGGGGTATTAGTGTGTGGTCCCTAAAGCGCCAAAAGAATGGCTGGGACAGTGCTATCCTGCAAACCCAATCTCTTACCCCACCACCTGACTCAGACAACAGGCATCTATACAACAAGCACCTTCTGTACAGCACAGGGAACTATAATCAATATCTTATAACAACCTATAATGGAAAAGAATCTGAAGAAGAAACTGAATTGCTCTGCTGTACATCTGAAACACTGTAAATCAACTATACTTCAATATAAATACATAGTGTGGGATTGGCTGCTATATTTACAACGGATAACCAACAGAGACCTACTGTATAACGCAAGGAACTCTGTTCAATATTATGTAATAGCTTAAATGGGAAAAGAACTTGAAAAATGATACATGCATGAAGTGAAAAGTGAAAGTGTTAATTGCTCAGTCATGTCCAACTCTTTGCCACATCATGGACTATAGCCCAACAGGTTCCTCTATCCCTGGAATTATCCAGGCAAGAATACTGGAGTGGGTAGCCATTCTCTTCTCTAGGGGAATCCTCCCAACCCAGGGATTGAACCCAGGTCTCCCGCATTGCAGACAGATTCTTTACCTTCTGAGCCACCTGAAAAGCCCCATATATATATATACATATAACTGAATCACTTTGCTGTACTTTGTTAACAATACTCCAATATAAAAATAAGAAGTTTAAAAAATTTTTTTAAACACACAAATAAATAAATAAAAGTAAAACCCCTACAGTCATCCATCCAAGTCATGCTTTCCAGTCCTGTTTACCAACAATACAGCTGATTGTTTCATCTGGCGTCAACTTCCTGGTCTGTTTCTTTTTTTGAAAAATTTTTTCTTTATATTTTGGCTGCGTCACATGGCATGTGGGATCTTCATTCCCTGACCAGAAACTGAACCGGTGCCCCCTGCACTAGCAGCGAGGAGTCTTAACTACTAGATCACCAGGGAAGTTCTCCCAGGTCTATTTCTAAATTGGTACTGCACTTATAGAAGGAAAACGGATGTGATCAGTTCTCACCCACAGAAACGGTGTCCCCCTGCTTCCAGGTGTAAGCATCTCAGCCCAGCACAGAGAGCTGCATCACACAGTCCAAGAAGAACTTAAATCCTCCCTCCCTGTGCTTCAGTCACGGCAAACTCCCCACCCTTCTCTGCACACAGCAGGTTTCCACACTGACTCCCCGCACCCTGTCTACTCAACCTAACTGTGTGCATGCAGGCATGCGTGCTAAGTTGCTTCAGTCGTGTCCAACTCTTTGTGACCCTCTGGACTGTAGCCCACCAGGCTCCTCTGTCCATGGAATCCTCCAGGCAAAAATACTGGAGTGGGTTGCCATGCCCTCCTCCAGGGGATTGTCCCGACCCAGGGATCGAACCTGAGTCTCTTATGTCTCCTGCATTGTCAGGCAGGTTCTTTACCACTAGCGCCACCTCACTCAGACTGACACACATGAACTCAGTACAAATGTTTTTGCTCCATTGTGAAAGCTTACTCAACTTCAACATCCTCCTCTACGTTCTTCTCACCTGAAGGGTTTGTGCACCTATTACCCAATTAGACAGAGAGCCTGGGAGACAAGGGACCACATCCCATTGGTCTCCCAGGGCCTTACCCACAAAAGACAGGTGGGAATATGCCAGACGATGTCAACAGACGAAACAACAGTGAGACCTGGCTTGAGCTAGCTCTGTAGCATGGGGCTGCAAACTTTTTCTCTAAGGGCCATACTGTAAATTTTTTGGCTTTGCAGTTTCTGTCATAAATACGCAGCCCTGCCATTGCGGCATGAAAGCAGTTAGAGACAGTGCACAGGTGAACGTGTGTGGCTGTGTTCCAAAAACACTTCATTTGCAAAAATACACAGCATGGGGTGGGAGGGGGGTTGGAAGGAGAGGATGGGATGAATGGAGAGAGTATCAGGGACACATATACACTACCATATGTAAAATGGATAGTCAGTGGGAATTTCCTGTATGACTCAGGAGTCAAACCAGGGCTCGGTGACAACCTATAGGGCTGGGATGGAATGGAAGGTGGGAGGGAGGCTCAAGAGGGAGGGAACATATGTATATCGATGGCTGATCCATGTTGATGTACGGCAGAAACCAACACGATATTGTAATTAGCCTTCAATTTTAAATAAATAAAGAAACAAACAACATAGCAGGCTGGATTTGGGCCCTGGGCATTGGTTGCCAGCCCCAATCAACACAATTGGGAACATCCTTGGGACACTTCCTGCTTTTCTAACTCCCATGCTAAGTTGGTTCCTCTATCCAAATCGGCTTAAGTTGATTATTTTTATCCTATGGTACAGTATGCAAACATAAAAGTTCTCCACAAACAGCAAGCCCCAGTGATGCACAGATAAGTGCCATCTGCTAACCTCTCTTACTTCAGAGTCTTGAACGATGAGTATTAGCCCCTCACCTGCATCTGAGCATACCAGCTTTCTATGTAAAATTCTTTAGTGGAGGGCCCTCCCCGGTGGTACAGGGGTTAAGACTCTGTGCTTCCACTGCAGAGGGCACAGGTTTGATCCCAGGTTAGGGAACTAAGATCCTGCATGCTGTGTGGTGCAGCCAAAAATAAAAATTCTTTAGTGGGTCCCATTTCGTACAGACTTGGTGATAATAATGGCAGCAGCAAACAGAAAACAATTAACATTTATCTTGCATTCATGTGTCACGTCCTGTTCTATGCATTTTACATGTAGGAATTAATTTAATTCTATGAAGTCAGTACAATTATCTTCCCCAATGGAGGAGAAGAGAGCAAACAGTTTGCCTAAGGTTACACAGCAAGTGGCGGAGCTCTGGGATTCACATACAGGCAGTCTGGCCCCAAGTCCCCGGTGGTAAAACTGCTCTTCTGAGGCCACACTGAGGCATGACTAACTAGATTTTCATGATGTGGCCCTCTGACCATCTTATCTTCCTTTACCTAATAAGATGCTGAACTTTTTACACTTCTCCCAAGAATACATATGCTTCCAATTTCCTGTTTGAACATGATCATCTTTCTGCCGACGGTGTGGTCTCTTTACCATTTGTCTGATGCTCATTTGATAAGCCTTGAGTCTCGGCTCAAACCCGACTTCTCCTTTCTCCTTGATGCCTTCTCCGATTCTCTCAGTTAGACTTAGATGTTCTTTCTTCTTTGTTCCTGCTATATTTTTGTCTTTTTTTTTTTTAAATTATTCATTTGGCTGTTGCCAGGTGGCGCTGGTGGTAAAGAACCTGCCTGCCAAAGCAGGAGATGTAACAGACGCAGGTTTGGTCCCTGGGTCAGGAAGATTCCCTGGAGGGGAGGCACGGCAACCCACTCCAGTATTCTTGCCCGAGAATCCCGTGGACGGAGGAGCCTGGTGGGCCACGTCCACGGGGTCACAAAGAGTCGGACACGACTGACGTGACCTGGCACGCAGCATGGTCTTAGCTGCGGCATGCTGGATCTTTCTGTTGTTGTACACAAACGCTCAGTTGCAGTATGTGGGATCTAGTGCCCTGATCAGGGGTTGAACTCGGGCCCCCTGCATTGGGAGCTTGGAGTCTTAGCCACTGGATCACCAGGGAAATCCCCGTTTCTGTCTTTGAAAAGAAAAAAAAAAAAAAATTGCACACTCATGTTCACAGCAGCATTACTCACAATAGCCAAAAGATAGAAGCTGCCCAAGTGTCCACTGACACTTGGATAAAGATGAATGGATAAACACAATGTGACATAACCACACAATGAATAGTATTCATCCTTTGAAAGGAAGGGAATTCTGGATAAACATGCTCCAACATGGATAAACCTTAAGGATGTTATGCTAAGAGAAATAAGCCAGTCAAAAAAGGTACACACTGTATGTTACCACTTAAATGAGGTACCTAAGACAGGCAAATTCACAGAGACGTCACTTGCCAACAAAGGTCTGTATAGTCAAAGCTATGGTTATTCCAGCAGTCATGCAGGGATGTGAGAGTTGGACCATAAAGAAGGTTGAGTGCCAAAGAATTGATGCTTTTGAACTGTGGTGCTGGAGAAGACCTTGAGAGCCCCTTGGATAGCACGGATATCAAACCCGTCAATCCTAAAGGAAGTCAATCCTGAATTAGAAGGACTGATGATGACGCTCCAATAGTTTGGCTACCTGATGTGAAGAGCCGACTTGTTGGAAAAGACCCTGATGCTGGGAAAGACTGAAGGCAGGAGGAGAAGAGGGCAGCAGAGGATGAGATGGCTGGATGGTATCACCAACTCAATGGACATGAGTTTGAGCAAATTCCGGGAGACAGAGAAGGAAACAGAAGCCTGGCATGCTGCAGTCCATGGGGTCGGAAAGAGTCGGACATGACTCAGCAACTGAACAACGACAACAAAGAATAGTCAAATTCATAGAGACAGAGAGTAGAATGGTGATGCCAGGGGGATGAGAAGTTATTGTTTAATAGGTACAGAATTTTAATGTTGCAAGATGAACAAATTTCTGGAGAAGTACAACAATGTGATGAACTTAACACTAATGGAACTGTATATTTAAAAATGGTTAAGAAGGTAAATTTCATGTTGTGTGTATGCTACCATAATTTTTTTTAAAGAAGGGAAAAAGAAAAAAAAATCCCCAATTAGAGGTTATTAAAGAAAACACCTCAGGGGAATTTCCTGGTAGTCCAGTGGTTAGGACTCTGCGCTTTCTCTGCAGAGGGTGTGGGTTCAATCCCTGACTGGGGAAATAAAATCCCACAGGCAGCAAGGCCAAAAAAAAAACAACCAATCAGCCAAATAAACAAAAAAAACCCTCAGGGAAAATAAGAAAGTCTCCTGTAACCAACAATATCAGTGCTTTGGTACATATCTTTCTGGGGCTTCCCAGGTGGTTCAGTGGTAAAGAATCTGTCTGTCAATATAGGAGAAGTGGGTTTGATCCCTGGGTCAGGATGATCCCCTAGAGAAAGAAATGGCAACACACTCCAGTTTTCTTGCCTAGGAAATCCCATGGACAGAGGAACCTGGTGGGACTACAGTCCACGGGGTTATAATAACAAATATATCCTTCCAGACATTTTTTCACACGTATCAATAACATATGCATATCATATAATTTATTTTTCCTGTTATGAAGCTGATCTTCCATTACATCTGCATGTAATGAAACGCTATTGTTACTATTTCTAAGAGACCTACTGATTCTTAAAATATTTACCTTGCACACAATCACTTTTCTGAGCTCTTGTTAGTTCCAATAGTTGTGTTGTTTTGTTTCACGTAAAGTTTGTCTCTTACTTTCCAACATTTACAGTCCCTTTTTCTGTCTTATTACATTGGTTTGATCTTTCAGAAAAATTTCAGTGGCAAGAGGCACCCTCAATCTTGTAACTATTTTAACAATATTACTGTGGTGCTTCACCATTGTGTATCACATTTCTGACAAACTTTCTTTTGTTGTTGTTAATTTCTTTACTTTTTAAAATCTAGAATGGACACTAAATTTTGTCATCTAACAAAAATACAATTTTTCTTCCTTAATTTACTAATTTAATGAATTACATTAAGACTCCCTAAAAAATCCTAACCATTTTAAATTTACACTGTCTTTTAGGTCTTGATATTAGCATTATTTCAATATCATCTTTTTTTCCCCTGCACTTTGGAGGAGTTAAATGATAATGGAACAATTTATACCACAAAGGTTTGTTAAAACTTCTAAACTATCTGGCCTATTGGCTTTTTTGCTGGGATACAGAGTGTAATTTTTCTGTCTTTTTCAATATATTTTTATGGTTAAATCAACTTTTTTCATCTTTTTTTAATATATTTTAATAATTGGTATATCTTTCATTAGCTTCCCAGGTGGTGCTAGTGGTAAAGAACCCACCTCCAATGAAGGAGGCATAGGAGAGAATTCGACCCCTGGGTCAGGATGATCCCCTGAAGGAGGGCACAGCAACCTACTCTAGTATTCTTGCCTGGAAAGTCCACTGCATTATAAAGTTGTTTGATTTTCTGTTTCAGACCACAACCTCCTCTAGAGCAGGGGGTCATAATAACTAGCACATAGTAGGACACACATAGATATATAATAGATTAGATGATCTAGAGAGATGGATATGACTATCATATATCAATATGTGGTCCCTCAATGGGCCTGTAGGGTCATATAATCTCTATTCTCTAAGTTAATTGTATCTCTAGCTCTAGGGAGGTTATTCTCAAACTTAATCACAAAGAAGTGAAGAAGTGAAGTGAAGTGAAGTCGCTCAGTCATGTCCGACTCTTTGAGATCCCGTGGACTGTAGCCTACCAGGCTCCTCCATCCGTGGGATTCTCCAGGCAAGAGTACTGGAGTAGGCTGCCATTTCCTTCACCAGGGATCTTCCCAACCCAAGGATCAAACCTGGGTCTCCCGCATTGGGGGCAGACGCTTTAACCTCTGAGCCACCAGGGAAGCCCAACCACAAAGAGAAATACATATAAACCTGAATGACTCAATCCCAAACCACCCCCAAGGTGGCTCCCAAGAATAGTCCATTGTCATTCTTCCTGGTGCAAGTGTGAACAGTTACAGCGTTTGGGGAAAGCAACCCAGAACTATCTATAAAATTTTATATATTTTACATACACACACCCACCCCTTGATCTAACAATCCCATGCCTAGAAATCTGTAGTAAAGAAAACATAGCATAAATATATTAAGATATATAGGGAGGAACTCCGGGAGTTGGTGATGGACAGGGAAGCCTGGCGTGCTGTGATTCATGGGGTCGCAAACAGTTGGACACGACTTAGCGACTGAACTGAACTGATAGTGTTTTTAGTGGAGGAGAAAAAAAAAAAAACCAGAATGAAATGAAGTCTACTGAAGGGACAATAATAGATTATGTACTACAGAATACGTAGCAAATATGCACTACAGAATATTATGCAGCAAATAAAGTGAGTTAGCTTTAAACTACTTGACTTAGAAGGATTTAATGATGTAATTAAAAGAATGCAAGATGCGGAGAAGTAAACCAATTTAAATATTATGTGTGTGCATGTGTTTTCTATAGTTTATAGGAGCCTGGAGACAGTTATGAAAGGATGTAATCCAGACTATTAATGTTGGTTTCCTGGGAAGAGAAAATGGACATAGGAGCGAGTGACCTTTCAGTTCTTCTTAAAACTTTCCTCCTTGTAATTTTCTGTAATGTTTTATTAAATAAAGTCTTTCTTAAAAAGAAGAATGCATTGTATATGCTGAGAAAGTTATTTTTACTGTACAAAACAAAACCCCCAAACACCCACTACTGTGGAGGTCAAAAAGCAAGGACATCTTCGTACACACGAAGGAAGCAAATGTCAACAGCGCTTGTTTCTTCCCAGGCCTCACCTGGGCTGCAGTAGCTGCAGTCTGGAGGAGGCGGGACTCTTCCCACAGGCAACGGGCCACAATTCGGGCAATCTCCATTGGTTTCTCAAGGTATCTGCTCTGTAAGTGAGGAGACAAAGAGAATGAAAAGCAGCAGCAGACTCAGGAGATGTGGACCGAACTTTGCTAACTTAAAGCTAACTTCCTAATAAACTAGGAAAGTGTTACATTTACTACATGGAACCACAGAGCATCAGAGCCTGGTGAAGTGACGAAGAGAAGAAGCAAGGCAGTCATGATGAGCAGTACTGCAGTGAGAGTAGGCTTGGTCGTCTGTCTTTGGACAGTGAGTTATCCTGGTCTTACAGGGGGGTGACTGACTTTGTCAAGGAGTATCCCGTTATAGTGTCCAAGCCTTTGACACTGAAAAGTAAGAGCCATCTTCCTAGTCATCTGAACTTGTTACCATCATGTTATTAGCATACTAACATAATATAATTAACATAAAAATCACATTATTATTTCAGTGAACCAACCAAGTAAATTTCAAGCAATAATACTCAAAGGGCTGGTAACTTCTTGGATTTAAAGTATAAGATAGGTTATTAATTAACCAAGTGAGAAAGAAACATTTTCAGGAAAGAAAGCTAAAACCCTTCTCTGCAGGTTCAGTTTCTCATCACACCTGAAGGAACTGCTTGATTCTTCTCAAATTGTGCTGATAGAGAACATTGGACTCTTGCAGGAAGCGGCTATACTGCTGGTCAATTTCTCCCAAGAGATTATGAAACACCAAAGTCGCATGTGATTCTTTGCTGGCCGCATATGCCCTAGAAAAAGGAAGTTAAAGATAAAGAATCATTCTGAAACCTACACACACACACGCTCACACATGCACAGGCATGCACTCGAAATCACCATAAAGAAGAAGGGAAAAACAAGGCAAACCTGATGCTTTAACCCACTCACCATTTTAGATGCATCTTACTCAGCAATCATAAATGTCACTGATTTTAAAATCACCAGCAATTATTTTGATACTATTAAGCGATTGTCATAGTTCTTTATTTATCAAATTTTGAATGATCACATATGCTGTTTTCCTTTAAATTTTCAGTCAACTCTATGGTCAGATTTTCAGTAGCAAATAACCAATCCCAGGTTCAGTTCAGTTCAGTTCAGTCGCTCAGTCGTGTCCGACTCTCCGTGACCCCAAAAATCACAGCACTCCAGGCCTCCCTGTCCATCAACAACTCCCAGAGTTCACTCAAACTCATGTCCACAGAGTAGGTGATGCCATCCAGCCATCTCATTCTCGGTCGTCCCCTTCTCCTCCCGCCCCCAACCTTTCCCAGCATCAGGGTCTTTTCCAGTGAGTCAACTCGTCGCATGAGGTGGCCAAAGTATTGGAGTTTCAGCTTTAGCATCAGTCCTTCCAATGAACACCCAGGATCGATCTCCCTTAGAACGGATTGGTTGGATCTCCTTGCGGTACAAGGGACTCTCAAGAGTCTTCTCCAGCACCACAGTTCAAAAGCATCAATTCTTCGGCAATCAGCTTTCTTCACAGTCCAACTCTCACATCCATACATGACCACGGGAAAAACCACAGCCTTGACTAGACGGACCTCTGTTGGCAAAGTAATGTCTCTGCTTTTTAATATATTATCAAGGTTGGTCATCCATCAAGCAGGATGTTTCAGTGTGCCAAAAGACAGCTGTCCAGATGCACTTCTAATGTAAAAATGCTTTTCAGGACTAAAATGACCTCTTTACTTTCCAATCTCTTTTGGCCCGTCACCTGCAACTATAACAAGTTTCTTTCCAAGGAGTAAGCGTCTTTTAATTTCATGGCTGCAATCAGTATCTGCAGTGATTTTGGAGCCCAAAAAAATAAAGTCTGACACTGTTTCCACTGTTTTTCCATCTATTTCCCATGAAGTGATGGGACCAGATGCCATGATATTCGTTTTCTGAATGTTGAGCTTCAAGCCAACCTTTTCACTCTCCTTTAGGATGGCCTATTTCCAACATCTCTGAACTGAACTGAATCACCTCTCTGGCCCCTCATCAAATTCTGGAAAAACTAGGTCATGGGCCTGAATTAAACCAAAATTAAAAGGTGGATCTGAATACATTAAAGTGAAGGAAAGAGTTGCTGGGATTCTGTACCATTATCTCCTCTATGACCAAGTGTTAGTCTTTCAGTTGTGTCCAACTCTTGCGATCCCAGGCTCTGCCAGGCTCCTCGTCCATGGAATTCTCCAGGTGAGAATACTGGAGTGGGTTGCCATTTCCTTCTCCAGGTGATCTTCCTGACCCAGGGATACGAACCCGGGTCTCCTGCATTGCCGGTGGTTTCTTTACCATCTAAGCCACCAGGGAACCCCTATCTCCTCTACGAATGAGTCTGTTTCTCTAACTCTGTATCTCTTTTCTTTAATGAAAGAGGAATCAGAAGTACAAACCCAAACCTTTTGTTATCCATGACAAAATTCTCATCCAGATTAAAAAATAATATCTGTAGCATGTCCCTGAAGTATCAGAACATGCAGAGAATCTCATCAAGCAAATGAAATTAAAATAGACTTCCCTGGTGGCTCAAATGGTAGAGAATCTGCTTGGAATGAGGGAGGCTTGAGTTCAACCCCTGGGTCGGGAAGATCCCCTGGAGAAGGGAATGGCAACCCACTCTAGTATTCTTGCCTGGAGAATTCCATGAACAGAGGAGCCTGTCAGGCTACAGCCCATGTGGTCACAGAGTCAGACACGACTGAACCAGTAACACTTTTTACTTTCAAATCTTGCGAAAAACTGACTCATTTGAAAAGACCCTGATGCTGGGAAAGATTGAAGGCAGGAGGAGAAGGGGACAACAGAGGATGAGATGGTTGAATGGCATCACCGACTCAATAGACATGAGTTTGAATAAACTCCGAGAGTTGGCTATGGACAGGGAGGCCTGGGGTGCTGTAATCCATTGGGTCACAAAGAGTTGGACATGACTGAGCGACTGAACTGAACTGAACATCAAGCAGGATGTTTCAGTGTGCCAAAAGACAGCTGTCCAGATGCACTTCTAATGTAAAAATGCTTTTCAGGACTAAAATGACCTCTTTACTTTCCAATCTCTTTTGGCCCGTCACCTGCAACTATAAGCCTTAAGATGAAATAGTTAGCAAAGAGTTAAGTTAGAGCAGATCATGTCTCTTGACTCAAACTAAAACCTAGCAATTTGGGGAGTTTCTTGAGAAGAACTTACCAATCTTGACTTTCGATCCAAGGAGCCAGAAACTGCCGCAGCTCCATGGGGAAGCTGTCACTGTATAGCTGATGGAGCTGCTCCAAGTACCGTGTGTCCAGCTGCTGGAGCTGATTCCATTGGGCCATTCTGCTGGAATCAGGGGTCACAACTGCAAACCAAAGGTTCATATGGTCACTACCAGCCCCAGTAAGAGGAAATGATCTATCCAACATAGGGATCGGGTCTGTGATTAGGGATAAAAGGTGCTGTAGAAAGGCTCTCACTTGTTCCACCCAGTTTAGAACAATACATATGCATTCAAATCTCTACCCCTGGGGCCACATCACAGCTTTCTTCTAAACCAAGATGACAATGTGGGCATGATGCCAAGTTCTAGAATCCATGATCTCCCAGAGGTATGTGAAGTTGAGAAACTACTCCACTCCCAGATTTCATTTCTTCCTCTTATTACACAGAGATTATACTCCCCAGCTCTCTGGGCTACTGAAATAATATTTCTAGAGCATCCAGCTCAGAGCTCAGCACACAACAGATGCTCCACAGATATGAGTTCCTTTCTTTCCACTTGGCACTCCTTTTAGGTGGACTGGGAGGTATGAATACAGTAAACCTGAACTAAGACCAAAACGTGGGATGCGGATGTTCAGGGAGGACAGAGAGCTAATTCCAAGGCTACGGATTTAGAAACTACCACATTGTTAATAGGTTATACTCCAATATAAAATAATAAGTTAAAAAAGACTACAGATTTAAACCTATAAGCAAGGATCTGCCTGGGGTTCTCCCACTCAAAAAAGAGTAATTTTGTTTTTAAAATTTCTCAGTCTGGGGTGAGAAAGAAGAGAAGCTAAAGACAAGGCATTCAAGTTGTCTCCAGGTTCATGAATACCTTAGAGAAATGTTCAGGAAGAAGAAGGCAAACCAGCTAACCACCTTAAATCCACTTTCTGAATAGCTTGGGTCATTGAAATAGCAATAAAGACCACGTAATCTTAAGAACTGGGCTTCCCCGGTGGCTCAGACGGTAAATAATCAGCCTGCAATGCAGGAGATCTGGGTTTGACCCCTGGGCTGGGAAGATTCCCTGGAGAAGGGAATGGCTAGCCACTCCAGTATTCTTGCCTGGAGAATTCCAAGGACACAAGAGCCTGGTGGGCTATAGTCCATAGGGTTGCAAAGAGTTGGACACAACTGAGCGACTAACATAACAACAATCTTAAGAAGCTGTACAGGATAACTACAAGCAGTAGCCAAAGACTAAGGTATGTATCAGTTCAGTTCAGTCGCTCAGTCGTGTCTGAGTCTTTGTGACCCCATGAATCACAGCACGCCAGGCCTCCCTGTCCATCACCAACTCCCAGAGTTCACCCAAACTCATGTCCATCGAGTCGGTAATGCCATTCAGCCATCTCATTCTCTGTCGTCCCCTTCTCCTCCCGCCCCCAATCCCTCCCAGCATCAGGGTCTTTTCCAATGAGTCAACTCTTTGCATGAGGTGCCCGAAGTACTGGAGTTTCAGACTCAGCATCAGTCCTTCCAATGAACACCCAGGACTGATCTTTAGAATGGACTGGTTGGATCTCCTTGCAGTTCAAGGGACTCTCAAGAGTCTTCTCCAACACCACAGTTCAAAAGCATCAATTCTTCGGCGATCAGCTTTCTTCACAGTCCAACTCTCACATCCATACATGACCACGGGAAAAACCATAGCCTTGACTAGACAGACCTTGGATTAGGACCAAGTTAAAATCTGCCTGCATCCTAGGCTAAAAGCATCCTTGTGTTTCTCAGGACATGATTTGCATAGAAATCTGTGTAATATGCCAATTTATGTAGATTCTGTCTCATGTGAATGTACAAAACTGTAGATCTACATAATTCAATATAGTAGTCAGTAGCCATATGTGGTTACTGAGCACTTGAAAATGTGGCTCATTTCAAACCATATAGGCTGTAAAATACACACTGAATTTTGAAGACTCAGTACAAAAATAAAAGTAAAATATCTCATTAATATAGAAATGTTAATATTCTAGATATACGGGATTAAGTTTTACTATCTTTTTTTTTTTTTTTCTTTTTGGTTGCTCCGCATGGTCTGCAGGATCTTAGTTCCCAGATCAAACCCAAGCTCCCTGCAGTGAAAGTGCTGAGTCCTAACCATGGGACCACCAGGGAAGTCCCTAAATAAAATACACCATTAAGATGAATTTTATTTATTTCTTCTTACTTCTTTTACTGTGGCTACTAGAAACTTTAACACTACATATGTGACTTGCATTCTATTTTTGCTGGACACTACTGCAGATTATGTAATCCAAAAGCTGTGGTTCTAATAAAGTACTTAAAGAAACAGACAACTTTTCATAATAAACTCCTGTGTTATAAGTCAATTAAAAAATAGACTAACTGCTGATCGTGGATACAAATACAGAGTCATTACAGTCTGATCCTTAAAGGTCCAAATTAAAACTATGAAGCAGCATCCCACTATCCCTGTTCACTTTGGATTAACCATGGAGTCATGGGCTTCCCTGGTGGCTCTGACAGTAAAGAATCTGCCTGCAATGCAGGAGACTGGGGTTTGATTCCCGAGTCAGAAGATCCCCCGAGGAAGGGAATGGCTACCCATTCTGATATTCTTGCCTAGAGAATTCTGTGGATGGAGGAAGGAGCCTGACAGGTTACACTTCATGGGGTCGCAAAGAGTCAGAGTTGACTAACAGTTTCACTTTTTCACTTTCATGCCTGAATAGTTGCATTTTCAAACTCTTACATCATTAAAAAATTACAAATTGTTGAAAGTTTGCCGATTCATTTCTAATTCATTACTCAGAGGGTTTTGGTTGCTGTTGTTATTTGGGTTTTAGTTAGTGCTCAGTTCAGTTCAATCGCTCAGTCATGTCCGACTCTTTGCGACCCCATGGACTGCAGCACGCCAGGCCTCCCTGTCCATCACCAACTCCCAGAGTTTACTCCAACTCATGTCTATTGAGTCAGCGATGCCATCCAATCATCTCATCCTCTGTCGTCCCCTTCTCCTCCCACTTTCAATCTTTACCAGCAGCAGAGTCTTTTCAAATGAGTTAGCTCTTCACATCAGGCAGCCAAAGTACTGGAGTTTCAGCTTCAACATCAGTCCTTCCAATGAATATTCAGGACTGATCTCCTTTAGGATGGACTGGTTGGATCTCCTTGTAGTCCAAGGGACTCTCAAGAGTCTTCTCCAATACCACAGTTCAAAAGCATCAATTCTTCAGCGATCAGCTTTCCTTTATAGTCCAACTCTCACATCCATACATGACTAGCGGAAAAACCACAGCCTTGACTAGACAGACCTTTGTTGGCAAAGTAATGTCTCTGCCTTTAATATGCTGTCTAGGTTGGTCATAACTTTCCATCCAAGGAGTAAGCATCTTTTAATTTCATGGTTGCAGTCACCATCTACAGTGATTTTAGTTAGTGCTAGTTAGTACAATAATTGGGCTATTTCTTAAACCAGACATGAGCTATCAATATTTTATTTTCCATAAAATTAAAAGACCAAAAATGACTTAATGTTATGTTCTATGTCTCAGTCTAATCACTGTAGGTAATAATGTATTAGCTCTCTTATATTAAAAAAAAAAATCATTCTAAATGAAAGCCAAAGAGCAGGTAGTATTTTCAGCAAAGGCTCAAACAGTGATTTCCTTACCAGCTGCTTAGCTACTAACCATATTTAACTAATAGGAGCCACAGGCCAACTGCTCTTCATAAGAACTGTGGATCCTCAACAGATCATTAGCCGGGACTTTCCTGGCGGTGCAGTGGTTAAGAATCTGCCTTCTAATGCAGGGGACTCAGGTTTAAGCCCTGGGGCAACTGAGCCCATGAGTTGCAGCTAGAGAAAGCCCACACACCTCAACAAGACTCCCATGTGCCATAACTAAGACCTGACACAGCCCGTGACACAACTAAGACTTGACGCAACCAAATAAATGTTATATAAAGAGAGAGATCATTAGCCAAACTGTCTAGGAAACCATTGCCAATTAGCTTTGTGGTAACTGTCTTAACTGCAAAACAATTTCTTTTCAAGTCCACTTTATTTCACAATCTCAATTCTGGTTTTTCAAATTGCAAGTTAATCTGAAGGACTTCGCTAAATTCTAGCTAAAGTATTTATCTACGGGATGATTCTAAGTCTAATTCTAAACGTGACTTAAAAACCACTTTCACTAAACCCGGAATCAGAAAGAGAAATTTGCACAACAATGTGAGTGCCCGGTACCACTCCAGGCAGAGGAGAGAAGGCAATTCATTCCATACAGTGGCTGGCTTAGAGCAATACATTCTTTAATTCTCTTCAAGTGTACTTTTAAAAAAAAACATTTATTTATTTGGCTGCGCTGGGTCTCAGTTGTGGCACAAGGGATCTTTAGTTGCAGGGGCATGTGGAATCTAGTTCCCTGGCCAGGAATCAAACCCAGGCCCCCCTACACTGAGAGCACGGAGTCTTAGCCATGGGACCACCAGGAAGTCCCTCTCCAGGACTTAAATCTGTTTAAGATTCACATATAGCAAATGTTAACAGATAAAGGAAAGGTAAGTTTGATCCTGTTTTCTACAACTTAAGAGAAAAGAACAATAAAAATGAAACAGCAAGTCACCAAAGACTTTCTGGACTTTTCAGAACAGGAATTTCTCAGCCTCTTGGGGATAATTTACCAACAAGTCACAAGGCAAACGACTACTGTCTAATGGGGAACTTATTACTGTAAAGATCGCTGAAAAGATTCATCCACTAAGTCACAGTTTTCATTTACGTACTTCGATCTAAATAAACCAAGGGATGTACTGAGAACCACAAGTCAAGACCACTTAAAAAAGGCTTCATTACATCATTCCATAAAATATATTTTTAAAATTAACACCTGTTTTTTGCATCTATGCACCAGTGGATTTACAAGGGGTGAGTGAATCGGGGTGAAAGTGAGGAGAGGGAGGAAAACCAGGTGTCTACAAACATCCAGAACAGAAAGAGATCTAAAGATAGTTTCTTTTCCACCTTGCAGTGTGTCACAGATTTCTCTTTGGATGTTAGCCATACTCGGTATTAGAAATACCTACCTTTAAAACAACATATTTATTCATACTTGTATTTTATCTGTTGTCTACACTAAGCTCCTCTGTGCTGTCAGGAAAGGCCCAGTGACTAAGGCAACCCAAGTAAAAAGTAACATGTAAATGGTCTACAGAAACCAGTCCTTTTGAGAAGACATTTTTACAAGACTATAAAAGTAATCATGCTGGGACTTTTCTGATAGACCAGTAGTTAAGACTCTATACTTCCAATGCAGGTAGCATGGGTTTGACCTTTGACTGGGGAACACCACGTGCTACATGGTGTGACCAAAAAATAAAAATAATTCAAAATAAGTACACCTGGATAGTAAATATGTGATTTCGTTGCTTACAAATCCAAACAGTTCCTTTATAAAGTTTAGGACTAGATGTTGGGAACCTCCCCAGTGGCACAGTGGAAAAGAATCTGCCTGCCAATGCAGAGAACATGGGTTCGATCCCTGACCCAGGAAGATCCCACATGCTGCAGAGCAACTAAGCCTGTGTGTCATAATTACCAAGCCTGCAGTCTACAGCCTGGGAACTGAACCTGCTGAGCCCGTATGCTGCAAATACTGAAGTCTGTGAGCCCTTGAGCCTGCACTCTGCAACGAGAAGCCCAAGCATCGCAACGAGGAGCAGCCCCCACTTGCTGTAACTAGAGAAAGCCTGTGAGCAACAACAACCCAGCACAACCAAAAATAAAAAACTAATTTTTTTAAAAAAGACTAGACATTTGCCTTCACAATATGTATAGACACCCAGTTTGGGTTTCCTAAAAAGACAAAATATTAAACACTTGAGTGCCCAATCTGAACTAACCTCACTGTAATAATCAAATATATTCAATTACAGATAACAATAAAATATTTGTTTTAAAGTCAGAAACCAACAGGCCCTTGCAAAAAAAAAAAAAAAAGGGCATTGAGATATAAGAGAATTTGAATTATAGTTCCCTACTAATTATTTGTTCCCTATGAGCAAACCAGATTATAAGAAGTACTACTAAATTACTGGGGAGTAGAGCTTGGAGAAGTGAGGGAAAGAACAGTTTTAACGACACTCTTAAGTACACGCAACCCCCCAAATTCTACTATCCCTCATTCTTCTTATTCAACTTTATTTATTTTGGCTGTGCTGGGCCTTCCTTCCTGCGACAGGGCTTTCTCTAGTTCAAGCAAGTGGGGGCTACTCTCCAGCTGTGGTGTAGGGCTTCTCACTGCGGTGGCTTTTCTTGTTGTGGTTCTTGGGCTCTAGAAAGTGGACTTCAGTAGCTGCAACGCACGGACTCAACTGCCACTCAGCAACTAAGCTTAGTTGCTGCTCGGCATGTAGGATCTTCCTGGACCAGGGATCAAACCTGTGTCCCCTGCATTGGCAGGCAATCTCCAAGGAAGTCCATCATCCCATTTTAATTCTTGGAAAAGTTCAAGACTATTGTGATGAGCACATGATTTTTTTCCATTCCAAACCCTGACATGTGTAAGGTCTTATCACTAGTACTACTTTGGTGTAGTTATCTAATTTAAATCCAGAAACATAGAGAATAAAATGTATCAGGTTTACAGTTAAATGTAAGAGGTGGAGACGACCAGGAATGTGAACAGCAAAAAAGAAGGAAAACCTAGTGCCCTGATCCATGAAGGACAATTAGGATGTTAAAAGCAAAAGCAGTGTTGTATGAAAGGAGAGAAGGTTAGCACTCCCCTTGACAAGGATGGAAGAGGCTCTCAGGCCTGACAACACGCATACGGTTAAGGCATTGCCACCTACTTCGTGGCATCTGACCGCTGTTTTTGTCTGCTCCACCCTCAAAAAAATAAAATAAAATAAAAGCAAAAGCACTAACAAACATCTAGTGCTCAAACAGCTACCTTTGAGAAAAAGATTCTGAAAACTATGAATTACCAGGGCCTCTTATTATTTCAAATCTAATAGTGCTATGGAAGTAATTTTTTTTTTTAATGCAATGTATTCCCCATACAGCATTTGGGATAGGCACCACATGTGATCACAATTATTTCAGATTAAACAATAAGAGCAGAACAAATATATTCTCTCTAAACTGAAAGTAACACAACTAGACATGCTTTGTCAATTACTGAATATGAAGTTTATGGTTAAAGTTGCCTGAGAACAGGTCTGAGCTCCAGATAAAAACCACAACAGAGACCAAATTTGAGTGTCTCCTGGCCTTCCCACTTTGTCACATGACCCCTCACCCAACCAGACATGCTCCCCTGAAGCTGTGTGGTGTGAAGCTAAGGACCAAGAGACTTGACCTTGGATGGGCCTGGGTGCAAGCCTTGATGGTCCTTTATCAGATATATGGGAGGAGGGGAACATTATTTGACTACTGAACAGGCTTCTCCTTTAGTAAAATGGGGAAGCAGCCCGCTTTTGAAGGACGGTTATGTAAGTAATAAGAAAATGGGGACTTCCCTGCTGGTCCAGTGGTTCAGAGTTTGCCTGCTAATGCAGGGAACAGAGGTTTGATCCCTGGTGAGGGAAGATTCCACATGCCTCGGAGCAACTAAGCCTGTGTGCTGCAACTACTGAAGCCCCCGCGCTCTAGAGCCTGTGCTCCGCAACTAAAAAAGTGACCGCAATGAGTAGTCCATGCACAACAGTTAGCAAATAGCCCCTGCTCACTGAAACTAGAGAAAAGTCCTTGTGTAGCAATGAAGATCTAGCACAGCCAAAAATTAATTAACTAATTAATTAATTAAAAGACAAAACAAACAACAAAAAACTAACCACCTTATATTTGGGGGGGCCACTCTCACCTTTAAAAGAAAAACTGTATAGCATCCCTTATTTTTCCTTCCCCTCCTGGCATTCCTTTCATCAGCATTTTTTGTGCTAAATCCATTTTCTCAATGCCCTGGGAAAAACAGGTTAAATCATCAGATTGTTGTTGTTTGTTGCTAAGTCCTGTCCGACTCTTTGGGATCCCATGGACTGCAACACACCAGGCTTCCCTGTCCTTCACTATCTCTCAGAGTTTGCTTAAATTTTTTGAGTTTGAGTTGGTGATGCTATCTAACCATTTCATCCTCTGTCATCAGATTAGTTCTGTTAAATGATAAGCTCAACTTTCCCTTCTACATAAAATACTTGCATTTTAATGGGTCTTTGTAATGTAGCCTGAGGGAAGGAGTTAGTAATGCAGTGATTTGGTGTAAGTGAAGGGGAAGAGGCGAGAAGAGAGGGTTGGGTGGCACCCTGATCAACTATCTCCATACACAGTTCACCCAAGGACAACTCCAGGTCCTAAAAAGACTAAAGGTGGAAACACTAAGTGATATCCAAATGAAAGAGAAAGATGAAAAATAAGAACCTTGGTTTAAGAGCAGTCCAAAGAACTGATGATTATTGCTAATATTTATATAGCTCTCACTATGTGCCAGGCAGCCTTTGACATATATTGATTTACTCATTTCATCCTCATAATCCTGTGAGACAGACACTATTTTCATACCCATTTTACAGAGAAGGAAAATAAGGCACAAAATTTTAAGTGATTCACCCAAGGTCAGACAGGTAGTAAAAGTATGAAACTGGAACCCCAACCCTAATAAGTCCATTTTCAGAATTCCAGCTCTTAACCATTATGCTACAGTGGGAGTTTCCTTGATTTTAAGTAAACCGTGAGTCAATCATAATACGAAGTCAATGTGATCTAATAATATTTTAACAGACATATACGTTGTCTGAATAAAAGGATTAGTCCAGTTGGCCCATAGTGATATTCTGACTGTATCACGATTTAAATGGTGCACTAGAAAACAAACATATTCAAGGAGGGGCAATCAGGGTGTGAGCAGTCCAAGAACATGAACGTTTCGCCCGGGAAGAAGACTTGGGGAGCAGGAAATAACGTCAGGAAAGAAAAGGATAACTTACGGAATAGTGGCTTTTCAAACACTTGGAGATCTGTACATAAAAGGATAAGTCACTTCAGAATCAGGATCTGTTTTCCTGTAACATCTACTTCCCGATTCTGCTTGTGGTATGCAGAGGTTCCCCATCCTAGCTGTGTGTTCAGCTGCTCACTCGTATCTGACTCTTTGTGACCCCATGGACTGTAGCCCATCAGGCTCCTCTGTCTATGGGATTCTCCGGGCAAGAATGCTGCTGGTGGTGGTGGTGGTCCTTTAGTCACTTAGTTGTGTCAGACTCTTTGCAACCCCATGGACTTGTAGTCCACCAGGTTCCTCTGTCCATGGAATTCTCCAGGCAAGAATACTGGAGTGGGTTGCCATTTCCTTCTCCCACCCTAGCTGCAGAGCAGAATTACGAGGGCAGATTTTTTTTTTTTTTAATAAAATAGAGATGCCTGGCAACCAAACCAGATGCCAGATGGGAACTGTTGAGGATGGGAACCAGGTTTCAATATTTGAAAGCTCCTCAGACAATGCTAGTGACTATATCGGAGAAGGCAATGGCAAGCCACTCCAGTACTCTTGCCTAGAAAATCCCATGGATGGAGGAGCCTGGTAGGCTGCAGTCCATGGGGTCGCTAAGGGTCAAACACGACTGAGTGACTTCACTTTCACTTTTCACTTTCACACATTGGAGAAGGAAATGGCTACCCGCTCCAGTGTTCTTGCCTGGAGAATCCCAGGGACGGGGGACCCTGGTGGGCTTCTATGGGGTCACACAGAGTTGGACATGACTGAAGTGACACAGCAGCAGCAGGCAATGCTAAGCTGTGGCCAGACTGAGAACCTCAGAACAAAAGCAGGGATCTGGGCTCACCCAGCAAGCATATCTGTCACCTGAAGGGCTCTTGAGACACTACAGGCTGGTCCTTACTCTACAGGTACTGAATAATCAACTCCAAGGATGGGCTCCAGGCAGTTGTAATGAAGCAGAACCCTGTGGAGATCACAGAAGGAAACTATACCATGAAATGAGGGTGGAGAGGCTTTCAGGTAAGCCATACAAAGAAAGAGGAACACTTGCCCGAGGGGAAAAGGGAGGTCAGAGGGTTTTAGGAAGACAAGTAAACAATTCTGTAAGCAGACAGGTTAGGAGGTCTCTAGTCAAGGCTATGGTTTTTCCAGTGGTCACGTATGGATGTGAGAGTTGGACTGTGAAGAAGGCTGATCGCTGAAGAATTGATGCTTTTGAACTGTGGTGCTGGAGAAGACTCTTGAGAGTCCCTTGGACTGCAAGGAGATCCAACCAGTCCATTCTAAAGGAGATCAGTCCTGGGTGTTCATTGGAAGGACTGATGCTAAAGCTGAAACTCCAATTCTTTGGCCACCTCATGCGACGAGCTGACTCACTGGAAAAGAGTCTGATGCTGGGAAGGATTGGGGGCGGGAGGAGAAGGGGACGACCGAGAATGAGATGGCTGGATGGCATCACCGACTCGATGGACGTGAGTCTGAGTGAACTCCGGGAGTTGGTGATGGACAGGGAGGCCTGGCGTGCTGTGATTCATGGGGGGTCAGACAAGACTGAGGGACTGAACTGAACTGAACTAAGGAGAACCATGAATGGTTTTCTTAACATGCCTCTAAAGAAGGAGAACCAGGAATGATTTTCTTCACTTAAGAGAAGCCATTTTGGCCTAATCCTAGTTGCAATGTTTGCCCCTGAACAGGTCTCAGTAATTAACGGTCTTAAGGGAACACAGGAGTCCAACAGAGAAAAGGCAAACAATAACAAAGTGATAAAGCAGAGTCCTAATTCCTCCTCAAGGGATACACATAACAATATACAAGGCCCCCACCCAGGTGAAGGAAGGAAGGACGATGTTGATACTCCTCTCCTGACTTCAATCAACTAAAGCCTGGACGCAGCTGATAGTTGACCTTTGCCCCAGTTTTATGCTGAAATCGCCTCTGCTCAAGCCCCTTCATGAATATGCCTGTACCCTTAGCTTACAATTCCCCCAGTTTTGCTGTTGGGAAGACATTGCTTTGGGAAAGATCCCCGGTGTTCTCCATACTTGGGCCTGAGTGAGCACTGTGACTCTGTAACTTGAACTGGTAACCTCTATGCCGGGCTGCCAGCCTGAGGACAGGAAGAGCCTTGGCTTTTGCTCACCAGTCTTTTCTTCCCGTCACCCGCAGCATCCAGCAGGGTGCCCAGCTCACAACAGGTACTCAGAGAAACATACAGAACAAATAAACCACTGGTATGAATTACAGCTCAGACAGTGGACTGAAACATATTCTCCCAGGCAAGGACCCTGCATCAGTAAGAAGTATTCTGAGGAGCAGACCAACTCTTTCAGATTTGCTGTCTGAAAAATTCAAGTGACCCTTCAATGACCTTTAAATAAGAGTAAAATTACAGCAACTCCCCCAGTTCAAAAACATTGTCCCACCTAAAATCTTTACACCTGCTAAGGTTCCCCAACTCCTCAGCCAACTTTGGCCCCTCCAGCTCCTCTCTCGGGTCTCAAGATGACTTTCAAAATGTCAACTTATCTCCCCTTCAACCTCACCTCCACCCTCCACAGACTGTGTTCCTTCTTCGCTGATGCTCTTGCCTAAAGCGGTTTTCCCCTTGGCGGCATTGTACGTCACTTTCCTGTCTCCTCTGGAGAACTTAGCCGTGGTCCCTAACCCTACCTAGGGTCCAATCACTGCTTCAACTCTGAATGCCCACAGCACCTACAAATGCGGCTGAGGCTTTTTCTTGTTTTGATTCCATCTCCCCCATTTGACCCTTACATATCATTCTGATATCAGACTTAAGACAGCAAATGAGTAGTGCCTTTAGAGCCTCCTTTCCTTGCATTTGCACACACACAAACACCACCTCCACTGCAAAAGTTCCTACCTACAGTCACTGATGGCTACAGTGCTGGAAAGCACGCCATCAATATGGCAACTGCATCTAAGAAAACAAGACTAGCTCTACCCCGTATGACCTGTTACCTAGAACTTGGAAGTTTTTCTAGAGGGAGGCAAAGCGTCCTTCCAATGAATGTGGAGGGACTCACCTCACAGGAATCAGAGGCAAGCAGCCAGCTTTCAGAAACAGGTGTATAGGGACTTCCCTGGTAGTTCAGGGGCTAAGGCTCTAAGCTCCCAATGCAGGGGGCCTGGGTTCGATCCCTAATTGGGGAAGAAGATCCCATATGCCACAACCAAGAGTCTGTATGCTGCAGTTAAAGATCTGCCACAGCCAAATAAATATTTTTTAAAATAAAAACAGGAGTATAGCCTTCAAGAAACACACTGTACATTGGGCAAGCAAATCATCATGTCAAAGTTTCCAGGCTTGAAGCAGCAAAGGGAGGAGAAGGGCAAGTTGCTGGGGCAGGGCAGGGGTTGGGGTGGGGGGAAGCCTGCAGATACTCTTATCTTTGGCCAAAGCCCAAATGAAAAGAGTCAAAAAGCATCCACTGATTTAGAATGCTATGTAAGTTAGTAATATTCTTTTAAGACAGGCAACTGAAATAAAGCAGAGAAAGAATACCTAAATTTCTGAATCTCAATGTCACAGACTCACAATATAGTTCAACACGTACTGAAGAGAAGAAGTTTTTCTTTAATTTATTCAGGTTACTTTCCCTAAAAGAGATACTAAGTTGATCCTGGACACTTAGCCTGGAGCACCAGATAACTGGGGCTGAGAATCCTCATCTGTGGATCCTGTCTTTGAACCTCTTCCTTCAAAGTGACTGTGGTTTAGGGTCAGCACCTCAAATCCAAAAGGGCATTGGGGTGGGTATAAAAAATGGCTCCAAATTCTCTGATACTCCTCCCTTTGAGAGAAGGAGTCTTTGTCCCTTGCCCTTGAATCTGGCTAAACCCATGACTGGTCCAGCCAACAGAGTTATAACAGAAGTGCTGATTCCCTAGGAAGGCTCATTTCTCCAGAACCCAACCAACACCCTGTGACAAGCCCAAGGTGGGAGAGGCCACGTGGGGACAGCTGGAGTGCAGTCCCAGCTGAGGTCTGCCACTGATTCATCCCAGGCGATGTGTGAGTGAAGCAGCCTCGATAACGGCCCCCAGATGTTCCAGTCTTCCCAGCTGAGGCCCCCGACACTGTGGAGCTAAGACCAGCCACCTCTGCCTTACAGATTCCCTGCCCACAGAATCTGTGAGCACAAGGCGGTGGGGCTTTGTGCTATTAAAATTTCAGTCAGGTTACGGCCCTTGGTGACCAGAACACTTCCACTAACACACTGATGGAATGTCATCCTGATAGAGCCCAGCTTCCATGAGAAAGGAATCTGGAGTTTTAAAAGGAAGGGCTTTGCTGTTAAAACTACTTCACTAGTTAATCTCTTCTTTCCCCTATGCACTCACTTTCTAAATGAGTCATCCAGTCCCAATTCCTTCAAAATAACATCTGACAATCCGCAAATTTACATCTCTAGCCCTAGCCTCTCCCATGAACTCCAGACCCCTCTGTCTATTCAACATCTCCACTTGGATGTCTAATAAGCAGCCCAAATTTAATATACCCTGAAGTAACCCTTTCATTAAAAACCTCTCTCAGCCAACTTCTCCTTCAATCTCCCCTATTTTAGCAAATGATACCTTCACTCCTGCATGTGCTGACACTAAAAACCTTGAATATAAGCCTTGACTCCAATCTCTCTCCTCTTTCCTTTTTTACTTCTTCTTCTTCCTTTTCTATTCTCCTCCTCCTTTCTCTCCATTTCTTGGAGATTACTTCATAAGGTACAGTGGGTCTGCAGGACAGCTGGTAATGCTAGAAAGGAAGGGATAACCAGTCCAAGTAGAGGGACCAGCATGTGCAAACACAGGGGTGCTAAGAGAAGGTAATACAGAATTCTGGTTAAACACGACCCACAAGCCTACTAAAGTGACAGTAAAGCAGGGGCAATGGGTACAAACCCACAAGAACAAAGACTGGGAAATGACATGACCATGGACAAAATATGTCAACAAAATGCTAGAATCCAGAAAAGTAGAGTGATGCTAACTGACCTAGTATAGCCGAGAAAACTGAACAGTGTCTGCTGTGTAACACCCCAAAAGCTCAAAGTTGGAGGTGGGAGATAAGGGAGGGGTGAAAAGTTTGGATAAAAATAGGAGAACTCGGAGAAGGCAATGGCAAGCCACTCCCGTACTCTTGCCTAGAAAATCCCATGGATGGAGGAGCCTGGTGGGCTGCAGTCCATGGGGTCACTCAGTCGGATACGACTGAGCGACCTCACGTTCACTTTTCACTTTCACGCATTGGAGAAGGAAATGGCAACCCACTCCGGTGTTCTTGCCTGGAGAATCCCAGGGACGGGATAGCCTGGTAGGCTGCCGTCTATGGGGTCGCACAGAGTCGGACACGACTGAAGTGACTTAGCAGCAGCAGCAGCAGCAGTAGCACTAAGTTCAAGATCTCCAGCTCTAATTCCCTGAGTCAAATCTTGTTAACTCATCTATAAAATGTGAATACCACCACCTGTGTCACAGAGTTATTGTGGACATTAAGTAAACTTAAAATGTAATACAAATATAACGTGTGATTAAAACATCAAAACAGGACAGAAAAAAAAAAAAGGAGAACTGGTTGAAAACCTCTATAAAGAGCATCTAAATTGCCCAGATAACTACCTTTCTCCAAACCCAGAAAGAATACTTATTGCCTGGAGAAACCTAACTCCAGACTTGGGGATACCAGGCACGGCTGAGGATGCACTGAACTGAAACAATGGCAATAAGGTGAGAAGCTACATACATCAGCTCCAAGAAGCCGGGCAGTCAGGGCCTCCCCCAGTCACCCCACAGGGAAGCTTAACGAGCAAATAAGACCATTCAACTTCACCTATTAGACTTTTGAAGAAAACCTTCAATATGAGAGAGATGAACAAAAGAAAAGAGGAACTCAGGAATCAGAGAATACACAGTTCAGTTCAGTCGCTTAGTCGTGTCCAACTCTTTGCAACCCCATGGACTGCAGAACGCCAGGCCTCCCTATCCATCACCAACTCCTGGAGCTTGCTCAAACTCATGTCCATCGAGTCAGTGATGCCATCCAACCATCTCATCCTCTGTCATCCCCTTTCCCTCCCGCCTTCAGTCTTTCAGAGTCTTTTCAAATGAGTCAGTTCTTGGCATCAGGTGGCCAAAGTACTGGAGTTTCAGCTTCAGCATCAGTCCTTCCAATGAACACCCAGGACTGATCTCTTTTAGAATGCACTGGTTTGATCTCCTTGCAGTCCAAGGGACTCTCAAGAGTCTTGTCCAACACTATAGTTCAAATGCATCAATTCTTTGGCGCTCAGCTTTCTTTATGGTCCAACTCTCACACCCATCCATGACTACTGGAAAAACCATAGATTTGACTGGACAGACCTTTGTCAGCAAAGTAATGTCTCTGTTTTTTAATATGCTGTCTAGGTTGATCATAGCTTTTCTTTCAAGGAGCAAGCGTCTTTAATTTCATGGTTGCAGTCACCATCTACAGTGATTTTGGAGCCCAAAAATATAAAGTCTGTCACTGGTTCCAGAGAATTACTAGCAGTACACAAAAACTTCACAAATAAATAATATCCTATAAATAAAAACTATAAATAGTATCCTCAAAGAGACAAGGTATATGTTAATCAGGAATGGGATAAAAATTAAGATGAACCACTTCCTGGTGAACCAGTGGCTAAGACTCCAAGCTCTCAGTGCAGGGGGCCTGAGTTCAATCCCTGGTCAGGGAACAAGATTCCAGATGCCACACTGAAGATTCCCATGTGTTGCAACTAAGACCTGGTGCAGCCAAATAAAAAAAAAAATATTTTTCAATTAAAAAAATGAAGATGAAAATGAAAATGGCAATTGAGAAAGGACTCTTGAAAATGACAGCCAGAATTTAAAATCAAATAGATGGGTTGAAACAACCAAGAAAACTTCCTGGAATAAATCCACAACAAAAAAGATGGAAAATAGAAGCAGAAGGGAAACAAAACACAACACAACTTAGATGATCTGTCCAAAAGATCCAGTATCTGACCAAGAGCATTCTCAGAAAAAAATAAGGGGAAAATGGGAAGGTGAGAATTATCAAAGAAATAATAAGAACTCCCCTTTGCCTGTTGAAAGGGACCCATCTAGAACTCAATCCAATGAATGAAGCTTAAGGCATATTCTGTGAAATTTCAGAACAGTGGGAATGAAGAAGTCATACACACTTCGAGAGAAATGAACCAGGCCTCTTGGAGAGGATAAAAATTCAGAACAGCATAAGCCTTTCAACACAGGCACTGAAGGATTCAAAGCCAATCGAGCCAGCAATGCCTTCGAGTCGATGAACAAATGATTCAGTGCCCAGCCAAACCATCATTCAAGGTGAAGAAAGAATAGAGAGATTCCAGATACTCAACAATTCAGAAAAAGTTATTTCCCAGGCACCTTTTCCTGACAGTATTTTACTAGAATTTGTGGTTCAGCAAATAAAGCAATCAAGTTAGAAAGAGGAAGACAAAACATCTAGGGAAAGGGGAATCCAATATGGAAGACAGGTGAAAGGAGACTCAGATTGCAGGATGACTATCATGAGAGGGTTACCCAGAAAATAACTAACAGATTGTGAATGTGTTTAAGTATCTGCAGTAAGAGTGCCAGACATTTGATAGACCTGTTGGAATATTTGGGGAAAGTTAGCAATAGGTATATGGAGAAGGAAATGGCAACCCACTCCAGTGTTCTTGCCTGGAGAATCCCAGGGACAGGGGAGCTTGGTGGGCTGCTGTCTATGGGGTCGCACAGAGTCGGACACGACTGAAGTGACTTAGCAGCAGCAATAGGAATAAGAAGAGTAAATCGATTTTTTATGAAAATACTTTTGAATTTTATTTTATAAAAACTCTTTTTTAGGATAAAAATATTAACCCCAGGGAAAAAATTTGCATGTGAAAGAAAACGTAATCATGTAACAGTATAAGATGCAGCTTATCAGTAAACAATACTTATTTACTTAAAATGCATGATTTAGTGGTTTAACTAAAATGGTTTAAAAATTATGATGATGGGACTTCCCTTGTGGTCCTTCCAGTGGCTAAGACTCCGTGCTCCCAAGGAAGGGGTCAGGGTTCGATCCCTGCTGGGAACTAGGTCCCATGTCCCGCAACCAAGACCCAGAACAGTCTAATAAATAAACAAGTATAAATAATTTTTAAAATAAATAAGACTTTTCTGGGAAGCAATACTTGGAAATAAGGGTGGAACAGAAAACCATCATTTTTAATATGTCTTGCATTAGTCTTCAATTTCTAACTTATTTGTGTGCATTACCCTGCATAAAAATTAAAATTGTGTTCTAACTCATTACCGACCAGGGGATTTTTGCAGAAACGAACACCTGTGGCTGGTAATTTTTCTTTTGACCAGTCAAAACTTAACTCCATCATTTCACTGACACTTCGCAGGTTACTGCATTCAATAGTCACACCTGACACACCTGTAAAGTCTTCACCAGCACCATGAGTTTCAGTTTCACTTTCCGTATCAGAATCACTCACATTTTTTGTCTTTTTGTGGGTCTAATAATCACATTGTCTGAATCAGAACTAAATTCTGAAGAACTACCATATTCTGAGGGTCCAGTATATATGTCACTTGGATAATCAGAGAAAGTATCTGCGTAAAATTCACCAAAACATTCTTCACTCAAAATTTGCGATGTGTCATTTAAAAATTTACAAGATTGTAACTTTTACAATTTACAAATCTAAAAATTTACAAGGTTGCGCTGTGTCATTTAAAAATACACAGTTCAGTTCAGTTCAGTCGCGTCTGACTCTTTGCAACCCCATGAATCACAGCACACCAGGCCTCCCTGTCCATCAACAACTCCCGGAGTTCACTCAAACTCATGTCCATCGAGTCGGTGATGCCATCCAGCCATCTCATTCTCGGTCGTCCCCTTCTCCTCCCGCCCCCAACCTTTCCCAGCATCAGAGTCTTTTCCAGTGAGTCAGCTCGTCGCATGAGGTGGCCAAAGAATTGGAGTTTCAGCTTTAGCATCAGTCCTTCCAATGAACACCCAGGATTGATCTCCTTTAGAATGGACTGGCTGGATCTCCTTGCAGTCAAGGTTGGGACAAAAACCTAACAGAGCAAAATGTGAGTGATAACAACAATCAAAAGTTGTATAATGAAGTTTTGATCAATTTTAAGGTCTAACAACTTTGCACGGTGATATTAATTGCGTGTGTGTGTGCGCGCGCACCCACGTTCAGTCATGTCCAACTCTTTGCAACCCAATGGACTGTAACCCGCCAGGTTCCTCTATCCATGGAATTTTCCAGGCAAGAATACCAGAGTGGGTTGCCATTTCCTACTCCCAGGGATCTTTCCAACCCAGGGATCGAACCAGCGGCTCCTGCATTAGCAGGCAGATTCTTTACCACTAGCGCCACTTGAGAAGTCCTGATGTTAATTGTATCACTCTCTAAAAACATACTGATACCTCTTCAGTCAATAATGTTTAGTGACTAAAGATATATTAATATGTCTCTGGTCAATAATGTGTTAAAGTGAAATGCTTAATACCAAAACAAAACTGACATAACATCATTTCATCTTCTCTCAGAAGGAACCTACTTACTCGAATCATTCGCCCATTCATTCATTAAAAAAAAAAAATTCAAAAAAAAAAACCCTGGGTCTGGAAGCAAGGGCAGAGTATAGAGTGTGGAACAAGACAGACAGGTCTCTGCCCTCAAGATAAAGACAGACAAGTCAATGGGATGATAATTACCTCTTGTGATAAGAGCAATAAAGATGGAGGATAGTGAGTGGGAGTTATAATTTAGATACCACATCTGGAAGGAAGGAAGCTATTTGTTCAGACTCTGTTAAAAATCTCAGATAGGAGTTTCTGGGACCAAAAAGAGTGCAAATTCAAATCTCTAAAATCAACAGCCCTATGCTGAGGAATTCTTTTCAACTTGGCAGATTCCTCGCCAAGAGCAAGACCTGGTCTGCTGCCTAGAGTAGCTGTAAAACATATAGTCTTCAGTAACAGGGATATGGAAATGCCCCCCACACACACCCCTACAATAGGCTGACTTCCTCTCCCTTATCTCAGGAGATTCTGTTTGATTTTTGCCTCTGAAGATTTCCCTAATTTCCTGGAGAGCTCAGGGTATCCAATATTTCTTGGTGGATTTCGTTTGTTTGTTTTTTAGCTTATTTTTCAGCCGCACTGCAGGTAGGATCTTAGTTCCCCAGTTCACTGACCAGGGAGAGCAAACCTGTGCCTCCTGGCATTGGACATATGAAGTCGTAACCTTTGGGCCACGAGGGAAGTCCCCTCTTGGTGTTTTGAGGGGAGGTTTGTCAGGGTATCTAGCCTACCATAGAGCAGGAATGGAAGTCAGGATGAGACAAATAAAGATTTTTAAAAAACTTGAGAGGTGGAACCAGCAGGACTTGATTTGAAGAGAAACAGAGGCACGAGAGAAAGGGGAAAGTAGAAAGTGAAAGTTGCTCAGTCATGTCCGACTCTTTGCAACCCCATGGACTGTATAGTCCATGGGATTCTCTAGGCCAGAATACTGGAGTGGGTAGCCGTTCCCTTCTCCAGGAGATCTTTCCAACCCAGGGATCAAACCGAGGTCTCCCGCATTGCAGGTGATTCTTTACCATCTGAGCTACCAGGGAAGCCTGAGAGAAAGGGGGAATTAAGGCTATTCCTAGGTTTTCAGCTTTTACCATGGGTTAGATGGGGATGCCATTTTCTTCTATGGGGAAAGCCTAGGCAGGGAGAAGGGTACAAGCTTGTGGTGAGAAAACTTAGAGTTCTGTTTTTTTGGGATAAGGGATAAATTAGGAGTATGGAATTAACAGATACACACCACTATATATAAAATAAACAATAAGTTTTACTGTGTAGCATAGGAAACCATACTCAATACCTTGTAATAACCTGTAATCGTAAAGAATCTGGAAAATATACACACACACACACACACACACACATATGTTGCTGTTGTTGCAAGCTCAGTCATGTTTGACCCTTTGGGACCCCATGGACTGCAGCCCGTCAGGCTCCTCTGCCCAAGGGATTTTCCAGGCAAGAACACTGGAGTGGGTTGCCATTTCCTCTTCCAGGGGATCCCCCCGACCCAGGGATGGAACCTCCATCTCCTGCTTCTCCTGCACTGGCAGGAGGACTCTTTACCACTGAGCCATCTGGAAAGCATGTATCTATTGATCTACCTATCTATCTATCTATATATTTTTTGCTGTATTCCTGAAACTAACACAATATTGTAAATCAACTACTTCAATATAAAAAAAAGATACTAAGAATCTACAGAATAGCACAAAGAACTATACTTGGTGCTCTGAGGTGACCTAACTGGAAAAGAAATCCAAAAATAGGGGGGTTATATGTATATATATGGCTGATTCACTTTGCTGTACAGCAGAAAATGACATAGTAGCGTAAAACAACTATACTCCAATAAATAAATATATTTTTTAAAAAGAGGGGTTTTTTTTTTGACAGATAAATAGGAGATCAGTAACAGTTCAGTCGCTCAGTCGTGTCCAACTCTTTGCGACCCCATGAACTGCAGCACTCCAGGCCTCCCTGTCCATCACCAACTCCCAGAGATTACCCAAACTCATGTCCATTGAGTTGGTGATGCCATCTAACCATCTCATCCTCTGTCCTCCCCTTCTTCTCCTGCCCTCAATCTTTCCCAGTATCAGGGTCTTTTCAAATGAGTCAGTTCTTTGCATCAAGTGGCCAAAGTACTGGAGTTTCATCTTCAGCATCAGTCCTTCCAATGAACACCCAGGACTGATCTCCTTTAGGATGGACTCGTTGGATCTCCTTCCAGTCCAAGGGACTCTCAAGAGTCTTCTCCAACACCACAGTTCAAAAGCATCAATTCTTCAGTGCTCAGCTTTCTTCACAATCCAACTCTCACATCCATACATGACTACTGGAAAAAACATAGCCTTAACTAGACGGACCTTTGTTGGCAAAGTAATGTCTCTGCTTTTTAATACGCTGTCTAGGTTGGTCATAACTTTCCTTCCAAGGAGTAAGAATCTTTTAATTTGTTGGCTGCGATCACCATCTGCAGTGATTCTGGAGCCAAGAAAAATAAAGTCAGCCACTGTGTCCACTGTTTCCCCATCTATTTGCCATGAAGTCATGGGACCGGATACCATGATCTTAGTTTTCTGAATGTTGAGCTTTAAGCCAACTTTTTCACTCTCCTCTCTCACTTTCATCAAGAGGTTCTTTAGTTCTTCTTCACTTTCTGCCATAAGGGTAGTGTCATCTGCATATCTGAGGTTATTGATATTTCTCCCAGTAATCTTGATTCCATGATCCAGATATTGTCACCTTGCTTATTTAACTTATATGCAGAGTACATCATGAGGAACGCTGGGCTGGAAGAAGCACAAGCTGGAATCAAAGATTGCTGGGAGAAATATCAATAATCTCAGATATGCTGATGACACTACCCTTATGGCAGAAAGTGAAGAGGAACTCAAAAGCCTCTTGATGAAAGTGAAAGAGGAGAGTGAAAAGGTTGGCTTGAAGCTCAACATTCAGAAAACAAAGATCATGGCATCTGGTCCCATCACTTCATGGGAAATAGATGGGAAAACAGTGGAAACAGTGTCAGACTTTATTATGGGGGGCTCCAAAATCACTGCAGATGCTGACTGCAGCCAGGAAATTAAAAGACGCTTACTTCTTGGAAGGAAAGTTATGACCAACCTTGATAATATATTAAAAAGCAGAGACATTACTTTGCTAACAAAGGTCTGTCCAGTCAAGGCTATGGTTTTTCCCGTGGTCATGTATGGATGTGAGAGTTGGACTGTGAAGAAGGCTGATTGCCGAAGAATTGATGCTTTTGAACTGTGGTGTTGGAGAAGACTCTTGAGAGTCCCTTGGACCGCAAGGAGATCCAACCAGTCCATTCTAAGGGAGATCGATCCTGGGTGTTCATTGGAAGGACTGATGCTAAAGCTGAAACCCCAATACTTTGGCCACCTCATGCGACGAGTTGACTCACTGGAAAAGTCTCTGATGCTGGGAAAGGTTGGGGGCGGGAGGAGAAGGGGATGACCGAGAATGAGATGGCTGGATGGCATCACTGACTCGATGGACATGAGTTTGAGTGAACTCCGGGAGATGGTAATGGACAGGGAGGCCTGGCATGCTGTGATTCATGGGGTCGTGGAGAGTCGGACACGACTGAGCGACTGAACTGAACTGAACTGAACCTTGATTCCAGCTTGCGCTTCCTCCAGCCCAGCGTTTCTCATGATGTACTCTGCATATAAGTTAAATAAGCAGGGTGACAATATACAACCTGGACGTACTCCTTTTCCTATCTGGAACCAGTCTGTTGTTCCAAGTCCAGTTCTAACTGTTGCTTCTTGACCTGCATACAGGTTTCTCAAGAGGCAGGTCAGGTCGTCTGGGATTCCCATCTCTTTCAGAATTTTCCAGTTTATTGTGATCTACACAGTCAAAGGCTTTGGCATAGTCAATAAAGCAGAAATAGATGTTTTTCTGGAACTCTCTTGCTTTTTTGATGATCCAGCGAATGTTGGCAATATGATCTCTGGTTCCTTTGCCTTTTCTAAAACCAGCTTGAACATCTGGAAGTTCACGGTTCACGAACTGTTGAAGCCTGGCTTGGAGAATTTTGAGCATTAGCATGTGAGATGAGTGCAATTGTGCGGTAGTTTGAGCTTTCTTTGGCATTGCCTTTCTTTGGGATTGGAATGAAAACTGACCTTTTCCAGTCCTATGGCCACTGCTGAGTTTTCCAAATTCGCTGACATATTGAGTGCAGCACTTTCAGAGCATCATCTTTTAGGATTTGAAATAGCTCAACTGAAATTCCATCACCTCCACTAGCTTTGTTCATAGTGATACTTCCTAAGGCTCACTTGACTTCACATTCCAGGATGTCTGGCTCTAGGTGAGTGATCATACCATCGTGATTATCTGGTTGTAAAGATCTCTTTTGTATAGGTCTGTGTATTCTTGCCACCTCTTCTTAGTATCTTCTGCTTCTGTTAGGTCCATACCATTTCTGTCTTTTATTGAGCCCATCTTTTCATGAAATGTTCCCCTGGTATCTCTAATTTTCTTGAAGAGATCTCTAGTCTTTCCTATTCTATTAATTGACATTTCTCCTTGGATGGTTAACTACAACCAAGGAGGAATGTCAGTTAAGCATCAGGACACAGAAACTGGGAGCCTGGAGACACCTGGGTTGGAGATACATCAGTCATCAGGATGGAGATGATCGTTAAAGCCAAAGTAATGGATAACATAAATTAGGGAGAGGATATAGAAGAACATAAAAGAGAGCCCCAGACAGTGGTCTGAAGCACTTCACCACTAGTGTTCAGGTAGACGATGAACCAGGGAAGGCAACTGGGAAAGACAAGCAAGACTGAAGGAAAACCAGGGGAACATATCCCAAAAGCCAAGAGGAGAGAATTTTTTTAAATAAAGATTTTCAGCTATGCCAACACCACCAAAAGCGTGAGCAAGATGGTGACAGAGTGACATCCATTCAACTTGGTAATTTAGAGATCCCTGGTGACGCTCCTTCCTTTCGGATCCAGCAAACCCACTTCTTGGTATTTACCCAAATAAGTTGAAAACTTACAGCTACACAAAACCCTGCACACAAATTATTTATAGCAACTTTATTCATAAGTGCTCAAACTTGGGAACAATTATTATGTCCTTCAATAGGTGAATGCATAAACAATGTGGTACACATAGACAATGGAATATTACTCAACAATAAAAAGAAACGCACTATCGAGCATTGAAAAGACATAGGGGAATCTGAATCAATGTTGCCAAGTGAACAAAGGCAAACTGAAATGACTACTTCCAACCATATGATATTCTGGAAAAAGACAAAACTATGCAGATAATAAAAAAGATCATGGTTGCCAGGGTTTGGGGGAGGGATGAATAGGTAGAGTACAGGGGATCTGCAGGGCAGTGAAACGATTTTGTATGTTGCTGTAACAGTAGATACGTGTCATTATACATTTGTCAAAATTCGCAGAATGTATACCACAGTGAATTCTAATGTTAATAATAATGTGTCAGTACTGGCTCACCCATGGTAACAAATGTGTCACACTAAGACAAGATGTCAAAAATTGGACAAACTGGGAAGAAGAGACAAGATGGTATAGAGGGGTTCTCTATACTTTCTACTCAATTTTTATGCATCCTAAGACTGCTCTTAAATATATAATCTACTAATGTTTTAAACGTATTGAGCTTTATGAAAAATATTTTAAAAGATAAGCTGACCCCACAGAGTTTCAGTTATATTTAAGAAGGGAAATGAGCTATCTCCCCAAATTAGACAAGCTTTTCTATGAAATTCTTATCAAAATGAATAGCATACTTGGAAAAATAGGTGACCTCATTGTACACCATAGTTTAGTATAGTGTGGGCAATCTTCAGAGAGCAGCTGATCTTATCCATTAGCATCTACACAAGAGAAGGCTAAGAAAAAGTCTCAATTACTCATGAAATTAAAATCTGACAATGTGAGAGACAGACATGGCTTACATCTCACAGTGTAAGTGAGAGAGTGGACATGGTTTAGAAAGAAAAAGAATAAATACTTAGAAAGACAGTAACTTAGAATTTAGAAACCCTATTTTAGTTTGCGTTGGAAGTAGCTTATGATCTGAATCCTAAAAATTACACCCAGACAGAGCCTGGTCTGAAGCATAAATTCACATTGGATTTTCCAGTCAACCACTCAGCCAAACAGAACCCTGAGGTTCCAAGATAATGTAACAATTCTACAAAAATGTGAAGTGATCACAAAAGACAGAGATAAAACGAGAACACAAACTTGGAGTCCTGAAACTCCCAGGCTACTGGAGTCATATTATATGTTTTGAAGTCTTATCTCTGCTATATTATCTCTGACAAGTAAACTTCTCTTTGAATTTGTAATACAAGCAATTATAAGTAGGAAAATGAGAGCTTTACTTATATTATAAGTATATACTAAAGTTAAAGACATGTCTGAAACAGAACACTTCTTACAGAATTTAAAGATAATTCTTACCCAGAACTGTCTTTAGAAATTAACCTGAGCCTTCTGAAACTATCTTAATATGTTCATGGGTAGCCTATCAATAAAACCAAATTGAACTTTAATTTGGTAAAGTGATTCTTTATGACTATTTATTATGACTATAATCCACCCTTGATTAATATTCAGATCCATAAACACTAAGAACAAATAGGATAAAAAGAAATCTGCAAAGCATTTTTCCTTGGAAGACCACATGGCTACCATTTACTTTTATCCCAAAAACAATGATTTCTAAACCCTGTGGATATGACTTCACAGTCTGAAGACATAGCTTATGATTCTTCAGAGCAGCATTCTCAAACCAAGGACCACCAGTATCAGAACACTGACTGTTTGTTAAAAATAACCCTAGATCTACTAATCCAGACTCTCTGGAACAGAACCATATAATCTTTTTTTCTTTCTTCAACAACTATTCAAGGAGTTCTTTTGCTAAAACCTGTTGATGAGCAGTTCTCAAACTTTTTATTCTCAGGACCCTCTTAAAAATTGAGGCTCCTAAGAAGCATTTGTTTATGGAGGGATATCAATGTTTACTGTACTACAAACTAAAACTGAGAAATTTAGAAGATATTTATTAATTTCTTAAAAAAAAACCTATTACATAAATAACATCTCTATGAAAAACAACTTTTTAAAAAAAAATTTAGTGGAAAGAGTGACATTGTTAAAGTTTTGGAAGCTTCTCTACCGATTTCTCTAATCTCTGGCTTAGAAGACAGCTGGATTCTCACAGCTCTGTTTTTGCATTCAACCTGTTGCAGTATGTTGTTCTGGTTGAAATGCAGGAAGAAATTTTGGCCTCACACTCACTGGAAAACAAAGGACAGCTTATTAAGAATCTTTGCAGATAACTTTGGATATTATTTAATACTACATCAAAACTTGACAGGTACTAGTTTCTTCAAGGTTAGAAGCAGTGTAGATTCTGAAACCATAGCAATGAACTCTTCACACACAGTAACATTAAAATCCATTAGTCTAGCTTGCATTTTGAATAGAATGTTTTCATGCATGATTTTGTAATGCCATGCATCAACTATCTGTAAAACACTACTTCAGAGATATTCAGACCTTCAAATACCAACATAATTCATTATAAACTATCACAAAACCACATGTTATTTAAAAAATTACATTAATACCGAGAAGCTGTTAAACACACAGTAGTGGATGTAAGTTTCTCAAACTCTAATTCCCACTCTAAAGCATAGGCAACAAATAATGTCGGTTGTTTTCCTTGAAGAAAAAGCTTCCCTCCTTTCATTTTTGAGAAAATATTAATATCCCTGTTGGTCTGTCAATCATTCTTTCAAGTAAGAATGGTGCTTCGTGAAAAAAAGCAGCTAGTTTGAGATCACAACTCCAACAATTCCACAAGTGCTATTCCACCAGACTTCTTTGCAGCAAAAGTGCTTTCTGCAACCCTGACATTTCACTGCTGCTAAGTCACTTCAGTTGTGTCCAACTCTGTGAGACCCCATAGAAGAGACTCCCCTGTCCCTGGGATCCTCCAGGCAAGAACCCTGGAGTGAGTTGCCATTTCCTTCTCCAATGTATGGAAGTGAAAGGTGAAAGTGAAGTCGCTCAGTCGTGTCCGACTCTTCGTGACCCCATGGACTGCAGCTTACTAGGCTCCTCCGTCCATGGGATTTTCTAGGCAAGAGTACCAGAGTGGGCTGCCATTGCCTTCTCCGGGCCATTTCACTAGAGTAGCAAAAGCCATCAAAAAAAAAAAAAAAAAAGTCATCAAGAGCTGAGAGAGAATGAAATTAATGTGGCTTATTGTTTTATCATGGGCATTTAGTGAAATCAGACATTTTTTTCCCCTGAAAGTGCACTGAGTACAAGATCTAATGGTATAAGTACAAACTCCAACTAATTAAAAAAATAGTTTTATAAAACTATTTTTAAAAATAGTTTTAATCTCAAAGACCCACCCTGAAAGGATTTCAGAGACTCACTGTGGACCACACTCTGCAAATTGCTGCTGCTAAGTCATTTCAGTTGTGTCTGATTCTGTGTGACCCCATAGACGGCAGCCCACCAGGCTCCCCTGTCCCTGGGATTCTCCAGGCAAGAACACTGGAGTGGGTTGCCATTTCCTTCTCCAATGCATGAAAGTGAAAAGTGAAAGTGAAGTTGCCCAGTCGTGTCCGACTCTTAGCAACCCCATGGACTGCAGCCCACCAGGCTCCTCCGTCCATGGGATTTTCCAGGCAAGAGTACTGGAGTGGGGCTGCTAGGCAACTCAAATAGAAGGATCAGGGAGCAACCCATCCATGTGTGTGTGCTAAGTCGCTTCAGTTGTGTCCAACTCTTTGCAACCCTACGGACTGCAGCCTGCCAGGCTCCTCTGTCCGTGGGATTCTGTGGGCAAGAATACGGGAATGGGTCGCCATGCCCTTCTCCAGGGAATATTTCTGACCCACTCAGGAACAATACAAAAACAAAAACTCCATCTTCACTTGCCAAAGGAACAAGGGGAACTTAGACAAAAGTCTGTTGTGATTTAGGGATGAAGTGATTGAGATTAAAAAGCTGGGTCCTGGTATCATAGGTATATGAACAGCAAGTTTTAAAATTTGGGGAGTGGAGGTGTGCAACAATTCCTACTTGTGCAAGTGACAGGCACACACTGGAGTTTCATATTTAATGATGTAGCTAGACTTCTCCCCAGAATTAAAGTTTATGTTTAGGGAGATCCCTGGTAGCCTAGTGGTTAAGATTCCAGTGATTAGGATTCCTAATCCAGTGGTTAGGATTTCCACGACCCAGATTCAACCCCCTGGTCAGGGGAACTGAGTTACTGCAAGCCATACAATGCGGCCAGAAACAAAACAAAATTTACGTTTAAAGGGGAAAATGTTCACTCTGTCAACTGAAAAGCTACATTTCTAAACAGTATGTATAGGAGAGTTTCCTGTCTGCCCAGCGGTTATGACTCCATGCTTTCACTGCTGAGGGTGCTGGTTCGATTCCTGCTTGGGGAATGAAGATACTGCAAGCCACTTGGCACAACCAGAAAAATAAATAAATAAACAGTATGCATGTTATGATTAAAACATTAAAATTATGAAAGCGAAAGTGAAAGTCACTCAGTCGTGTCCAACTCTTTGCGACCCCATGGACATTACAGCCCATGGAATGAATTCTCCTGACCAGAATACTAGAGTGGGTAGTCTTTCTCTTCTCCAAGGGATCTTCCCAACCTAGGGATTGAACCCAGGTCTCTCGCATTGCAGATGGATTCTTTACCAGCTGAGCCACCAGGGAAGCCCACTAAAAGTATACAGATACAGATTTATTCATCTGTGTCTAAAGACAAACATGATGATACTCACCACAACATCATTTTGTCTTTAGATTCTGCAATCTCTGCCTATCATTAGATGAATTCTGACATCCGTAGCCTAGAAGACTATGATGATTTTAAAATGATTTAATAAATAAAGAAATAAATTGTGATTTTTTTCCTCCTCCAAGTTCTTCTATGTGAGATCACAAAACTGAATATTTCATCCCACCCTAAGTCCACACTATACAGATCTTAAAAAAAGGAGGCAGATATAAACATATTCACATGGAGTATCTTCTAAGATAAACAAAGTGTCTTCAAAAAGATACTGAGTTACAGGTATAATTTGCTACTGTCTGTGGAAGGAAGAAAAAAAGAGAGATAATAACATGTTTGCCTGTATATCACAGATGATCATTTCGGAAAGATACAGTAAGAAATAGGTACCTAGCTGTCCCTGGGAGAGAGAGTTCAGAGGATAAGGTGAAGGGGAGACTTTCCATTTACCGTACTGATTAAACTCCCCCACCCCCCTAAAATAAGAAAACTAGTCTGGAACTGAAAAACAAAACTGATACATGCTTGCTGAAAATCTGAAGTTCAGACTAGCATTCATCTCTCCTAAGGAAAGGGGAAGTAGGTTCATCCAGAGACTGTATGGGTTTTCTGGATGCCCCACTTGTAGTTGCATTCTCCATTACTTGGGAGATAATGGTAAAAGAAAGCCACTCTCTTTGCCAAGTTTAGGGAACCCAGTGGTAGAAGTCATTGGAATCACAGCTGTATAGACGGCACTTCTGACCCAGGACACAGTCATTTCTGCAGGATTGTTTTTAAATTAATAAATGACTTTTAAGAGCAATTTTAGGTTCAAATGAAGTGGGAAGTACAGAGTTCACCTATCCCCCACCTCCTTTCCCCCTATAGGGACAGCCTCCCCTTGCCGCTCCCACCCTATTAACATCCAGCACCACAGCAGTACATTTGAGAAACAGGAATCTTAGATGGCTCCATGAACCTAGGATTAAACATGGTAATCAGGACCCTAAAGCATCCCTGGTGCTTCTATCTACGTATCTATGTACTCGAATGGAAAGGGTAATAACACACGGAATTAATAAATATTGATATATATGCATTTGTTCAAATTAAATATGAGGTAATAAAAAAGAATAAATATTGAGATTTGGCTTTGATTATTCCAACTGCCCTGATTCATAAGACAGTAACCACTCTAATTATGTTTTATTTTGGTTAATGTTTCAATAAATTTGCTTTCTCTAAACCTATTGATAAAAAGAGGCCCAAATACAAGACTGATTTGTCAGGCAAAGTCAGTCTGAGATTAAATATTTATTGTATCTAAACCACAAGTAGAAAGAAATTCAAAGGCTGACAATTTTAATGCCAACTCAACGCAAGATTGCACTTTGCTTGGTTTAGAAGAGAGGTAATTACACAGCTAACATCTGGGTTTTGAGGTTTTGAGGATGACATTTGGGTGGACTAGAGGTAGGAGGGGGAGGAAAGAACAAAGGGAAAGTCTCATGATTTTAGCTTCTGTCAGAAAAAGTGTTCGCTTAAAAGTAAAAACAAAATGAACATTAGAAAAGAAGCAAAAAACAAGCATTTCAGGAAGCTTTTACCTCAGCAGGTGCTCAAAGTCACACTCAGATCTTCCAATTTTCCTAACAAGAACGGGAGGTAAGGCTGCCTCAAACTAATAAAATCAATCAACAAGGTGGGAATAACAGTGGGTTCACAGCAGGCAGGCAGGGTTTCCCTAAATCGGGCTCACCCTCAACCATCTCAGTCAGTTTTCAGAAATGGCTTCTTCAAAAACTACCCAAACATCCCCCTAATAATTTGCACTCCTCCTCCACAATAGGGAAGCCATTTATTTACCAGAAGGTTTACTTTCTCTTTCAAACTCTGCTGGCTTCCTCCTGCCCCACATTCGGCCAAGAAACAGTGGCAGGCCTTTTCTCTTCGGACTTCTCTGACCCCAAACCGGAGAGCTGGTGCAAGAGAATCTGTTTCATGGAGGTGCTGAGTGGCTCTTCTTAAACCACAAGGCTGTTTTGAGTTTTCGTTTGCAAAGGAAAGTTACAGGACAGGAAAGTAAAGCTCGACTCCTCCAATGAAAACACACGCACTCACACAGCACAGATGTGAAAGAACAAATCCCCTGCTGGCCTCATAGGATTATTCACTCTACTTAGGGTGCAGCCTCACCCCCAAGCTGCGGCCTCACCCCCAAGCTGCGTGCTGGCCCACCTTCCTTGCCTGAGTCCCCCAACTCTCAAACCTTTCGTATTATCTATACTTTTTGTATCAAGAAGAACTCCAAGGGACTGTTTACATTCCTAAGTGGCCATAAAAATCTAATGTGTTGAATATTACTTCAAATAAATGGGCCACTATCAGAAAATGTAGAGAAACATACGTCTGACAAAGGCATCCATGTAAACGTGCCCTGTTCCTTTTGCGTGACAGCCTCCATCTCCTCCACCACAGTGTAAATCCCCCTGCTCCCTATTCATTTAGTTTTTTTCCTATTAGGTTAGAAGCTCCTGATTACTCCTTCTTTCCTTTGGGTCATGAAAGGTTACTGCAAATCATAACTGGTGTGACTGTATAGTTAGACACTGTGGTTTTTAATAATAGCAATTATTAGCACTCCACTTTTAGCTATCTCCCAGGTTCTGTGCAAAGTACTTCACATATGTTATCTTTCTCAATCCTCACAAATCCCTTACAATTGGATCTGGTATCTGCACTTTCTGGACAGAGAAAGTGAAACCCGGAGAAGTTAAAGCAACTGACCCAAGATCTAAGAGGTGTTGAATCTGGGATGAAAGCCCAGAAAGTCCAACCTCATTGCCATTCTTTTGACTCCTATCACAACTGTGGATCATGAAATCCTCAAACTCACCTCACCCATGCATTTCGACACTACAGTAAGTTACCTTAGGAAAGTTCGTTGTTTGATACAGTTAAAAAGTCAAAGGTCAGGGAAAAGTTCAGTGATTAGGAAAGTTATTTATTTTTATGGATGGAAGGGGGAGGTTTTAGCAGAAAAGAAACCAGACAATCTAAACTTTACTTTAGGGGCAGGTCCGCCTTTCTTAATACTTTTTTATTATGCTATTAGAAAGGAATTTGCAATAAATTTGTCCAAGATAAATTGGTATGTAGAAGCTGCAAAATAGCTGGAGAAACACACACCAAACTAACAAGACACGTATAAAAAAATATACATAGTTTATATTTCTGCAAATTGAAATTTCTTTACAATAGCACACATTACTTTTATAAACAGGAAAAAAAAAAAACTTAATGACATCTGAACCCAATTATTAACAGAAGGGCTGAAAGTCAGCTTCCTTTCTCCTCAGTTCTCCTAAATTAAGAACTTCCACTTATAGCTCCCTGAACACACTAGGCTGTTTTAAGCCTCTGCACACTCATGTTCCCTCAGCCTTGAATACAGCTATTCACCAACTCAACTTTGTTGGGAGAATTCCTAATCATCCTATAAAACCCTAATCAGGTGTTCCCATGTGAATACCCTTCTATCATAAAGCCTTTCTCTTTCATCCCTAAAAAGAATTAATCTCTTTTCTTAGACATTTAATAAAAACTTAGATTTAGCGAGTTCTTACTGTCCACCAGGCATTATGCTAAGTATTTTACCAGCATCATCTCCTGGAGTCTTCAATAGCACTAGGAGATATACACTGTTAGCCTCTCTGTTCATAGATAAGAAAACTGAGGTTCAGATTCTGACTAAGAAGTGGCAGATATAGGATCCAATCCCAGAATGTGTTGGACTCCAGAGTCTGACCTTTGAACCACTGTGCTGTCATCTTCCCACTCCTAAGTCCCTACTGACGAAGCACATACCCTGGCCCCTATAATACCATTTCCGGTTCCATGAAACAGGGATCATATTGCATTATCCTTGGATCCTGCCTAGCATGATAACTGACTCTCATTACATAACATGCTTGTTGATCTGAACTAAGAGTTGTGATATTAATAATATGATATAGGAAAACTGAACATAAAAGAAATCCTTTCTTGCATATGCTATTCCTTTCAAAAACTGGAGATATTTCAAACAACTCACTACTGAAGTACCATAAAACCATCCTGACAAAAGGACCCCACTGTAACCCAAGGTTCCTTGCAACAAGTGTGTAACCACAATATTAATTTTTTCACCATAACCAACACAGATTGAGGTAGCCCAGGGATGTCATTCTGCTGGACCTCACCAAGGCTGCTCCAGGACACCAGGAGTGCTCCAGGATCTGGAGATGTCCTTCAAGTGTTCTTTGGCTGGTTGTCACACATGACCCAAAAGTTAAGGTAAAATTTTTTTAAATATGGAAGACAGAAAATTTGAGTGGACGTGTGTAGCCAGTTAAAAATCCTCATTTAAAAAAAAAAAAAACAACCCACTTCTGCACTTAACCACACAAATCTACAAAGTCAGGACCCCTCTTTTTGGGTGCTGGTCCAGTTTATATGGTCACCTTCAATGACAACTCCCTTGGGGCGGAGGCCATACATACCCATTTACTTTATACAAATTAACCAAGGTCAGGCATGTAGTAGGCACTCCATAATTAAACATCAATATTTGGCTTCAAAAATCTTTAAACTCCTTGACCTTGCATTCAAGACCTCTTACTCCTCCTCTATTTACTTTGCTAATCTACTAGAATTGGGTCTGTGCTGTATCACCATACCTCCTCGCCCTGAATTCTTTACATCAGTCAAATGCCAATCATTATGTGGGTCTCAGATCAAATCTCTCCTCTGACAAGAAGACTTCTAGACAACTGCAAGACTCATAACCTCTCCTCCTTCTGAAGACCTGTAGCGCTTAGTGAAGCACTGTCCAACAGCGAAGCATTCCACTCTATGATAATGGAAATGTTCTATATCTGGGCTGTATGTTTTAAAACATAAAACAGCTACCTTGCTGGACAGCATGGGCTTAAAGTCTCACCATCTCTTTGAGGAAATCAAGTTGCATTACATGGATAAGAAATTTACGAAGTTGTCGCAGTAGACTGCAAGGTCTGTGAATAAGGCATCTTGTTCCTCATAGCAACTTTCACAAAGGTGTAAAAAGTAAATATTTGTTGATCTGTACATCACCTCTGAGAAAGCCATAAGGTCAAAAGGTCCTGGACTCAGCCTCTGGAATGATGGCCACCACCTCTGCCCTGTCTCTTCATCTGAAAGTCATGATGTGCAGAGGCAGGAGGAAAGAGCAACCTTCTGGAGATACAAATGACCACTGATCAAGCCACAAGACACTTTGGTTTAAATAACATTTAGGTCATGACTGTCCTTCACCTACAAACCTGCCTCAGTAAATCTCTCTTTCCATTAGCAAATAGCTAAATTCTGATGGTAAATTATGCAGACTAAAAAGTTAGTTACCTGCAGGGAAGGAGATTGAGAGTTTGGGATTGACACAAACATGCTGCTATCCTACAACAAACAATCAAAAAGGACCTGTTGTATAGCACAGGTAATGCTGCTCAATATTCTGTAATAACCTAAATGGGACTCACCTGTTTATTTTAAATATCTCCCTCAGAGTCTTATAGGATATTGACGGTATTTCATTGTCTAGGTATATGTTAGAATTTTACTGACACTTTTCCCAGTAGGGCCTACAGTCACTCTAAATTAAGACCTAATACTTAAGCATAGATAGTCAAAAGCAAACAAAATATATAGAAGGTACAAGCTCCACCACAATGGTATGTTGCTGCCCGGGCAAGTGTCTTGTTCCTTACAGCTCAATTTCCTTATCTTCGAAACAGAGTTAAGGTTACATGAACTATCTACCCTTTGTGGGTCAAGTCATAATTATGGATATTTCTAGACGGCTATTCTTCACAAAAGAACTACATATAAACATAGAAGATTTATGAATTTTCTAGTGGTTCTTTGTGGTAGATATGCTAGCAAATACAGAGATTAAGGTCAAGTCTCAGGGACTCCCCTCGTGGTCCAGTGGTTAAGAATCCACGCTTTCAATGCAGGGGAGCTAGATTCAATCCCTGGTGGGGAAACTAAGATCCCACATGCCTTGGGGCAACTGAACCCACGCACCACAACTAAGACCCTATGCAGCCATAAATAAATAATAAATACCAAAAAAAAAAGCCTCTAGCATCTACAATTTCTTTATTTTTTTTGTATTAAAGACTTCTTTCCCCCATCCCACTGTGCAAATGTCACTGAAAAATTCTACTAGTGGCTCAGCCTGGCACATGTAATAAGGAAATAAATGCGCTGACTCAGGGAATACAGACATATTTAATATAAAACATAAAATTGGCTAAATCAAGTCATAACAGTCTAAATCCACATATAGAAGATTGAAATAATTTACAGTTCTGATTTATTCAAACCAATGCTGTATCAGCTCAGCCAGCCAAAAAATTACAACCCACACACAAAATAAATATGCCCTTTATTTATTCAACCGACCAGCAGGGACACGTTATATACATTTTTAATAAGAATAAGTGTGTCAATACCATGCATCCACTTGATATAACAGAGAAAGATGTGGACTAAACATGGAAAAAACCACTTAGGTGACGGTTTGAATTAAGCTAACTGAAGTGCAACCACACCCCCAAACACAGGTAAAGTTTGCACGCATGGCCTTGCCAAGGCCAGCCTGTCTTTGTTTCCCTCTCTACATTTACCCAAGATCTTGGCTCTGAGACAGAAAACTCCCACTCTCGATTGGTTCATTCTGTCCTATGCAATTAAGCAACACCACAATCCAGTAAACGCAAGGGCTCAATTATTTATCTTCTGGCCAAGTTTACCAGGTGGTTATAAAAGAACAATGTCAAGGAGAAAAAAGGTTTATTTCTCTTTAGAGCTGGCTTGATGGGGGTTTTATTTATTTATTTATTTAGAAGAGGGAGAAGGGAAACACTTTACCCCAGAAGAAGGCTGGAGGGAGTTTAGTAAAAGACTGTCAATTTCCCTACAGGAAACTTGATTCTTACGCAATAATTCTACCCATAACCAAACAGCCCGCAAGGCTGTAAAGGGAAGACACCTATTCCTACCTTCTTCAGGGGGGCACAGTTGGCTCCTAAAGGAGCAGGAACAGGGCAAGGCGGAGGAAGTGGCTCAGCCGGGAGACGCCGGGCCCCGCCGGGGGGGCGGGGAAGAGGCGCTTGCCAACCACCCCCCTCCGTGATCTCCGCCGGCGTGACAGTCGCTCCCGTGGCCGGAACGTCCCCAGAGCCCAGGGAGCAGGAAGTCGGGGGGCTGTCCCTCGCTCCTGCCCCGCCACCCTAGAGTACCCTCGCCCCACGGCCCTCCCCCTCCAGTCCATTCTCTCTCTTCCTCTGCGTCTCCCCTTTTTCCAAAGAACGAAACTTCCTTCCAGCGCACCGCGTCCCTTCAGAGGTCGGCTCCTGTCATCCCGGGGAACTGTCCCTTCAGAGCGACCCTCCGTGTCTCCTCGTATCCCCCCGACCCCACTGAAGTTTCCATTCACTACTCCCCCAAACACCCCAGAAGCTCCCAGCGCGCCCCTCCTCCCCCGGGATGCCAAGGCCTGGAGGCCGTCGGGGGGCAGCCCCACCCTTAACCCCCTTCACCTGCTGCTCGGGCTCAGGCCCGACTGGCCGAGGCTGCGCTTGCGCCGGGGTGCGGGCCGCGGGGCTCCCTCAGGCCGCGGAGTCTCCCTTGGCAGAAGTGGGGAGAGCGCGGAGTTGGGGTGCTCGTCAGGGATCCGGTTCGGGCTCTCTCCCTCAGCGGCGACGTCGGAACCCCAGGCTCCCCCTCCCAGTCTACGCCGCAGCAGCTCCGGAAACCGCTGAATTACAACCCCTCCAGCCAATCCCCGCCCAGCCCCCGCTTGGCCTAGGCACGCCGCTGATGTATAATTCATGACATGACCAGTTTTCTCGGCCACCCAGAGGCCCTGCTGAGCATACTCTACCTCCGAAGCCCCACCCACTGGCCAATGAAGAGAGCCTCTGGGAGAAAGGGCGGAGCCAATACAAGACTGGGAACGCCCCTGTTCTGGCTGTTCTGACTCTTAGGGCTCCTCCCTCCGCAACAACTGGGGAAGAACCGAGGCCCTGGGCAGAGGAGCCCGGGGGGAGGGAGGGAAGATGACTGGAATGTCCTGCTGAAAACTCAGCTGAGTTCCTGGCAGTGCGTGACGTCAAGACACTTTAAATGCCCCTGATGCGGCTCCCTTCTGCCTGCTCTCCCTCTTCCCGGCCCTTGGCACCACGTGGGGGTAAGGTTGGGAGCACTTACCACGTGGGAATCAGCCAGTTAGTCAGTCCCCAGGTGTCGCCAGATACTCTAGGGGCCCAACGCCCGAAATGGGTTTCTGGGGACAGCAAAAAGAACATGGGTGACTCCCGCCTGCTTTGAACTTCAGTTTCTGCGTGAGTCGGGACACACACACCCGGAAACATGACGTGGAAGTAGAGTAATTACTAGAGTGCGTGGGGAGAAGGTAGTGGATTTAACCCTGCCCTTCGTTCCGTCGCTTCAAGCATCAAAGGCCAACGGCTCACACATTGGCCAGTTCAAGGGAATGAGGAGACAGTACCGATGAAGAATGACACGTATACACATTGTTTTTATGCGTCTGAGTTGAAATACTTGAAATTGCGTGCCTTTTTCTTTTTCGCCTCATCTACTTCGAATGCAAGTTTTACTGCATTAAAACTAGTAGTTTATAGGAAATGTAGACATTTCACCTTACGTAATAGAGGATGTTCTTTGCATTATAGTTTGTGTGTGTGTGTGTGTGTTTAAGACTATTAGGGTTTTAAAAAATAACAGCTATTAGTGTTTGGTTGTGTTTGTTTAGGACAAAGAGGTACTAAAGATGAAATCTAAAAAGGGCCTGTTATCTCAATACCCAAATAAACCTTGATGACAGCTTCTTCAATGAAACTAACACATGTTTGTGGTTAGAAAATTCAGACAGTTCAGAAAACGTGAAAATTAAAACTGAAAATATGCCCCCTTCCCCCACCAGTCCTTCTCGCCAAGGATAGCTATTCTTATTAATTTCTGATGGGAAAAATCAATGACTCCTAACCTTTGGCGAATCTGAGTTTGTTGGAGACTATGGATTCTAGTCCCAGAAATACACAGCATGACATCTTACTCACAAATTCTTCTGGTTCCCTAGTTTAGACCTTTGGACCGCCTTAATATGCAAATAAGAGGTGAGATCATCTATAGGGTAACTGGTAGGTTCTTTCCTGGTGGGGCTACGAGTTTCCTGTTGCTATTCCATAGACCCAGCCCAGCTTGGAAATTGCTATATTTGTCTGTAGTGTGTGTATGTGTGTGTGTGTGTGACAGCATTTATCTTAATCTTCCCTTCAGGGCAGATCCTCCACCTTCCACCTCACCTAAACTCTGCTTCAGCTATGCTTTCCCGTGCAGTTGACTACCTCGTTAGTAACGTAGGGGCTGATATTTATATATTTCTTACCAATACACTGTTGTTTCTCACAACAATTATATGTGGCAGATAGAGGCTATATTATCCACTGATAGGAAATTATGATGGAAATAGTATGAGCATCTCAAGATCACAGATACTCAGAGGCATACCAGGTGGGTTCAGAGCCAGGTTTTTATTATGTATTTTATTATTTTTAAAATATTTATTATTTCTTTATTGGGCTGCCCGGGGTCTTCGTGCAAGGTCTTTTTTTCCCCTCAGTTGCGGCATGTGAGCTCTTCAGCTGTGACATGTGGGATCTAGTTCCTCGACCAGGGATGGAGACCAGGGGTCAAACCTGGGCCCCCCTACACTGGGAGTGCAGAGTTTTAGCCACCAGACCATTAGGGAAGTCTCCAGAGCCAGGTTTTTAGAATCTGTATCTCATAACTTTGTTCCATCCACCTGAGCCCTGCCCTCCTTCCTGACTCCTTTGCTGACCTTTGTTTCCCTCACTGCCCTCTTCTCACACAGAAAATCTACCCCGAATCTCTCTGTTCCACCTATGAAACCTCTCTCCAGTGCAGCCACTGGCCTTTCTCCATACCACAGAGCCCTCCAAGGCTTGAAGACAGAAGTTTCTCTCACTTGAGCCAAAGCTTTGACCTGAACTCCCTTTTCCAATCTCATCCCTTCCATCTTACACACCTGAAGCTCCCACGCTGAATTTATTACCCTCCTCCAAACACCTTCTGTAACTTTGCTGCTGCTGCTGCTAAGTCGCTTCAGTCATGTCCGGCTCTATGCGACCCCGTAGAGGGCAACCCACCAGGCTTCTCCATCTATGGGATTTTCCAGGCGAGAGTACTGGAGTGGGTTGCCATTGCCTTCTCCTCTGTAACTTTACGCCTCTGCAAATCTCCTTGCCTCCAACTGGAATATCTTCTCTTTCCTCATTCTCTACTGGAAAACTCTTACTCATTCTTCAAAGTCCAGTTCCAGCATCACCTCCTCCAGGCTTTCCGAGACTCTACCTGGCAAAGTTAATCTCTTCTCCTGGATTCCTTTAACAGGTTATTTCCCCATCTAGTTTATCATTCTCCACCTTGGAGTCCAATGAATCCATTTGTTAGTCTGCTGCTGCTGCTAAGTCACTTCAGTCGTGTCCAACTCTGTGTGACCCCATGGACGGAAGCCCACCAGGCTCCCCCGTCCCTGAGATTCTCCAGGCAAGAACACTGGAGTGGGTTGCCATTTCCTTCTCCAGTGTGTGAAAGTGAAAAGTGAAAGTGAAATCGTTCAGTCGTGTCCGACCCACAGCGACCCCACGGAGTGCAGCCTACCAGGCTCCTCCATCCATGGGATTTTCTAGGCAAGAGTACTGGAGTAGCTTGCCATTGCCTTCTCCGTTTGTTAGCCTACTTCCTGGTAAATAAAATTAATAATTAACTTTTATAAAACAATCACCATTTTCCAGGAACTGTGCTAAGCTTTTTACATAGATTATCTCATTTGACCCTCACCAAAACCCAGTGAGGTGGGTACTGTTACATTTCTCATTTTCAGCTAGGCAACTATGGCAGAGAAAGTTGAAAGACTGGTCCAAGATCCAACAGATAGAGACTACATGCAAACTCAGAAAGAGAATCAGGCCTGGCTGCCTCCTTTGTCCATAAGCTTGAAAACACCTCCTTTAAGCTTTTGGTTTCTGGAGGCCTGAAGCCCTTCATACTCACTTTTGTAATTCCAGCATCTAGCCCAGAACTCACCTAAGCCTGAGTTAATGAAATATTAATCAACAGGTGTTGAATAATCATATTAGCAATAGCTAACACATGGAGTGTTTACTACGTGCTAGTTACTGCTTCTGAGCTTGTATTATGCAACTCATCTACTAACTCATTTCATCCTTAAAATAGCTCAATGATACTCTGATTTTACAAATGAGGAAAATGAGGCTTACCCCAAGGTTAAGTGACTTACCCAAGAACAAAGAGCTGATAAATGACAGTCAGATTCAAACCCAAGGGTGTTCAATTGGAGAGCCTGAATAGCTGCTCTTCCTTGACTTCATATCAAGGGTAAAACTTCCTTTTGGATCTCCAAGGAAGGATGGACCTAAAGGAGGAGAAAACCTGATGCCTGCACTCTCCACCCATCAAATAAATAAGGGCAGAGTGCAGAAGTCCAGCCCATTCAAGTCCATGGTGGTTTATAAACACATCTGCAAATTCTTTGACACTTTTTGCATCTGTAATAAATGTAGAGTCTCATTCCACATAGAATACAATGGTTATGATGCTGCCTGACTTCTGAGGTTAGGTCATAAAAGGCAATACAGGACTACCCCGGTGGTCCAGTGGCTAAGACTCTGTGCTCCCAATGCAAGAGGTCTGGGTTCAATCCCTGGTCAGGGAACTAGATCCCACATACCACAGCTAAGAGTTCGTGAACCACAACTAAAGATCCTGCATACTGCAACTAAGATGATCCTGCATGCTGACAGGAAACTAAGCCCTGGCACAGCCAAATAAGTAAATAAGTATTTTAAAAATTAAACGGCAATACAGTGTCCACCTGACTCTTTCTCTTGGAACACTCACCCTTGGAACTCAGCCACCATGTTATAAGGAAGCCTACGCAATATGCAGCGACCACATGAAAGTGTTCTGGCTAACAGTCTAGCTAAGGCCTAGGTGACAGCAAGCACCAACGGTGAGTCAGTCAGACTCCATATGATTCCAGCCCCAGCTTTCAAGCCACCCAGATGGAGGCCAGATGGAGCAGAAATGAGCCATTTTTGCTGAGCCTTACTCAAATTACACATTCATGAGCAAAATAAATATTGTCATTGTTTTAAGCTACTAGGTTATTTGTTTGGTTTTTCCTTCAATTGAGGTAACATTGGTGTATAACTGTTTCACGTGTACATTTTATTTCTATTTCTATATAGCCTATAGCATGCATGTGTGCTAAGTCACTTCAGTCATGTTTGACTCTTTGCGACCCTATGAACTGCATCCCGCCAGGCTCCTGCATCCATGGGATTCTTTAGGTAAGAATACTGGAGTGGGTTGTTGTACCCTCCTGCAGGGGATCTTCCCAACCCAGGGACTGAACCAGGATCTCTTACGTCTCTTGTATTGGCGGGCAGCCACTAGCACCACCTGGGAAGCCCAGGCCTATAGCATGCTGCTGCTAAGTCACTTCAGTCGTGTCCGACTCTGTGTGACCCCATAAACAGCAGCCCACCAGGATCCCCCGTCCCTGGGATTCTCCAGGCAATAACACTGGAGTGGGTTGCCATTTCCTTCTCCAATGCATGAATGTGAAAAGGGAAAGTGAAGTCGCTCAGTCATGTCCGACTCTTAGCGACCCCATGGACTGCAGCCTACCAGGCTCCTCCATCCATGGGATTTTCCAGGCAAGAGTACTGGAGTGGATTGCCATTGCCTTCTCCAGGCCTATAGCATGCTGCTGCTGCTGCTGCTACTTCAGTCGTGTCCGACTCTGTGTGACCCCATAGACAGAAGCCCACCAGGCTCCCCCATCTCTGGGATTCTCCAGGCAAGAACACTGGAGTGGGTTGCCATTTCCTTCTCCAATGTGTGAAAGTGAAAAGTGAAAGTGAAGTCGCTCAGTTGTGTCTGACCCTTAGCGACCCCACGGACTGCAGCCTACCAGGCTCCTCCATCCATGGGATTTTCTAGGCAAGAGTACTGGAGTGGCTTGCCATTTCCTTCTCCAGGCCTATAGCATACTCATCACCAAAAATGTAGTTTCCATCTGTCATCATACAGCTGACGCCCTTTACCCATTTTGCCCTTCCCTCTGGTAATCGCTACTCCGTTCTTTGTATCTACATGTTTGTTCTTGTTTGGTTTGTTTATTTATTCTGTTTTTTTGTTTTTTATATTTTACATAGGAGGGAAATCATTTAGTATTTGTCTTTCTCTATCTGATTTATTTCACTTACCATAATACTCTCAAGGTCCATCCATGTTACACATGGCAAGATTTCATCTTTTTATGGATGAGTGGTATTCCAGTGTGTGTGTGAGGATGTGTACCATATCTACTTTATTCATTCATCTATTAATGGGCACTTACATTGTCTCCACATACTAGCTATTGTACATAATGCCACAATTAACATAGTGGACCACATATCTTTTTCATTAGTCTTTTTGTATTCTTTGGATAAATACCCAGAAGTAGGATTGCTGGACTATTATTTTAGTTTTGCTCTTAATTTTTTGAGCAATCACTATAACTTTTCCAACAGTGGAAAAGTTCCATTCCTGCCTATACCAATTTACATTCTTGCCAACAGTGTATGAGGGTTCCCTCTTCTCCACATCCTTGCCATAACTTGTTATTTTTTGCCTTTTTGATATAACCACTCTAACAAGCATGAGGTGATATTTCATTGTGATTCCAATTTGCACTTCATTGGAAGGACTGATGCTAAAGCTAAAACTCCAATACTTTGGCCACCTCATGCGAAGAGTTGACTCACTGGAAAAGAGTCTGATGCTAGGAGGGATTGGGGGCGGGAGGAGACGGGGACAACAGAGAATGAGATGGCTGGATGGCATCACTGACTCGATGGACATGAGTTTGAGTGAACTCCGGGAGTTGGTGATGGACAGGGAGGCCTGGAGTGCTGTGATTCATGGGGTCGCAAAGAGTTGAACACGACTGAGCGACTGAACTGAACTGAACTGAAAAGTTAGTGATGTTGAACATCTTTCTACAGGCCAGTTGGTCATCAGTAAGTATATCTTCTTTGGAAAAAAGTCTATTCATCTTCTGTACTCTTAATTAATTAATTTATTTATTGGTCATGCCACTCAGTTTAAGAGATCTTAATTTCCTGACCAGGGATTGAACCCAGGCCCCCTGAAGTGGAAGTTCGGAGTCCTAATCTCTGGACCACCAGGGAATTCAATGGGGTTGTTTCTTTTTGTTATTGTTGAGCTATATGAGTTCTTTCTGTATTCTGGATATTAACCCCTTGGATATGTCATTTGCAAATATAGTCTGCCAATCTGTAGGTTGTCAGTTGTCTTTTCATTTTATTGGTGGTTTTCTTTGCTGTGTGGAAGTTTTTAGTTTGTTGTAGTTTAATTTGTTTTTCTTTTTGAATTTTTAATTTATTTTTTAAATTTATACATATTTATTTATTTGGCTGTGCCAGATCTTAGTTGCAGCATGCAAGATCTTTAGTTGTGGCATGTGGAATCTATTCCTCGACCAGGGATCAAACTTGGGCCCCCTGTATTGGAAGCACAGAGTCCTAACCACTGGTTCACCAGGGAAGTCCAAATTTTTATTTTTTTGGCCATGCCATAACAGCTTTCAGGATCTTAGTTCCTCAGCCAGAGGTTGAACCTACCCAGAGGTGAAAGAGCCCTAACCAAAGGACAGCCAGGAAATTCCCTCATTTGTTTATTTTTGCTTTTGATTCCCTTGCCTAAGGAGCTATAGCTGGAAAGATATCGCTAAGACTTACATCAAAGAGCATACTGCCTATGTTTTCTTCTAGGAGTTTTATGGTTTCAGGTCTTACATTCAAGTCTTTAATCCATTTCGGGTTGATATTTGTGTATGGTGTGAGACAGTGGTTTAGCTTCATTCTTTTGCATGTGGCTGAACAATTTCCCCAACAACATCTATGAAAGAGATTATAATTTCTCCATTGTGTGTTCTTACTCCTCTGTTGAATATTAGTTGTGCATTTTTGTGTGGGTTTATTTCTGGGCTCTAAATTCTGTTTCACTGATACAGGTACTTCCAGTATTGTGCTGTTTTGATTACTATGGCTTCGTAATTCATAGTTGGAATCAGGAAGGATGATACCTCCAGCTTTGTTATTTTTCCCCTCCAGATTGTTCAGTTCAGTTGCTCAGTCGTGTCCGAGTCTTTGCGACCCCATGAATCACAGCACACCAGGCCTCCCTGTCCATCACCAACTCCCAGAATTTACCCAAACTCATGTCCATCGCGGAGAAGGCAATGGCAAGCCACTCCAGTACTACTGCTTAGAAAATCCCATGGATGGAGGAGCCTGGTAGGCTGTAGCCCATGGGGTTGCTAAGGGTCGGACACGACTGAGTGACTTCACTTTCACTTTTCACTTTCACACATTGGAGAAGGAAATGGCAACCCACTCCAGTGTTCTTGCCTGGAGAATCCCAAGGACGGGGGAGCCTGGTGGGCTTCCGTCTATGGGGTCACACAGAGTCGGACGCGACTGAAGTGACTTAGCAGCAGCAGCAGCAGCATGTCCATGGAGTCGGTGATGCCATCCAGCCATCTCATCCTCTGTCGTCCCCTTCTCCTCCTGCCCCCAATCCCTCCCAGCATCAGAGTCTTTTCCAGTGAGTCAACTCTTCGCATGACGTGGCCAAAGTATTGGAGTTTCAGCCTCAGTATCAGTCCTTCCAATGAACACCCAGGACTGATCTGCTTTAGGATGGACTAGTTGGATCTCCTTGCAGTTCAAGGGACTCTCAAGAGTCTGCTCCAACACCACAGTTCAAAAGCATCAATTCTTCGGCATTCAGCTTTCTTCACAGTCCAACTCGCACATCCATACGTGAACACTGGAGAAACCATAGCCTTGACTAGACGGACCTTGGTTGGCAAAGTAATGTCTCTGCTTTTTAATATGCTATCTAGGCTGGTCATAACTTTCCCTCCAAGGAGTAAGCGTCTTTTAATTTCATGGCTGCAATCACCATCTGCAGTGATTTTGGAGCCCCAAAAAATACAGTCTGACACTGTTTCCACTGTTTCTCCATCTATTTGCCGTGAAGTGATGGGACCAGATGCCATGATCTTTGTTTTCTGAATGTTGAGCTTTAAGCCAACTTTTTCACTCTCCTCTTTCACTTTCATCAAGAGGCTTTTTAGCTCCTCTTCATTTTCTGCCATAAGGGTGGTGTCATCTGCATATCTGAGGTTATTGATATTTCTCCCGGCAATCTTGATTCCAGCTTGTGCTTCTTTCAGCCCAGCGATTCTCATGATGTACTCTGCATATAAGTTAAATACATTTTGGGATGGTTTGTTACTCTTCACATTAGGTAAATTAAGATCCCACATGCTGCGTGGTATGGCCAATAAATAAGTAAATAAACAAAATCACAGAGAAGGGCAGGTCTGTGCAACATGAATTCCTTGGGCTTCTACTTTCTTCAAAAACACTTCTCAGGCATCATCATGCAAGCAGCTCTCTTCACTCCTGTCTGAAAAACAGTCCTCCTTACTCAATATTTTCAAGGTTGAAAGTTTTTCCTCTGTTGCTTAAAACATCATCTATACCATGTCATTCAAATGTGTGTGCTAAGTTGCTTCAGTCTGACTTTTTGTGACCCTACCAACTGCAGCCCATCAGGCTACTCTGACCATGGGATTCTTCAGGCAAGAATACTGGAGTGGGTTGCCATGCCCTCCTCCAGGGGATCTTCCTGACCCAGGGATCAAACCCAGGTCTCCTGCATTGCAGGCAGGTTCTGAGCCACCAGGAAACCCTGTCATTCCCATGGGACTTGGGAAAAAAGAAGGAGTTCTCCTTTCTCATCCCCTCCAAGGCCCCACCTATCCCACCAAATTCTCTCCTGTTCCTTCAATTCCAGCCAGTCCATTGCCACCTCAGGGCCTTTGCATATGCCCTTCTTTTTCCTTCTGTAGCTCTGGCATGGCTAGTTCCTTCTCACCCTTCTGGTCTCACCTGCTCTGAGAGACCTTGTCTAACTACCTCCACCTAAGGTTGCTCCCAGCAACTTTAGTCTTATCTCTATGTGCTGTTTCCACTGAAACTCTTATCATAATCCTCATTTTATTTATCTATTTACAGTTTCTTATCTGTCTTCTTCATTATCTTATCTGTCTTCCAGTTCTGGAAAAATGGATTTTGACTGTTCACTTCTTCCTTGTCTCTCCCTGCAGGATGCGCAGTCAATTCAGTTCAGTTCAGTCCCTCAGTCGTGTCCGATTCTTTGTGACCCCATGAATCACAGCACGCCAGGCCTCCCTGTCCATCACCAACTCCCGGAGTTCACTCAAACTCAAGTCCATCGAGTCGGTGATGCCATCCAGCCATCTCATCCTCTGCTGTCCCCTTCTCCTCCTGCCCCCAATCCCTCCCAGCATCAGAGTCTTTTCCAGTGAGTCAACTCTTCCCATGAGTTGGCCAAAGTATTGGAGTTTCAGCTTTAGCATCAGTCCTTCCAATGAACACCCAGGACTGATCTCCTTTAGGATGGACTGGTTGGATCTCCTTGCAGTCCAAGGGACTCTCAAGAGTCTTCTCCAACTGTAAGGTCGGACCTCGGTGGCCATCTTGGCTTCTCCTCCCCAGTGGCCATCTTGGCTTTTTCTTCTTCTCCTCTTCATTTCCTGCTGGCGGGAAAAAGTCCCGCCAAACTCCTGAAGAGTCTCTGATGCAACAGCTCTCGGCCGAAATCAACCCTCCCTCCTAACCTCCAGAGTGACCAACCCGGTCTCGCCACCTCGACTAGCTGACCTATGAGAGACCGCCACTCCAGACCTTGCCTTTTTTGGGAAGAATTACGCTGCTCCTTGCTGCTGCTACTGCTGCTAATTCACTTCAGTCGTGTCCGACTCTGTGTGACCCCATAGACGGAAGCCCACCAGGCTCCCCCGTCCCTGGGATTCTCCAGGCAAGAACACTGGAGTGGGTTGCCATTTCCCTCTCCAATGCAAGAAAGTGAAAATGGAAAGTGAAGTCGCTCAGTCATGTCTGACTCTTAGCGACCCCATGGACTGCAGCCTACCAGGCTTCTCCATCCATGGGATTTTCTAGGCAGGAGTACTGGAGTGGCTTGCCATTGCCTTCTCCGTGCTCCTTACTGAGAGGCTATATAAATTGCTCTCTGCCTTTGTTCAGGCGCAGACTTCTCTTCCTTGCTCTGTTAGGTCTTGGGGTTCCGCCTGGGGGCGCCTGCCATTAAAGCCTGCTACATTATCTATCTGGTGTCTGGGTTCCTTTATTAAACAGCATTGGGCCGTTTTGACCTTACACCAACACCACAGTTCAAAAGCATCAATTCTACAGCATTCAGCTTTCTTCACAGACCAACTCTCACATCCATACATGAACACTGGAAAAACCATAGCCTTGACTAGATGGACCTTGGTTGGCAAAGTAATGTCTCTGCTTTTTAATATGCTTTCTAGGCTGGTCATAACTTTCCCTCCAAGGAGTAAGCGTCTTTTAATTTCATGGCTACAGTCACCATCTGCACTGATTTTGGAGCCCCAAAAATACAGTCTGACACTGTTTCCACTGTTTCCCCATCTATTTGCCATGAAGTAATGGGACCAGATGCCATGATCTTAGCTTTCTGAATGTTGAGCTTCAAGCCAACTTTTTCACTCTCCTCTTTCACTTTCATCAAGAGGCTTTTGAGTTCCTCTTCACTTTCTGCCATAAGGATGGTATCATCTGCTTATCTGAGGTTATTGATATTTCTCCCGGCAATCTTGATTCCAGCTTGTGCTTCTTCCAGCCCAGCGTTCCTCATGATGTACTCTGTGTGTGAGTTAAATAAGCAGGGTGACAATATACAGCCTTGACACACTCCTTTTCCTATTTGGAACCAGTCTGTTGCTCCATGTCCAGTTCTAAGTTGCTTCCTGATCTGCATACAGGTTTCTCAAGAGGCAGGTCAGGTGGTCTGGTATTCCCATCTCTTTCAGAATTTTCCACAGTTTATTTTGACCCACACAGTCAAAGGCTTTGGCATAGTCAGTGAAGCAGAAATAGATGTTTTTCTGAAACTCTCTTGCTTTTTCCATGATCCAGCAGATGTTGGCAATTTGATCTCTGGTTCCTCTGCCTTTTCTAAAACCAGCTTGAACATCTGGAAGTTCACAGTTCACCTATTGCTGAAGCCTGGCTTGGAGAATTTTGAGCATGACTTTACAAGCGTGTGAGATGAGTACAATTGTGCGGTAGTTTGAGCATTCTTTGGCATTGCCTTTCTTTGGGATTGTAATGAAGACTGACCTTTTCCAGTCCTGTGTCCACTGCTGAGTTTTCCAAATTTGCCGGCATATTGAGTACAGCAGTTTCACAGCATCATCTTTCAGGATTTGAAATAGCTCAACTGGAATTCCATCACCTCTACTAGCTTTGTTAGTAGTGATGCTTTCTAAGGCCCACTTGACTTCACATTCCAAGATGTCTGGCTCTAGGTGAGTGATCACACCATCATGATTATCTTGGTCCTGAAGATCTTTTTTGTACCACGCACAGAAGCGACGCCAGCTGCGCGACCGACTGTGCACAGAAGTGTGGCTGAGAGGAGCTACCCCATGCCCGAGGTCAGGGTGGCAGCTGAGAGGAGCAACCCCACATCCAAGTGGCGGCAGCTGCATGGGTACAGGAGGGCCGAGAGGAGCTACTCCACGTTCAAGGTCAGGAGGGGCTGCCGTGAGGAGATACCCCTCGTCCAATGTAAGGAGCAGCGGCTGTGCTTTGCTGGAGCAGCCATGAAGAGATACCCCACAACCAAGGTAAGAGAAACCCAAATAAAACAGTAGGTATTGCAAGAGGGCCTAAGAGGGCAGACACACTGAAATCATAGTCACAGAAAACTAGTCGATCTGATCACATGGACCACAGCCTTGTCTAACTCAATGAAACTAAGCCATGCCATGTGGGGCCACCCAAGTCGGGCGGGTCATGGTGGAGAGGTCTGACAGAATGTGGTCCACTGGAGAAGGGAATGGCAAACCACTTTAGTATACTTGCCTTGAAAACCCCATGAACAGTATGAAAAGGCAAAATGATAGGATACTGAATGAGGAACTCCCCAGGTCTTTAGGTGCCCAGTATGCTACTGGAGCTCAGTGGAGAAATAACTCCAGAACGAATGAAGGGATGGAGCCAAAGCAAAACCAATACCCAGTTGTGGATGTGACTGGTGATAGAAGCAAGGTCTGATGCTGTAAAGAGCAATATTGCATAGGAACCTGGAATGTTAGGTCCATGATTCAAGGCAAATTGGAAGTGGTCAAACAGGAGATGGCAAGAGTGAACGTAGACATTCTAGGAATCAGTGAACTAAAATGGACTGGAATGGGTGAATTTAACTCAGATGACCATTATATCTACTACTGTGGGCAGGAATCCCTTAGAAGAAATGGAGTAGCCATTATGGTCAACAAAAGAGTCCGAAATACAGTACTTGGATGCAATCTCAAAAACGACAGAATGATGTCTGTTTGTTTCTAAGGCAAACCATTCAACGTTACAGTAATCCAAGCCTATGCCCCAACCAGTAATGCTGAAGAAGCTGAAGTTGAACAGTTCTATGAAGACCTACAAGACTTTTTAGAACTAACACTCAAAAAAGATGTCCTTTTCCTTTTAGGGGACTGGAATGCAAAAGTAGGAAGTCAAGAAACACCTGGAGTAACAGCAAATTTGGCCTTGGAGCACGGAATGAAGCAGGGCAAAGGCTAATAGAGTATTGCCAAGAGAACGCACTGGTCATAGCAAACACCCTCTTCCAACAACACAAGAGAAGACTCTACACATGGACATCACCAGATGGTCAACACCGAAATCAGATTGATTATATTCTTTGCAGCCAAAGATGGAGAAGCTCTACACAGTTAGCAAAAACAAGACTGGGAGCTGACTGCGGCTCAGATCATGAACTCCTTATTGCCAAATTCAGACTTAAATTGAAGTAGGGAAAACCACTAGACCATTCAGATATGACCTAAATCAAATCCCTTATGATTGTACAGTGGAAGTGAGAAATAGATTTAAGGGACTAGATCTGATAGATAGAGTGCCTGATGAACTCTGGACGGAGGTTCGGGACATTGTACAGGAGACAGGGATCAAGACCATCCCCATGGAAAAGAAATGCAAAAAAGCAAAATGGCTGTCTGAGGAGGCCTTACAAATAGCTGTGAAAAGAAGAGAAGCGAAAAGCAAAGGAGAAAAGGAAAGATATAAGCATCTGAATGCAGAATTCCAAAGAATAGCAAGGAGAGATAAGAAAGCCTTCCTCAGTGATCAGTGCAAAGAAATGGAGGAAAACAATAGAATAGGAAAGACAAGAGATCTCTTCAAGAAAATTAGAGATACTAAGGGAACATTTCATGCAAAGATGGGCTTGATAAAGGACAGAAATGGTATAGACCTAACAGATGCAGAAGATATTAAGAAGAGGTGGCAAGAATACACAGAAGAACTGTACAAAAAAGGGTGCACAGTAGGTCCTCAATAAACACATGGACTAAATGGAAGTGCTCTTGGTTCCACCCCTGCCACTGTGGGTTGTATCAGTTCTCCTCTCTCTCTTGACCTGCTCCACTTATTCCTTCCCTTCTGTCTCTGCAGATTCTCTGTCTTTCCCATCTTGACCCTCAAGTATCTCCCCCCTTTCCCATCTTGGTCCCCAAGTCCTTACCCCCACTTGCCCCACCAAGGTGGCTTCTGCACTCTCCTCTCCATAGGACAGTGCTCCTGAAGGTCATTTGGGACCTTTTTCTCACCAAAGCTTATGTCTTCTTCTGGGTCATTTTATTTAACTTGACTGTAGAATCTGCCAATCATCCCCCTTCCACCCTCCTAGATAGTCTTTCCTCCCTTGACCATCACAATGGTCAACAGAAGCAGCTGCATTAACTAGAGGGCTGATGTGAGCTGAAGTGAGACACAGAGTTTGAACCCTGGCTCTGACACAGAATAAATGGTGCAACCCTGGGCCAGTTCCTTAACCTCTTGAGTGTCAGCACCCTCATCTTCAATGGAGACCCTAATTCTGACCTCAGGAAGTTTGCATTAAAGGGTTCTTGATTGGAAGATACAAATTAAGTGTGTAGCATGACAGATAAGAGCCAGGCTCAGGCACCCCACCTACGCAGCAGTGTGACCCTGGGTCAGCTGCTTAACCTCTCTGAGCCTGTGCTCTCATCTACAGAACAGAGAATATGAGTGCACCTACCTTATAGGTTGTGAAGATAGAAGAGAATACAGTGTTAGCTATAATATTACTAAAAAAAAAAACCCACTAATAAACAAGAGTAGGGTGGGGGAAACTTATTGGAAAGAATCTGAGATCTCTCCCAGACTCCAATAAAGAGTTGAGCAACCACACCTTAGAATTCCAGGAACCTCCTCACAAGTGGACGTCCCACTGAGCTCTGCCATTCACTCGTCATGACTTGACTTGAGGCTGCTACTGAGATGTTCAATCTCTAACCATGGATATAAGAAGGGTAAGTGAAGGTTCCAAATGTTTTGAATCGCTGGTGCTTTTTAATGCTACCATTCTTACGTATATATATATTGGCTGTGCTAGGTCTTTGCTGCTGTGCAGACTTTCTCTAGTTGTGGCATGTGAGAGCTACTCTAGTTGCGGCGCGCAGGCTTCTTATTGCAGTGGCTTCTCTTGTTGCAGAGCACAGGCTCTTAGTTCATGGGTCAGTAATTGCAGCTGGTGGGCTCGGTAGTTGTGGCTCACAGGCTTAGTTGCCCCTCAGCATGTGGAATCTTCCCAGACTAGGGATCAAACCTGTGTCCCCTGCATTGGCAGGAGGACTTCCAGTCACTGGACCACCATGAAAGTCCTCAAGCATTCTTTTTCACCTTTTTGTTGTTGTTCATCTGATTGGAATTAAATTTCCAATTTCCTGGCAGCTGTAGGCTCAAAATTCTAAATTGCTGGCAGAGAGGATTTCATTGGTCCAGACAGGCATCTTTGAAAAAGCAGGTTGGACAGGATTATCCAGTAAAAGCAGGTTCCAGAAAAGAAGCTTCTGGTTATCCGGTAGAGACAAAGCCCTGGAGGGAGGGAGCAGGGATTTTCCAAGCAGAAGGACATCAGATAAGCATCAGAATTACCTAAGATAATACCTATGAAAGTGCCCTGTACCTAGTAAGGTATTCTTCTCCCTCTACAACATCCCACAGTTTACTTCGCCGTTCCCTCCAACCCCATCAACTTTTTAAAGGTGGGCATGCCTGCTTTACGGAGAAGGCAATGGCAAGCCACTCCAGTACTCTTGCCTAGAAAATCCCATGGATGGAGGAGCCAGGTAGGCTGCAGTCCGAGGGGTCGCTAAGGGTCGGACACGACTGAGCGACTTCACTTTCACTTTTCACTTTCCACTTTCACACATTGGAGAAGGAAATGGCAACCCACTCGAGTGTTCTTGCCTGGAGAATCCCAGGGGAGCCTGGTGGGCTTCCGTATATGGGGTCACACAGAGTCGGACACGACTGAAGTGACTTAGCAGCAGCAGCAGCATGCCTGCTTTAATTTTACAGTCCATCCTCTTCTCTCCCTAACTCCCCCCTCCCTTGGCTAGCTCGTCTGATCCCTTCTCTTCTGATAACTATTTTATGCTGAGTCTTATAAGGTACAAATAAACAACCTTCTCTTCCAGGTCCATAGTAACTTCCTCTCTAAAATGACCCCTGCTTTTCGCATCTATAAAACAAGACCCTTTGGGAATTCTCTGGTGGTCCAGTGGTTAGGGCTCCACATTTCCACTGGGTTCAATCCCTGGTTGGGGAACTAAGATCCCAAAAGCCACATGGTCAAAATATTTTAAAAAATAAATAAAGCAAGACTCTTATAGGTTCCAACACTCCATAATTTTTCTTTTCTTTTTTTGGCTGTGCAGCATATGAGATCTTATTTCTCTGACCAGGGATCAAACCTACACCCCCTGCAGTGCAAGCACAGTCTTAACCACTGAACCACCATGGAAGTCCCCCCATTATTCTATTAACTGTTCTTCAGTCATGCCCTCAGCGTTCCTGCCTCTGCCTTTCCACACACTGTTCCCTTTGCCTGGAGGACTGTGCCTGTCCCACATCATTTATTTAACACATACTGAGTACTTACTATGTCAAGAGATACCTGTTGGGTCCTGTCTGGCTCACAACGAGTCCTCCTTTCCTGGGAATTTCTTCTTCTACTCCCCATTCATATGCTGGAATAGGTCCCTTCAGGCATGTCTGTACTTCATGGTCCTATTCTCTCGGTCATAGATGATTAAACCCTGGGTGAGCACATGTTTACTGGCTTAATTAGAGTCTTTCTGCCAGGAATTTGGAATTTGAAACTGAGAGGCACAGAGCCTGGGAACCCTTCAAGCTGAGTTCCATTAATGTCAGCGCTTTCAAGAGGGCCATCCATCATCTCCCTCTCAAAAGTCCCTGGAGATCCCCTGATTCCTACTCTTCCCAGCCTGACCACTCAGCAATTCCTTGGTGTCCATGGGACACCTTGGCAGCCTTCCAACATAAGTTCCTTTTTCCCCTTTTGCCCGGTGTTCTTTTGTTATGCTTTCAACCTAATAACATTTACCAATGAAATCGTGTATGAGACACTGTTAGGCTCTAACAGTTAGGTTAGGTGTTAACAGTTTTGTGTAAGGTGACACAAAAATCAAGTAAAATATTGTCTCTGCCCTCCAGCAACATGTATTTCAAATCCTACCCTTTGTGAAGGATTATAACTTAAAAGCCCTCTTACTCTATAAGTTTCCCCATTTTTCCCAAGCAGGGTGAATCTGTTTTCAGAGTATTGCCATTGCATTTTACTTGACTTCTCTTACTCAATATCTATTTGAGTTATTTTTAACATCTGCCACTCCCACTAATTGCAAAATGTTTCAAATCAAGAGCTAGATATATTGTATCTTGGCTGTTAGCACACCATCACAAATAGATCCATGGGAAAGAACACCTGATTATTTGTCCGCCCATCATCTTCTCTTCTCCCCCTAACAGCAACCCATTTTTCCTTTGGGAAATCAGCTTTCCTTGCTGAGCAGCATGCAAGATCTACCCAGACCAGGGATCAAACCCATGCCCCCTGAATTGGGAGCTTGGGGTCTTAACCACTGGACAGGACTTCCCTGGTGGTCAAGCAGTTAAGAATCTGCCTGTCAATCTGCCTGTCCCCTGTCTGAAGGGGACACAATTTCCATCCATGGTCTGGGAAGACCCCACATGCCACAGAGCAACTAAGCTCGTGCGCCACAACTACTGAACCCTTGCTCCGGAGCCCATAGGCCACAACTACTGAGCCCACATGCTGTAACTATTGAAGCCCGCACACCTAGAGCCTGTGATTCTCAACAAGAGAAGCCACTGTAATGAAAAGCCTGAGCACCGCAGCAAAGAATAGCCCTCATTTGCAGCAACTAGAGAAAGCCAGCCAGTAACAATGAAGACCCATCACAGCCGAAAATAAATAAGTAAATAAAATTTAACCACTGGACCGCCATGGAAGTGTCTTCCTCCATGCTCAATTCCATGCTGCAGGTGAGTTCTAGAAATGGTCCATGGCCTAGATTTGGTCAGAGGCACAGTGATTTGAATATGTGACATCTCAGGAGCATATCTGAAATGCTGGAAAGATTTGGAAAGAAATCCTCTTAACTGGGGTTGTTGAGCTGTCAAGCCGTAAGCCTGCAGCTATTGATGGTCATCTTTGCCAACACATGGGGAAAATCTAATTGCTAATGAAAAACACAGCAGAAAAGAGGAGATAGGAAGAGAAATTCCTAGTGATGTTACATCAGAACTTGCAACTAGACACTACTGGACCTACCATTGGAAACTTTTTCGATTACTTTAACTCCCTGGATTTTTATTTTCAGCTGTGGTGTGTTTTTTTGTATGTTTGTTTTGTTTCATTTTGGCTTTTTCTGCTGAAGCCAGTCTTAGGTGAGTTTATGACCCTTGCAATAAAGTCTTAAAATTTGTTCAACAAACGTTTACTGACATAGAGTCCTATGGGAACCCTGAGAAGGAAATGATCGGTATGACTGGGGAAAAGGTTGGTTTATGAGGGGAGGTGGAGAGTGGGAGGCTATTCCAGAGTGAGGTAAGGCCCACAGGCCTGAAATTATGTGGGCCATTTTTGACCAGCAGACTCCTATAGAGCATACTGAACAGCAGTAAGAACTGAGGCAGGGACCAGGCTCTTTAAAAAAAAAAATTATTTATTGGGCTGTGTTAGGTCTTAGTTGTGGCAGACAGACTCTAGTTGTGGCATGTGAACCCAGCAGTTGCAGCACATCAGTGCTTAGTTGCTCCGAGGCACGTGGGATCTTAGTTCCCAGACCAGGGATCAAACCCATGTCCCCTGCACTGCAAGGTGGACTCAGCCACAGGAACATCAGGGAAGTCCCATGGGGCCAGACTCTTAAGGTATCTTGTGAGCCATGCCAAAGACTTTAACCCTTTGGTCAAAGGAAGGCATTTAAACTGGAAAGTATGTTTTCTTTAAAAAAGAAAATCTATGTACCTATATCTACATAAATAAACTATATCAGATCAGTTCAGTTCAGTCACTCAGTTGTGTCTGACTCTTTGCAACCCCATGAACCACAGCACGCCACGCCTCCCTGTCCATCACCAACTCCTGGAGTTCACTCAAACTCATCTCCATCGAGTCGGTGATGCCATCCAGCCATCTCATTCTCTGTCGTCCCCGTCTCCTCCCACCCCCAATCCCTCCTAGCATCAGACTCTTTTCCAGTGAGTCAACTCTTCGCTGAGGTGGCCAAAGTATTGGAGTTTCAGCTTTAGCATCAGTCCTTCCATTGAACACCCAGGACTGATCTCCTTTAGAATGGACTGGTTGGATCTCCTTGCAGTCCAAGGGACTCTCAAGAGTCTTCTCCAGCACCACAGTTCAAAAGCATCAATTCTGTGGTGATCAGCCTTCATCACTGTCCAACTCTCACATACATGACCACGGGAAAAACCATAGCCTTGACTAGATGGACCTTGGTTGGCAAAGTAATGTCTCTGCTTTTTAATATGTTAGGTCCATGAATCAAGGCAAATTGGAAGTGGTCAAACAGGAGATGGCAAGAGTGAATGTCGACATTCTAGGAATCAGTGAACTAAAATGGACTGGAATGGGTGAATTTAACTCAGATGACCATTATATCTACTACTGTGGGCAGGAATCCCTTAGAAGAAATGGAGTAGCCATTATGGTCAACAAAAGAGTCCGAAATACAGTACTTGGATGCAATCTCAAAAACGACAGAATGATGTCTGTTTGTTTCCAAGGCAAACCATTCAACGTTACAGTAATCCAAGTCTATGCCCCAACCAGTAATGCTGAAGAAGCTGAAGTTGAACAGTTCTATGAAGACCTACAAGACCTTTTAGAACTAACACCCAAAAAAGATGTCCTTTGCCTTATAGGGGACTGGAATGCAAAAGTAGGAAGTCAAGAAACACCTGGAGTAACAGGCAAATTTGGCCTTGGAGCACGGAATGAAGCAGGGCAAAGGCTAATAGAGTATTGCCAAGAGAACGCACTGGTCATAGCAAACACCCTCTTCCAACAACACAAAAGAAGACTCTACACATGGACATCACCACATGGTCAACACCGAAATCAGATTGATTATATTCTTTGCAGCCAAAGATGGAGAAGCTCTACACAGTTAGCAAAAACAAGACTGGGAGCTGACTGCGGGTCAGATCATGAACTCCTTATTGCCAAATTCAGACTTAAATTGAAGAAAGTAGGGAAAACCACTAGACCATTCAGATATGACCTAAATCAAATCCCTTATGATTGTACAGTAAAGTGAGAAATAGATTTAAGGGACTAGATCTGATAGATAGAGTGCCTGATGAACTCTGGACGGAGGTTCGGGACATTGTACAGGAGACAGGGACCAAGACCATCCCCATGGAAAAGAAATGCAAAAAGGCAAAATGGCTGTCTGAGGAGGCCTTACAAATAGCTATGAAAAGAAGAGAAGCGAAAAGCAAAGGAGAAAAGGAAAGATATAAGCATCTGAATGCAGAATTCCAAAGAATAGCAAGGAGAGATAAGAAAGCCTTCCTCAGCAATCAATGCAAATAAATAGAGGAAAACAACAGAATAGGAAAAACAAGAGATCTTTTCAAGAAAATTAAAGATATCAAGGGAACATTTCATGCAAAGATGGGCTCGATAAAAGACAGAAATGGTATGGACCTAACAGAAGCAGAAGATATTAAGAAGAGGTGGCAAGAATACACAAAAGTAATGTACAAAAAAGATCTTCACGACGAAGATAATCACGATGGCGTGATCACTCACCTGGAGCCAGACATCTTGGAATGTGAAGTCAAGTGGGCCTTAGAGAGCATCACTACGAACAAAGCTAGTAGAGGTGATGGAATTCCAATTGAGCTATTTCAAATCCTGAAAGATGATGCTGTGAGAGTGCTGCACTCAATATGCCAGCAAATTTGGAAATAAACTATATAAATAATATAAGTTTATATCTTTATCTCTACCTGGCAGTAACATGGGGAATAGATTAGAAAGAATCTAAAGGCAGTTCAAATACTGCAGGTGAGAGCAAATGAGGTCTGGACGAGTGTAAGATGCTGCAGCTGTCTGCTCCTGCCCCTGAAGAAAGTTACCTCTTAGGATAAGGACTTTGGAAGTACTATTTAGAGACCTGATAACTCAGTCTCTAGAGGAACTGCCTTAGATCCCAGGTATGGACAAAATTGCTGCCTGCCATTATCAGTAAGGACTTCCCTGGTGGCTCAGTGATAAAGAATCCACCTGCAGTGCACGTGCAGAGATGCTGGTTTGATCCCTGGATGGTGATAGACAGGGAAGCCTGGCATGCTGCAGTCCATGGGGTCGCAGAGTCGGACCCAACTGAGCGACTGAACTAAACTGAACTGGGGAAGGTTCCCTAGAGAATTTTCCTGGAAAATTCCATGGACAGAGAAGCCTGGTGGGCTATAGTTCATGGGGTCACAAAAGAGGTAGATACAACTTAGCAACTAAATGAAACAACAATTATCAGTAAACAAAAGATGTTGAATCAAGGTGCCATATTACAGCCACCCTGACAGTGAGTGCTGAGGGAACTCAGGATAGAAATTAGGATTGCACACCATTCTGCAGTAAACTGCTGAATCCTCCCCTCCCACCCCCTATACCCACTGCCCTATACCTGAGGAGACTCATGATGAGAAAACACAGGACACCAGGCCCAGTTGAGGTACATATCAATGGAATGAATTTAATGAGTGCAGACTTTGCACCTTCCCGTCCATAAAAAGGGCTTCCCTGGTGGCTCAGACATAAAGAATCTGCGTGCAACTCCAGAGAGCTGGGTCTGATTCCTGGCTCGGGAAGATTCTCTGGAGAAGGGAAAGATCATCCACTCTAGTATTCCTGTCTGGAGAATTCCATGACAGAGGAGCCTGGCAGGCTACATACAGTCCATGGGGTTGCAAAGAGTAGGATGTGACTGAACGACTAACAATCAACACATAAAGAAGAACTAATTTCATTAACTTGAGATGTCTGGTTTTCTTTAATAATCTTCAATGTTCTGACTACCTGGCCTTTGTTGCAAAACTGCTTAATATCCTGGCTCCTCCCTCTTGCTCTTCAGAGCAGTTTCTCAGTGTTATCTGAGATGCCGTGTCCCAGGTTTGAAGCCCTCATAATGTCTGCCAAAGAAAACATAACTCTCAACTTTTAGGTTGTGCTTTTTTTTGGTCAACACAGATAATGTTTGATGGGATCCTTTGAGAGACAATACCTCTAGTTTATTGTCTGATTCTAACCCATGGAAATAGTGCTAATGATGGGTGGGCAAGTTGATGACCAGTTGGTGGAAAAGATGCTTTGTGGGAATGGGACCTTGGAATGTCCATCAAATCCTATTGGTAGGAAGCTATTTCATGAAAGCCTCCTCTTCCCTTTGGCTGCAAGCAAAGAAGAAAAGGAATAATTTCTGACTCAGGCAGAGCTTCTGGAGTTGTGGCCCCACACTGTGATGTAAAGGAGGAATGTCATGGAACAGAGGCCAGCAGAAAAGTGGCTCTTCAGAGAATTAGGGCCACTTCTAACAAAATGGTGTCCAGAATAGAGCTGGGTAGGGAAGTTACATACAGCAAAGTAATTTGGCTGGTAGTGAAAGTGTGGTGGACCAGTGAGGAGGATGGCTTACAGAAGCAAAGGGGAAAGGACCAGGAAAATTACTGCTTGAGTAAGAAAAGTAAACAATGGCCTGGTATCCCAGGGCCCTTCCTGGTTTCCCTCAAGCTCATTACTCCACAGCTGGGGTCCTGACGTCATTCCCTGCTTCTCACAGCTGCACCTCGGCATCCTGCAGGAAGGAGGATCCTGAGCGTGCTTCTCCTGGCCGAGGGGAAGTTTCCTGGCTCCCAGGCTCTGAATGTTCATCCTCAGTTTCATTTCTTTTGGAGGAATGCCAAGAACCCAAGACTGCCATGCTTGCTGCCAGGGTCGGCAGCAGGGGAGTCCAAGGGAAATGGATGGTTCCTAAGGAAGGACTCAGCTTGTTTGGGGTGGTACTACGAGGCCAGGACACAGCCCCAGAAATGACATTGTCTTCATTTGGACACCCCTCCCCAGGTGATTCTGATGCTGGCAGAACTCACATGACAATTTGTTTCCTTTGCTCTAGGAAATCCATAACTTGTGAGCAGGTAGGGCTGGCTGCTCATGGGGAAGAGAGGGTGTATACAGACAATGAAAGAGATGCCCATCCCAGGGTTGTAGGGAGAATGAAATATGCTGTGTGGCTATGACTGGCATCTCTAGCATGCACCAGAATCCTTTTTCTAGACATTCAGGCCTCTGACTTTTCCCCTCCCCTAGGCTGCCTCCCATAGGACAGATTTGGCAGCCTGAACGTGCTGGGGGCAGAGCTCAGGCGAGTAGAGGAACTGGGAGGGTCTGGAGGGCTAAGGCTCTGAAGGCAGAGAAGCAGTCTAGACACTAGAGGATTATAGACAGGGTGAAACTGGAGCCAGGGTGCCTGACTTAGAATCCCAGCTCCACCACTTACCACCTATGGGACGTTAGGCAAGTTACTCTGTGTGTATGTCTTCCCATTTCTAAATGGGATAATAACAACGCCTCAGTCCCACTTCCCATCCAGGCAAATGCTGCATGTTTAAACTAGCAGCATCTCTCTTTCACTCCCTGGTTCCCTCCTGTTCTCTGGAACTCATCCTATGTAACTGCCTTCGAAGAATACAATCCAACACAGATCCTTTTAGAAAAGCAGGTTTATTGGTCGGGCTGCTCACCAGGACACAGCAACAAGAGAGGCTCCCCAGAGCCCACAGGAAACTGTATCTGCCCACAACTCAGGCCCCTTCAGCCCATCAGCACCAAGGAACCTCGTCCCACAATCCCCACCCTCCCTCAGCTGATGTGTCTCCAACCATTCGGAAGAGAGAAGGGAACCAAGGGCCAGGGCAGGGGGGAGAAGCAAAGCTTTGTGTTGTATAAAAGGTGTGTCCCCAGACTCCCTCCCTCCACCCCTTAAAACAATTAACTGCAATTTTCTAAAATGCAGAGCAGGGAAGATAAGGCAGAGGAGGTGAGGGGAGAAGGAGGGAGCCTTCAGCTCTCCTCTTTGGGCTGTGACTTGGGGGTGAGGGGGGGTGTCCTTGCTTCTGACAAGTCCCCTTTATGGGGGAAGAACAGGGAGACTGAAGTGTCCTGAGGAGAACCTGATCAGAAGTCAGGCCTTTGAACTGGAAGCAGCACCCCTCTCACCCCAAAGATTCAGGAGAGGAACCCACAAGGCTAAGAAGGTCTTGGCATGTTCTACAGCTTTATGATACAAGCTCTAGGGAAGGAGCTTGAGAAGAAACTGCCAGGAGTGAGCCAAGGCTGGGCTGCCCTACACACAGAATTCCTTACTCTCTCCTGCTCTCAACTTGGTGGCCTGGCCTTTAGCATCAATCTCTTTCCCATCAGCCTCCCTCCTAACTATAATACCAGCTCTCTGGAGCCTGGTGCTGCCCTCTTCTAGGACCCTAATTTTCTGGGCTATGAGAAATAGGCTGCCCCTGGGGGAACGGGAACCAGCAGAGGTAAAGGGTAAGGCTTACCTCTCTCTTCTTGGATGATGGATTTCTCGCGCTGCCCTCCCTACTAGTCCTGAAAAATTGTCCCGCTGTCCTCTGAGAACCCCAATAAGATGTGGTCCTCGTCCTGTGTTTCTCCTGCTACTAAAGAGCATTCTCTTTCTGCCCGTTTCCACCTTCTACTATTTTCTGTTTTCCTTCAGAGCCATAGCCATGTGCTCCTGTGTGCAGATGCATAAACATGAAGTGCCCTCCCTCCCTCCCCCAGTGCTCTGCCTGGATCCAGCCTTCCTTACTGGGACCTTTTGCAGATACAGCCTGTGCTAGACCCTCATGTAGGGTCATGGCTTACTCTGACCTCTCTCCGACACTGCCCTAGATACTCCCAAAAGCTGCTTTCAAATCCTTCCAGTATGGGGTCTCCCGTGTGGGCAAGGGGCCTCTTCAGGATGCACTCTTCCCTTTCATGGTAATTTTGGCTTTGAAGCCGCCAGAGATCAGAATGGGAAAAGAAGAGCTCAGTGAATAGGAATGACAGCAGCCGGGTAAGAGTGTGTGTGTAGGGGTGGGGGACGGGGAGAAGGCAGCCTGCCCCAAGCCCTGGGCCTAATCACAGAAACGACAGCAATTTCCGCTACGATTCCCGACTTGGATCCCCAGGACACGAATCACCGCCCTCTGCATTTCCACCCAGCCTACGCCTACACTGGGGCTGTCCATGCTGCAGGCTGCCTCCCCCTCGTCTTAATAGCTGTAAGACTTGGAGAGGGTGCTCGCTGTGGGGAGGTGTTCTCAATTTAGAAACATCTCTGCCTTGGGGCAGAGAGAGCGAGCGAGCGAGAGAAAGAATGCGAAAGAGAAAGTTCGTAGAGGGAAAGGAATCGGGGCGGGGGCGGGGAGAGGCGGGGCGGCGCAGCCTTCCGGGCACAGCCCCGCGCCCGGCTCAGTCGCTGTCGCTCTTGTCCACCAGCACGGCGTCCGACTCCTCCGTGATCTCCAGCAGCGTGTGCACGTCGGGGCTGCTCCCGCGCAGCAGGTCTGCCGCCTCGCCGCGCTCCGCGCCGCCCTCCTCCTCCTCGGCGCCCACCTCCACCATCTCCGTGGCCTTCAGCACCTCCACCTGGCCCTCGCGGATCTTCTTGACGTGGAACGTGAAGGGCGGCACCTTGTAGACCGCGGTCTTGGAGCGCGCGTAGACCACGTGGTCGGGCGTGAAGGACTTACGCAGCTTGTCTCGCGAGGTCTTGAGCTTCTCGCGGCGCTCGGCGGGGACCAGGCGCGTGCCCAGCTTGTTCATGCGCTTCTCCAGGGTGTGCCGCGTCTTCTCCAGGTTCTCCTTTGTCTTGAGGCGGGTCCGCTCCAGGTTTTCGCGCGTGCGCACTTTGGTCTTCTCCATCTTCTCCTTGGAGAAGGCCTTCTTGAAGTCGTCCACGCGCCGCAGGCCGCTGCGCTTAATGCGCTCGGCGCGCGACTCCTCGATGACTTCCTCCACCTCCACCGCCTCGTCCGACGACAGCTCGAGCGCCGCCGCGTCCTCCTCTGGCCGCTCGCCCTCGGCCAGCTCGTCGCCCTCCTTCTCCGGCAGCGTCTCCGACTCTTTCAGCGACTTGCCTATGCTCACTTTGGCCGGCAGTTTCACTTCATCCTAAAGGGAGATCAGAGGGAACAGATGAGGGTGGGGGCAGAGCGGGAGAGTTGGGCGGGGACTTGGGGGGACGCTGGGCGAACCCGGGGCCGGGCATTGGCACCTGTGATCCTGGCGAGTCCGTGGTATCTTTGAAATCGGCCTGGACTCCTGCGCTAGTATCCCCAGCGCCTGGCACCGAGCTGAACACTTCGTGAGCACTCAAGTATGTGTTGAATGAATAGTAAGTAGACCTGGAGAAGGGCAAGGCAACCCACTCCAGTATTCTAGCCTGGAGAATCGCTATGAACAGAGGAGCCTGGCGGGCTACAGTCCCTGGGGTCGCAAAGACTGAGCGACTAAGCACACATACAGAGCAAAGAGGGAACCGAGCTTCGAATCAGAGTCTGGCCTCTTGTTTTCGCACTTCGGTCAGTTATCTGCGGCTCTCCAACCCGCTCCTGCAACCACCCATGTTAAACCACTTCTTACCCTTTGCATCCCAGAGATCACAATCGAACTTTGGAAATGGGCAGAGCGCCCTCTGGTGCACAGAGCCACACACTGCCCGAGCCAGGCCCAAAAGGCTTTGGGCAGTTTGTTTGGGTTGAGGGGTGAGCTCCCAGCCGATCTCTGGCGACCCCGAAGTAGGGTAACTTGAAGGCAGGTTTACTTTCAAGGGAGCGCGTTTCCCAGACTTCGTATAGTTTCAGAAGAACCAGTATTAGGGAAGGGGAGTTAATGACCTCCCCCCACTCCATACGGTTTGGCTCCACCAATGGTCATTCTCCACCCCTATGTAGAAATTGAGGAAAGAGGAAGAAGCTGGCTGGGAGCCGAGAACATGTTTTCTTCCCAACCTGGAGGTTTCTTCTGGTTCTGACATCCCTGCCTTGGAATGGAAAGGAGGGATTGTTTTTCTATTCTTGCTTCACCACCACAACCCGCCCCCCACCCCAGACAGGAGCTCAAGAGCCAGGAGTAGAATGGCAAGATCCTAGATCTCAGAGCCAGTTCTCCTGGGAAGACCGAGCACCAGCACTGTGTTCCATTCCGGGAAGAGTTTCCAAGATCCTGACTCTGGACCTACATTTCAGAATCTCAGGTTCACCTCTCACCAGAAGGTGGGGGAGATTGAGCCCAGAAAGGAAACGATGACGTAACACAGAATGGGTTTGTTTTTGGCCCAAAAGACAAAACCCAAAAGTCTCTCTGACCCAGACTCTCTTCTTTAGGTACATTGTACAAAGGAATGATAAGGAATAGGTTTTCTGAAGATCGTTTCGCAGAATTGTAAGAAAACCCCATCTGAGAAAAATGAGGTAACATAAACTGACCCCTCCTATAAACACACACAAACACGTACACGTATGTGTTGGCTGCTTGGTATCTGCACCACCTGCTATAGAAATTCCTTCCCCAGCCCCCAACCTCTTTCCTCTTCCCTCCCATCTACGTCCCCACAGAGTTTCCTGGTTTACATTGAAAACTAGGAACACCTCCTCCCAACTTCCTTCCCTCCCTGTCAATATCATTAGCAGGGACAAAGAAGGAATGCTGGCTTCACCTCTTCTCCCAAACTGGGCACCAGCTCTGCTGGGCACCAGGCCATCTCAGGCTCTCATTACTCAACTACACCTCCCAGCAGGCAAGGTGACCCTGGGCTCAGGGCATGCTGGGACTTGTAGTCTCTACCTGCCACAGTTGGCTGGGTACTGTTGTGGGCATTCTGCAGCATTCTATCCATCCCTCTGCTTCTTATCACTCGCAGAGGCATTGAAGGGGTATTTTCCTCACTCTGAGTGTGGAAGGGTCCCAGCCAGTCTTAGCAGTCCCTCTGATTCCCAGTTGTACACTTTGGGTCTCCTTTTGCAATCACTTCTCCCCACCTGCCACCAGAGTCCTCTCTCTTACACATTTTAAGACTGTCATCTAAACTCCCTGTTACTTCTTAATTCATCTCCACCCAGAATTTACTAGCAGCCCTAGCATGAAAAAATGTCAGCTCTGATTTCTCCTTCACAGCCTCCTAGTCTAAAAATCCACCCACACCACCAAAGTTAGGAGAACGCCTCCTTTCACTAAAGCTCAGGCAATGTGGATGAATTAAGGGAAGGATTAAGCGTGATGGGTGGGGAAGAGCCAGGAAACAGTCCCTGCTGCTGGAAAACAGATCCTCATTGTCTCTGTGCCCTACCCCAGCATCCCTGATTCTCCCGTCTGCTCTGTCCAACCCCTAAAATCTGAGCTGGCTGGTTTTCCTGGCCTCTGGCTTCTTAGATAAAGCTTGAACTGTAAGGCTGGAGAGAGAGTTCCAGACTTCTTGTAGCCAATCCCATCTTCTTAGTGCCTGATGAGAGGTTTCAAATACAGCATCAGGGAGCAATCCCAGTGAGGGGAGGATTTGGAGTCGTCTCCGCCAGACTAGAATGGTGTGTATATATATATATTGCCCTTCATTGTGAGGCTTCCTCTAGAGCAATGGCTTATACCAGAGGAACTGCTTTCTTGGTGGAAGGTCAGGGGATAGGGGAAGAAACCATTTGACCTAAGTCTGAGATAATATCCAGTCAATTGGCCCTGGAGAGGGTATACCACTATGACTTTAGCTTTTTCCCTCTATTAATGGATTTTGTCTTTTCTCCCTGTTTCCAAGCCAGGTTTCCCGTATGACTCACAGCTTTGGAGTGCTGTCTTGGGCCCACCCAGTTAGCCTGTTGCTACAACAACAAGCAACAGAATCCCAAAGCACCTCCCCCAACCCTGGGCACAGAGGCCGGGCACCCCTGTCCCACCCCTACTTCCCTGGCAGAGCTAAGTCATAGGAGGGGCCTCAGGGTGGCAAGAAGGGAGAGCTCTGCTTGTTCTGTTTCTATATTTTTATTAAACAAAACCACCAGTCCCAACAGGCTTGGTTTCCAAAGTTAGCTTTAATGACCAGGTCTGAACAAAATCATGCACAGCTTCCATTGTCTCCCCCGACCCCCAACCAAGCACACACAGCTCCCCAACCCAGGAAAGCACCAGTCTGGGATGAATTTAGAGGAGCCATAAGACAGCTCCCAGCCCCTTCCTCTCCTCTCCCCAACCTCACTATATAAAATTAAGCTCCTTTGCCTTAGGAAGATTTTTATGTGATTTAATTGAGCACCTTCTGCATGCCTGGTCCTTGGCCAGGCACTTCACATTTGTCAGGGAGAAGGGACAGGTATGATATGGCTCTGCGTGGGGCCTTTCTTGACTTCGAGCTAGCCAGTTCTGTTCCCAACCACTGCCCGGAATGACCAGAGAAGATACTGGAGAGGTCATTCAGAGACCTGGGATCTGCTCAGAGAATGTGTCAGAGGAGGGTGCAGACTAGGGGAGAGGTGAGAGATAGGGAAGTCTTAAAAACTCAGGACCTCTACTTTAGGTTGTCAGGACAAGGGGGTGAGAAACAATGAAGGCAGAAGGGACCTTCTTTTCTGCTCTAGCATGACACTGAGCATGTGGGAGGATGTTGCCCCAAAGTGGGTGGAAATCGGTTCTTGGGTGGGGTGTTGGGGGAGTCTGGGTATATATAGTGTATCTATAGTGTTAAAATTTCATGGAGAAAAGGACAATTAGGAAGAAAAATATCTAAAAGGACTCCTTAGGAGAATAATCATGTGAAAAAAAAATGGAGAAACACTGTGCCATAGGTAGGCCAGATTCAGCAAAAGTGTACCCCCTCCTGGCCTCTCTGAGTTGGCAGCTTTTGGGTGCCCTGCCAAAGGCAGGATCTGGCAAACATAAGGGATCTCTTTGCAAAACATTTTCTGGAAAAAAAAAAAAACCCTGGAAAAAATAAGTGTAAATGTTTTCCCCAGCTGCAGGGAGGGGCATAGAGAGGGCACAGAACAGACCCCTGGCCTGGGCCTCATGAGGGCCCTCTGTAAAACTGGCCCTTGAGCCAAACTGGCCTGTCCCTGAGGAGTAGGTGGAAGGGGGAGGGAAGGTCAATCAGAAGCCTGGACAGGGTTCAGTATGGAGGGAACACATGTATACCTATGGCTGATTCGTATTGAGGTATGGCAAAAACATCAGAATATTGTAAAGTAATTGTCCTCCAATTAAATAAATTAAGAAAAAAACAGAAGCATGGATGTTGCAGGCAATCTCATGCAGGCAGCAGTGGGTGCAGCTCAGGTATGGTGTCTGGAACATCTACTATCAAGATGGAAGCCAAGAAGTAGAGGAGCACCCTTTCCCGTGACCTCCCACCCGATTGCCTGAACATTCCATAATGCGAGTGTTTGCACAGTACCCGTCACCCACTCACAAGGGGCAGTGGCTTAGAGAGGCCACTCCAGACTGGCCACTGCTAAGCAGTGAGCTGGTGGTGGACTGGATTCATGACATGCCACGCCCACGGCCCCACGTGAGCCAGGAGACCCTAGGCGCCCCCACCGGCTGTCGGCTCCTCAGGGGTGGGCAGAGGCCCAGTGGGCTCTGGGTAATAGGGCAGGGTCCTAGGCGTCTGGTCAAAGGGTGGGAGGTCAGGCACTGTCTCAGGCTTCAGGTCAAAAGGCTCAGTCTCAGGCAGAAGATCAAAAGGCACGATCTTGGGTGTGGCCCGGTCTGAGGGTGCGTTCAGCTTCTTCTTGGGCTAAGATGAGGAAAAGGGGTTTAAGTGGGGCTTGGGGTGGGTGCGGATGGGTGTGGGAGAAGGAGGCCTTGGTTGGCATGCAGAACTGGGGCTGGTGAGTAAAGGGGAGGGGAGCACACAAATATCAGGATGGAAAGACACTACACTTCCAAGGCTTCATCAAGAGGGCCCTGGAGTGGAAACGGGGAACAAACCCAGGCCCGTGAATTAATAAGCACAATTTAATCAGAACCCCCTCCCATGCTCCCTCTAGAATCTTCCCCAGTCCCATCCTTGGTCTCCTGCCTTCTACCCCGACCCAGCGATGGTCATGGAATGATGCTCTGAGGGGTTGGAGTGGTGGAGGCAGGAGGCTGCTGGGGGCGGGGAAGGAGTTTTCTAAGAGGCCACTTATTAGACTCCATCTGAGGAGGCTCCAAGGAGGAAAAGAGAAGGCAAACAACTTCACTGTCTTGAGTCAGAGGCAGCTGATCCCAGTTATTCCCCCGGGCAGGGTGGGCACGGGTGCCGCCCCGGATAAGGAGAGGGTGAGGCATGGAAGAGGGACATCCTGGCTATTTCCCTTTGGCCTAATCCCCTCCTCCTGCCTCCCTGCTACCCATCCCCCACCCTCTCATGGGCTATCAGACACTCAGAAGCACAGAGAAATCAGGATCAAAAACCAAGCTAATTTTGGGCATTCCCTAGTGGTCCAGTGGTTAGGGTTTCTCACTTCCACTGAAGGGGGCACAGGTTCGATCCCTGGCTGGGGAATTAAGATCCCGTATGCCATGTAGCAACGTTAAAAAAAAAAAAAACCAAGCCGTTTTAATGACCCACGAGCCTAGGTCCTGAGGCACCCAGCAGCAGCTCCCAACTCTCCATCCTGAGGGGCTGAGCTGCCGCTCTTGCTCTGGAGTCATGAGAAGTCAGGGGAGAGGGACATTTGTGGGCACTGCCAGACTCCAGCGACAACCGTGTTAAGGTGTGCAGCCACAAAACCCAACACAGCAAGTGCCCACCTTCCCTGTAGGATACAGGGAGAAGAGGGGAGTGGCCGGGAGGCTGAGGAGAAAGGAGTCAATGTGGTCCCTGCTGGCCAGAGAGCTCCACTCCATACACCCTGCACCCCTTCCCTCCATGGCCATTGGGCCGGGTGACCACACATTGCCTCTGCTTCAGCACTATGAGGCTGAGCAGCTATGGCCACCCACCTTAGCCACTCAGCTAACACTGTACACACACACCCTCACACACACACACACATTCCCTCACACACACCCTCACACACACACCCTCACACACACCCTCAGACACACACTCATGCACACTCTCATATGCACACCTTCACGCATACACATCCTCACAAACACATGTGCCCTCACACACACACACACAAATTTGTACCAGTGCCAGGACTGTCCTTGCTTAGGGCTAGCCTCCCCCCACCCGGATTTCTGCTGCACAGCCCAAGAAAAGAAGGAGGAAGCAAGGAGCAGAGAGTATAGCAGAAGAAAGGGGTACACCTGGGCCCTTGCCTCAGCTTTGACCCCCAAGTGCTTGAGAGCCAATAGGCAAGTGACTTCCCCTCCTGGGACCTCAGCTTCCTCCACTACAAAATGAAACAGCTGAAGTTGACTATCTCCAAAGCATCTTCCAGCTCAAAAAGTCTATAGTGACAGAATGATGAACTATTCACAATGGTAGTTAAAAATAATGGAACAAACCATCACTCATCTTTGTGGTTGGTTGCCTAGCAACAATATTCCCTCTCCCTATCAATTGCCCATCTTCTCCTTTTCTGATTTTGACCTTTACAATAGTCAGACTTCACTTTTAAAAAATCAGACGGAAGAGTATGATTTCCTTTGGTCTTAGGAATACCTCTAAGAAGAGGCTCCCTGTTTTGGATCCAGTGGTAGATTTTTGGATTCTCTGGTGGTTCAGACAGTAAAGAATCTGCCCACAATGCGGGAGACTCGGGTTCGATCCCTGGGTCAGGAAGATCCCCTGGAGAAGGGAATGGCAACCAACTCCAGTATTCTTGCCTGGAGAATTCAGTGGACAGAGGAGCCTGGCGGGCTACAGTCCGTGGGGTTGCAAAGAGTCAGACACTTGTATCCAGTGACCAGGAAAAACAACCCAAATTTAGCTTTTTGGAGGAAGCATATGGTAAACACTCCACTAGGCCACCAGAGGATGAGAGGGACCAGAGCCCCAAGTTGGGATGATTTTTTTGGACAAAAGTATGGGGTTCTTCCGGAACCAGGTAGCCCCAATTTGCTTTGAGTCCAGGGAGGAGCTATAGTCTGGGTTAGGATTTGAGGAGGAGAAGCCAGCAGGCCCTCACGCCAGCCCTGGTGTCCACCCCTTTAATGCCAATGCACCACCTAAGCCCTTAAATGTGTCGTGGTCCTGCCCTCAAGCCCTTGGAGCAGGTCTGATGGGTCCAAATGTAGGTCACTAACTGCTTCATCAAAACTACTTCAGAACATGTTTATTTCCATTTTAGCCTCCCTTTCTGGATTCCAAAAGAACTCTAATAACATCCAAACTGGGATTGGATATTAGGATTAGGAGAATTGGCTCCTTAATGAGCACTGTTGCTGCTGCTGTTTGGTCACTGAGCTGTGTCCAGCTGTTTTCGCCCCTATGGTCTATTGCCCACTAGGTTCCTCTGTCCATGCAAATTTCCAAGCAAGAGTACTAGCTAGCTAGTGAAGTCGCTCAGTCATGTCCGACTCTTTGCGACCCCAGGGACTGCCAGGCTCCTCCGTCCATGGGATTTTCCAAGCAAGAATACTGGAGTGGGTTGACATTTCCTTCCTGACCCAGGGATCGAACCGGAGTCTCCTGCTTGGCAGGCGGATTATTTACTGCTGAGCCATCTGGGAAGCCCTCCTTACTGAGCACAGCGGCTCCTGTTTGCATGGGGCCGTAGTTGGCCTGGTCTTCCTAGCAGTTCTTGGTCCACTGACCCCTCAGTTACTAGTAGGATTCACTTCTCTCCCTCACTGGCTGTTATTGCCTAGTGAGGTGTTGCCTGATAGGATGGGATGCCAAACTGCTGTTTTTGTTTGGGAGACAAGGAGGGAAATGCCAAAGAAGGACAATAATGACTCAGAAGTGAGTTCAAGGTGAGGGCTCTGATATCCTGTGATGGGAGGGGCTGAATTTCATGTGTGTGTGTGTGTGTGTGTGTGTGTGAGAAGGGGAGGGAAGTCAAATGGCAACTTAACCTGTGAAATCATTATGCCTAGCAGTTCTCTGAATTTGGGTGGGACCACACAAGGGATTCCCTCTGTTATCCCCAGGAAAAAGGTGTGGGAAACCAAATGGCCTGATCCCACAGCTGGGGCCTTCCCACCCCTTCACTCTCCCTCCCCGTTCCCCTTTTGCCACATCATCACCTCCCCGCTCTGCAGTGGGGAACAGCACATCCCCTCCCCAGCTGGAAAACTCACATCATCCCAGGGCAGCCTTTCCCCAGATCTCTCTGCCTGGCCACCCAAACATCCTACCCCCTCAGCCCAACTTTATCATAAATGTTGCTGCCCCCAAGCTTCCCTATTAGGTCTGCCAAGGCATGAGGCTATTTTTACCTCATTCTCTTCCCAGGCCTGCAGGCCTCAGGGAGGAGCAGCCTCTGCTTTCCTCAAACAGCTGAGTACCCCACCCCCTCACCCCCACCTGGAACATCTGCTCTGTAACTCAGGGAAGTTCCACTGCCTTGGGCCCCACCCATGTTGCTGGAATTTTTTTCCCAGAGCTTCCCTGTGGGCTGGGACCACTTTAGGTATTAGTTATTTCCCCTGTGGTTTGGGGGCTCAGGGTTGCCAGCTTGAGTCATTCCTTCTACCTCAAGCCTCTGTCCCCCACTGGTCTTGATGCAATCAAAGTCACCCTGTGATTAAGACCCCCTCCCCACCGTGGATACACAATACACAGATACACAATCTGTGCCAACTGGCTAGAGGCAGTAACAGACATGCCGTTTGTCTCTGCTCAGAAGTCTCTCAGAATCTCCATCTTTGACATAAGGAGGTTTACCTCCAGGCTGAGAACTTCCCCAGGTCCTGCGGTCTGGGACATTTTGAATGAGAAGGGTCAAGCATCCAAGCCCTTCGTGGCTCCCCTCTCCCACACCAGGCTCTGGAGAGAAGATAGAGGGGGCCCGCTGTCCCAGAGCCCTGCCCTCTTCTCCTTCGTTTGATGCACCCCAGTGCTAGGCAGGTCTCTTAAAAAATCTCACCCCCCTACCTCACCCCATTCTGCTTCCTCTGAGCAGTTAAATTAAGTAGAAACAATTCTGGGCAAATATTTTCTATCAGTTAGTGCTATATTGGGGGGTGGGGTGGGTTAAGTAAACTGTTTAAAGGTCGAGTACCTCTTGGGAGGAGTTCCTGGGGGGAGGAAAAAGGGGCAGCAACCTTGCAGCCTCTGCCCCACCACCTTGTTCTCAGATGAGTGCCAGCTCACTTATAGCCACTGCCCCCGAACTTGCTTGTTTCAATCTGCATTTCTCTTAGCTCCACCACACTGACCAAACCAAGGACTTCGCGGCATCCCTGATGGTCACTCAGAACACAGCTAAGGAGGGCCTCTGAGCTGTCAGTGAAACCACATCTCCCGGACAGAGGCCCTCTCCCTGGGGGGATGTGGGAAATCGGGCCTTCTTTTTTCCCATTCCCTTCGGTGCAGGGAGGAGAGCGAGGGGACATAGACTAACCCCTCGGCCCCCACGATCTCACCTCCTTGGGATGGGAGCGGCAACCAGGCCCGAGGGAAGCAGAAATACGAGGCTGGGCACGTTCCCACCCCACCCAAGATCACCGAGCCCTCGGCTCAGACCCGCCCCTAATGGAATTTGGGCGGCAGAGTGGAGAAGAGCAGCGATCCTGAGATGCCCTGGTTTACTTGGGGTTAGGATACAAAAACTCCCATTTTTTTCCAGGCGGGAAGAACGGGGAGAGGTGCAAAGGAAGCAACAAGCTGACTGGGCGGAGCCTGGGGCGCGCCAGCCTCCGGCCGCTCGTCCTCTGGCTCCTCGGCCGCCCCCGCAGGCATGCGGGGTGATTCACCGCGCCCCGACCGCGGGGCCAAGGTGGGGGGTGCTGTCCCCTTCCCTCCGCCAGCCCCTTGGGGCTCCTCACGCCGCGGGCCACCACCCTCGCGCGGCTGCTTCCAACAGGCCGAGGGGTAGGGGCGCGCCGCGGGCTGGGGTGTCCCTAAAGGCCGAAAGTGCCGGGAGGCGGGAGAGGATCGCAGCGAGGGGCGGCGTGGGCGGCCGAGGCCGATGCGGGGTCCGTGGGGGCGTGCTGGCAGCCGCGTCCCTCGCCTGGCGCAGCCCCCGCGATGCGTGCCTGAGCCCTGAATCACCCGCTATATCGGGCGGGCAGCGCCGGAGGCCCCAAACCCGGGCCGCGCCGCCCGTGTCCGCTTACAGCGGGCCCCAGGAGTCGCCAGGCACCCCGGCTCTCCCCAAAACTTCCTCCAAGTAGGAAGACTTTTGACAAGACAGGTCGGGAGCGATCTGCGGGGCGCAGTGTCCCTGACTCCAGCCCCCTAACTCGGTTCCGCTACGCGTTGGACACCGGAGGTAGCGGCTGGGTGAGGAGCCGCGGTGTGCACCGCGAGCCCCTCTGAGCGCTCCAGGAGCCCGCCGCCCGCCCACCCACCCCACCCCAGCAGCGCTCGTGGAAAGAGGGTGGATCCCCCGAGCCGGGTCAGGCTGCCGCAAGAGCCGCGCGGCGGGCAGATCCCCCCACCCTGAGCCCCAGGCGGGGGACGCCGGGCCTCTGGGCGCGGTCCGCCCGCCAGCTCACCTGGTAGATCATGACTTTAAAGTTGCGGCGCCGCAGCAGCTCGGCCTCGTTGACCTCCAGCTTCTTGATCTGGCCGGCCTGGCGCTCCAGGCTGCCGCGCACGGTCTTCACGTTGACGCTGACCTTGCGCACCTTCTCCAGCAACTTGCTCACAGTGTTGCTCGTGGTGGCGTGAGCCTTGCCCAGCTTGCTCAGCTCGCCTTGGATGCTCTGCACGGCGCCCTCCATCTCCGCCTGCCGCTCCTCCAGCTGAGCTTGGGTCAGTTGGATCTGGTCGACGGCACCGATGATTTTGTCCAGAAGGCTCAGTACCAGCACGCCGTTCACCTGGTCTGATTTGATCAGCTCCTCAGAGCCGGCCCCAGACGGCTCCTCGGCCGCCGGAGCCCCCATGGTAGAAGACCCCTGGTCCCCGGCGTCGGGGTACCCGGAAAGCGGCTGCTCGATGATGTGGAGCTGGGTGTCCTCCATGGCTGCCCGGAGCCGTGCGGGGCCGGCCGGGTGGAGCTGAAGCGGGAGCTGGAGACCCGGAGAAGAGGAAGAGCGAGAGAGCGCGGAGGAAACTCGAGCCACGTCCGTGCGCACCGGGATGGTGGCCAGAACTGTGGGGCGGGGGATCGGTGAGTTCCCCGAATCCCAGGCCAAACCCCGGAGTCTCGTCGCCCATTGGCTGGCCCGACCCCAGAAAGGGAGGGACCTGGGCAGAAGGGGAGACCGATGCTGGAGAAGGAGGGGCAGCCCAGGGGGACCCAAGAGCCGAGCGCCCCACCCTTCCTAGGATGGTTGGAATAGTTGGAACGAGAGACCAGGGCCTCCACTGGCAGTGGAGGCGGCGGGAGCGGGACTGGGGCGGAGGAATGTGCGCTTGGGAAGGGAAACAGGTCCTGGAGTGTTGCTCTGCTTTTCCCTCCCGCTGTTTTCTCTCACCCGCAAACCCACCTTCGCCTTTTAAGTTCCAGAGCAGGTCGTCAGGTGGGACAGGATATCCTGAAATTACGAGCAAACTATTGTGTTTGCCAGTGTCCCGATTTAGAGAGGGAAAGGATCTATGGCTTCCACAGCCTCTTCTACCTCTGACTACCCACCCCATCAAGTTACCCAGCACTGTTCGAAAAAGCTTGAGGGGTCCTTTGCGAAGGAAGGAAGAACTTACACGTTAGAGCCACAGTGGTGGTGAGGGGCCTCCAAGCTCCTCTAGGTCCCTCTTAGAATTATCCTAACAGAGGAGGATAAAGATGGGCAATAAAATAGAAAGTAGAGCTTTTTGCTCATCTCTATCTAAAAACTGATGCTAAAGCTGAAACTCCAGTATTTTGGCCACCTCATGCGACGAGCTGACTCACTGGAAAAGACTCTGATGCTGGGAGGGATTGGGGGCAGGAGGAGAAGGGGACGACAGAGAATGAGATGGCTGGATGGCATCACCGACTCGATGGACATGAGTTTGAGTGAACTCCTGGAGTTGGTGATGGACAGGGAGGCCTGGCGTGCTGTGATTCATGGGGTTGCAAAGAGTCGGACATAACTGAGCGACTGAACTGAACTGAACTGATCTAAAAACCACCTTTCTCTGTGTTTCCGCCTGCCCCAGAGGCCTGGCTGACGCTGAACTCAGATAGCAGGACAGGGAGTTCACCCATCTCTCTGGAGCCAGAGACTATGGCTCTTTGCAGAAATATCAGACCCCACCTCCTTACTTAACAGACTGGAAACAGAGGGTCTGGATAGGGCAAATGACTTGCCAGGAGGTTTGCCAGCAAGTTCACCTTAGCTTGGAGCTCAAACCAGGTATCAGGACCCCTCTCTGGCACTCTCCATCTTAGCAGGCTGTATCTTTCACCAGCACAGGGAGGGGCAGAAGCTGCCACCCATTTGTGCCACCTGCCTGTCGACCTACAAATATATTTCCCACTGTGATGGGTACGAAGGAGCAGGCAGTTCTGAGCAGGATCAAGAAGTCCAGGAGACAATGACCATTCTCCCCGCACAGCACTGGAGCAGTACCAGCCCCCTTTCCCCCAGAAAAGCTGCAAACCTTTTCCCTGGTTAGGAAACCAACCTTGGGTTTCCCCAGCTGGATCAATGATGATCTTGGCGAAAGGTCACTTCTCATCTGGCGTGCATTATAATTAGAAAGCATGAAAAATTGCCAGGCCCTATTAATCCAGTCAGAGAAGCCACCAACCCAGAAAAAAGCTTAGGAACTCACTGTCTGGGATAGCCTGGAATATTCTGGAATAGTCCCAACAGCTATTGAACAGAATATTTCCCCTGACACTTCAGTTGCTGTTTCCACAGAAACAAGTGGCTTTCTTGTCTGAGATTCAAATATAATGACCTGGTATATAAAATCACATGTGTTTATATACTAGAACTGACAGATGACCTATTTATTTTAGAATTTGTTAAAAAAAAAATGTGTTATAACAGTTTAAGTTCCTTCCACTGAGGACTGACAAGACTTCTGAAGAGAAAGAAGAGTGACAGTAAGGAAACTAACTGGACCTTCATAAGGTTCTTATTTTTAAAGAATTGATTAGCTTTCCTAGGTGACACATAAGATACAAATTGCAAATAGCGCACAAAGAAATATAGTGAAAAGAAGTTTTCTTTCTGTCCCTATCTGAAGCAAACTTAATTTCTGGTTCAGAGGACAACAATTATTATTTTCTTGTGGAATCTTTGCTTTTTGTCAGTTACTAATATATATCTTGGAGATTGTTCTTATTCAGTACGAGAGAGGCCTTATTTTCCAATGTGCATATGTGTGGTTAGTCAGTAAGTTGTGTCCAGTTCCTTGTGACCCCATGGAGTGTAGCCCACCAGGTTCCTCTGTCCATGGGATTTTCCAGGCCAGAATTCTGGAGCAGGTTGCCATTTCCTTCTCCAGGGGATCTCCCTGACCCAGGGATCGAACTCATTGGCAGGTGGATTCTTTACCACTGAGTCACCTGGGAAGGGTGTACTATACTTATTTAACCAGTTGTCTATTAAGGGACATATACAGATTACATTGGGGGATCCTGAAGAGAAGTTTTTGGGATTGATTTGTTTTTGTGGTTGCATGCATAAAAAGAATCAGGTCCATGCCATTCTGACTCTACCATCAGGAAGGGATTTCTGGTCTTCAAAAAAGAATGTCCATATTTTTGGATGAGTCAAATTATACCCCAGGGATAGTCTAGTGAATATGTCTCTGACTCATTTGATGGTTCTTTGAGAATTTCGCAGAAATAGCCCTAGCGCTGCTCGCCTGGATTTGCATCAGACAGGATGCTCTCCTGTTCCTCTTGTTACTAAATGTCAGCTAAATCCAACAGGGGGCGTGCTGAGCCTGGGTGCAGCAACTTTATTAACGGCGGCACTCGGAATGCGAGCCAAACAATCCTTCCCAGAGGACTTCAGTCCATTTCAGTGAAAATAAGCAGTTTCTCTTCATTTGGAATTGTGTCCAGTCTGCCACAGCTTGCATTCAGGGTTGATGCTTTGCAATTTCCATTGCTCACTCTATTTGCTGAAAGGCACACTGTTCCATTGTGTGCTTTCAGCTGGTGAGGCAGTCTAGAAAAGAGATAGGTGGAAACAAACAAACTTTTGGCCCAGAAAAAGAACACCAGGATGCAACCCTGTCAGCAGCTGGAATCTCACAGCTCTCTCTCGTGTTCCTCTATCCATCCATCTGTTCAGCTAAGTGTGACTACTTGTCAGGAGCCAGCTACCGGGCTGGGGACTTCACAAAACCCCAGTTCCTCCTGTTGAGAAGCTCATAGGATAGCGGGGGTGACCGATGCATGAATAGTTTCTGATACAAAGTGGAAGGTGCTCCAGAAGCTTAGGGAACGTTGTCCCCACTTCCTGGGAGAGTAGGGAAGGGTTTACAGGGTACAGCCTTCCATCCCTTTCCACCCCCGCCCTTTCTGCAGAGACATGAGGTGGGGACTGGGGGAGTAGCCAGGCATTCTCTTATCAAGGTTCTGCCTTAAATCTTACCAGCTTACACTGAGGGAGCACCAACGAGGTGTGAGGGATGCAGCATGCAGTGTGTTCCCTTCCATTTTGGATATATGCTAGAGAATCCTAGGGAGACAATGTGTTTCGTCAATAATAAATGATTGGGATGAATGATGTATCTTCACATCAGAGGAACCATCTCGAATGGAAAACCAATCCTCAGCAGCTGGCTCACAGCTGCCACAGACAGCAGTAATGTTTTTCTCCCTAGACTTATAGGCACAATTCTTGCCTCTCTGATGTATATGAAAAGCACCTGTAATATTTACGTATATCTCTTCTTCAAAAATGCCTGAGACTTCCTTGGTGGTCCAGTGGTTAAGACTTCGCCTTCCAAGGCAAGGGGTGTGGATTTGATCCCTAGTTGGGAAGTTACAATCCCACATGCCTTGCAGCCAAAATAAAAACATAAAAAAGGAGCAATATTGTAACAGATGCAATGACTTTAAAAACGGTCCACATAAAAAAAAATCTTAAAAAAAATCCATTATTTCTTTTCCTTAAAATTTTAATGTATAGTTTTCCTGAGCCAGAAAACAATGAAAATTGTTAATTAATTATTATTTATTTTATCCCCTCTGCCTTCAGCACACACTGGTCTCTTAACCTAAAAATAAAAAAACAAACACAGGCAAACCAACACTGCAGTCTTAATTGCTTTTACCTCCCTGACCTTCCAAGGTTGGGTCTGTTCATTTTCTCCTGTTCAGGTTCATTGTTTTCTAAAACTGCATATCCCTTACTCCCCATTCAGTCCTTAAATTTCTTCAGTTAATCCCAAAAGGTGGCTTCCTTTCTACTAAAAGAACACTTAAAAATCACTAATAAACTCCATATTCTACCAATTATCTCTTCTTTTCTAATTTTACTTGAACTCTCCACAACATTTAGCACTAGTGACCAATTTGCCATTAAGACTCTCCCTCTTGACCTTTGTGAAGCTGTATTATTATTTTTATAATTATACTATCTTATTTATTTATTTAAAATTTTATTTATTTTTTGGCCATGTTGGGTCTTCATTGCTGCTCAGGTTTTCCCTAGTTGTGGCAAGTAGAGGCTACTCTAGTTGTAGCGTACAGGTTTCTTATTGCAGTGGCTTCTCTTCTTATGGAGCATGGGCTCTAGAGCATGTGAGCTTCGACAATTGTGGCGAACGGGCTTAGTTGCTCTGCAGCATGTGGAATCTTCCCAAACCCAGGATCGAACCTGTGTCCCCTGCATTGGCAGATGGATTCTGAACCACTGGACCACCAGGAAAGTCTCTGTTCTTTTCATTCACAGTATTTCTTGTCCTGTTTGCTTTTTGTTTTCTTTCTCTCATAGTCTTAAAAAAATAGCTTTTAAAACCAGTTCAAAAATTAAAAAACAACAATCACTAGCTTTATTGAGATATAGCTCACAGACCATACAATTCACTCACTGAAAGTGTACAGTTTCAATAGTTTTTAGTACATTCGCAAAGGTGGTAACCATAATCAATTTTAGAACATTTTCATCACCACTAAAATAATATGTCACTTAAAAAACAAATCCGTACTATGTAGAAAATAGATAACTAACAAGACTATACTGTATAGCACAAGGAACTCTACTTAATGCACGGTGGTGATCTGAATGTGAAAGAAGTCCAAAAGAGAGGGACATTTGTGTGTGTGTGGCTGATTCATTTTGTTGTACAGTAGAAACACATTGTAAAGCAACTATGCTCCAATAAAAATTTTTAAAAATCCAGAGTTAGTAAAGAGAGACTTTATTAGGAAGGATTTTTACAGGGGAGGAAAGGAACTCTAGCAGTCAGGGGTAGGGAGTCTATTGTAATAAAGAGAATGCCATGACTATAAGATCAGCAAGTGTCTCAGGAGGTAGAGAGGGAAGTCAACAAGGCTGGAAAGAACCAGGATCAGGGAATGGGCTGGAAGGGTGGCATGATGAGAGAGCGAGCAGAGAATGCTTTTTCCTGAAGCCAGCCAGCCAGCCATCCTCTCCCCAGAACAGGTTGTATGCTGGTTCAGGCTGAGAGTGGGCCAAAAGTCATGGAGGAGAGACTTAAGCAAAGCTCTGTTACTAAGCATTTTGTTCTGAGTGATCCATGGGGACAAGCGGTTCGTTTTATTTATTTATTTGGCTGTACCAAATCTTTGTTGCAGCATGTGGGATCTAGTTCCCTGACCAGGGATCAGACTCCGGCTCCCTGCATTGGGAGCTCAGAATCTTAGCCACTGGACCACCAGGGAAGTCCCACCAATGGTTCATTTTAATTATTTATAAGGCAAAGATGGGAACATGGAAGGTCTTGTTCTTGACACAGATAAACAAGAGGGGGATCAGTGAGTCAGAGGGAGAAGGGTGGTTCTTTGCAGACCACAAAAAGGGAGGCAGATTTCTTTAAGCCTCAGTGTTTTCCAGGCTCACAGGACTTGGGTAAAATTAAACTTAGTCACCCCGGACCCACGAGCTGTTGCTCCTCAGTCCCTGACAGTCTATTTTCGATGTAAAGATTTGCCTATTCTGGACACATATAAATGGAATCATAGAAGACATAGCCCTTTGTGTCCAGCTTCTTCTTTTATAACATTTTTAAGCTTGACCTTGTCGTAGCATGTATCAAGACTGCATTCCTTTCAATGGCTGAATCAGATCCTATTGTACAGATATGCTACGTGTTTGTATGTAAGTTTGGACTGTTTCCTTTTTTTTGACTGTTATGAATAATTCTATGAAAATTCATGCTATTTTCTTTTTATTTTTATTGTTATGTTGTTGTTCGGTTGTTGTTAAGTTGCTAGGCTGTGTCCAATTTTTTGTGACCCCCATGGACTGCAGCAAGCCAGGCTTTCCTGTCCTTCACTGTCTCCTGGAGTTTGCTCAAACTCATGTCCATTATTGTTGCTCTATTTTCTTAATGTAGATCTTTTTTCCTTTTTTAAAATATTTATTTATTTGGCTGCACTGGGTCTTAGTTTTGTGGCATGCAAACTCTTAGTTGCAGCATGTGGGACCTTGTTCCCTAACGAGGGATTAAACCCAGGCTCCCTGCATTTGCAGCGCAGAGTCTTAGCCACTGGACCACTAGGGAAGCCCCTTAATGTCGATATTTAATGTGGATTCTGCCTCCAGCCCTCAGCTATCCCAGTCACTTTCCCTTTTTCCTTTTCATCTTCCTCTATGACTCTAAAATCAGTGGTCCTGAAATGGGAAGATAGTAATAATATTTAAAGCCAGTGGCAGAGAACTCATTAAGATGGATGCTGTCGTCTATTGTGTTAAAACAGTTGTGGGCCCTGATATGCCAGGCATCACCAGGGGTCCTAAATGTGTTGCTGAATCCCTTAAGGCCAGGCCGAGCAGTGGTTATTTTCCAGTATGTCTAAAACTATTTCAATATTTTAACAGTTGTCCTTGGGTTCTGACCTCTCTCCTAAATGCCAGGCTCTCATCTTACATTGCTTGCAGCCCTGTTTGGGTATGCCACCATCATCCAAACTCAACACTTATAAACTATAGTTAGTATCTTTCCTCAAAAATCAGAATCCCTCACGATGTTCTGACTTCTGTCCATGTTACCATCATCCTCTCAATCACCAGAGTCTAAGACCTTGAAATTATGTTTAACTTCTCTCTCTCCTTCACCTCCCAAGCCAACTGAAATCCCAAATCCTTCTTGTTCCTTCCCCATAACTGTTTTCCTGTCCTTCCCATTATCTGTCATGTCCAACTCTTTGTGACCCTATGGACTGTAGCTCGCCAGGCTCCAATGTCCAAGGGATTGTCCAAGCAAGAATACTGGAGTGGGTTGCCATTTCCTTCTCCAGGGAATCTTCCCAACCCAGAGATAGAACTAAGTCTCTTGTGTTTCCTTCATTGGCAGGTGGATTCAGTTCAGTTCAGTTCAGTCACTCAGTCGTGTCCGACTCTTTGTGACCCCATGAATCACAGCACGCCAGGCCTCCCTGTCCATCACCAACTCCCGGAGTTCACTCAGACTCATGTCCATCGAGTCGGTGATGCCATCCAGCCATCTCATTCTCTGTCGTCCCCTTCTCCTCCTGCCCCCAATCCCTCCCAGCATCAGACTCTTTTCCAGTGAGTCAACTCGTCGCATGAGGTGGCCAAAGTATTGGAATTTCAGCTTTAGCATCAGTCCTTCCAATTTACCCCCGAACCACCTGGGAAGCCCTGTATAGATGTAGTACATCTTTATTCATTCCTGTCAATGGACATTTAGGTTGCTTGTATGTCTTGGGTATTGTAAACAGCACTGTGATGAACATCAGGGTGCATGTATTCTTTCAAACTATGTTTTTCTCTGGGTATATACTCATCAGTGGGATTGCTGGATCATATGGTAGCTCTATTTTTAATTTTTTTTTCAATTTGGATATCATTAGTTTATTATTAAAGAGAAACAGCTCTTATTATTAAAGAGAAAATTATTTACATGATGAAAGATTTCAGAACTTCAGTGGAATGAGCAGCTTCACATGATGCCATTTCAATAGTGACTTATTTCAGTCAACATATTTCCCAAGAATGTCACCATCTGTAAATAAGAAATAATCCTTGTCATCTAGAACTACTTTGGTGCTTCCATATTCTGGGAGAGACCTTTATCTCTGACTGAATCTCTCCCCCTTTCCTTGAGAGCTGGGTCCAATAGCTACTACTGTTACTTGCAATACTTTTCCTTGTGATTTTTCTGGAAGCGTCATGCCTCCCAGGTGGCACTAGTTGTAAAGAACCCACCTGCCAATGCAGGAAACACAAGAGATGCAGGTTTAATCCCTGGGTTGGGAAGAGATCCTGGAGTAGAAAATGGCAGCCTGCTCCAGTATTCTTGCCTGGAATATTCCATGAACAGAGGAGCCTGGTGGACTACAGTACATGGGGTTGAAAAGAGTCGGACATGACTGAGCGCATGTGCGTGCACGCACGCACACACACACGCGTGCACACACGCACACACACACATATGAGTTTAATCTGAGCTCCCAGCAAGTTAAAGAAAATAAAGCACCCTGACCAAGGTAACAGCAAAACCTTATCCCAGTTCAAACTGAATTATAATACAGTCCACTTATCCAAAAATATAGAGTAGGACTCCTGTTAATTTGATATTTGGTTAATTCTAATCTGATTAGAATAGTTTACACATAATCTATTAGACTAGGAGAAATCCATTTTACACTAAACATCTGATGAACATAATATTTGTTCACAACTCTGTTTCCAAATTAGTGTGTGATTTCAAGTGAACGGCTTTCCTTCTCTTAGCTCTTCATCTCTAGTTCTTAGTTTTTTCATCTGAAAATGAAAAAATAGGAGTAGATGGTTTCTAAGATTCCTTCCATTTCTGACGTTCTATGACTGTAAATTCTAATCTCTGATAACTCAGACAACCTTTTGGGATCTTACAGTACTTTAAAAAAAGTTTATTTTGAACATAATTTTTTTTTTTTTGCTACTCCTGGTGGCATTCAGGATATTAGTTCACCAACCAGGGATCAAACCTGCACGCCCTGCAGTGGAAGCAGAGTCTTAACTACTGGACCACCAGGGAAGCCCCTGAACATCATTAACCAGGCAAACATTTAACAATACCAAGTGTCTACAAACTGCTAGTCCTAGTGCTAGGAGTTGGGGAACCAAAGATGGAAAGACATGGTCCCTGCTATCCAGACAGTGCAATATGGGAGCTAGATATGTACCCCAATTACAATTTAGTGGAATAACTACTATAAAGTCAGCATATGCAGGAGTAATGAGAGCACAGGGGGAAAGGGCTAACATTTACATAAGGGACACAGGAGGTGCTTCAGAGGAGTTGAGCTGTGACTTGAAGAAGAAATTTGCCAAGCAGAAAAAGATAGGTGGGTGTTGGGATTCTAAGTCAGAGGAAAGATCTTGGTAAAGGCATGAGCGTACAGAAAAATAGCTTATTAAGGCTGAAAGCTAAGGTATTTAGAGGCAGAGAGGCTAAACGTGGGCTAAGCAGGAACTATTGTTCAATCACAGAGCATCCTGAAACCATGCTAAGATGTTTGGACTTTATCCTAAAGCTTATCAGACACTGTTTAAGGACTTTAACCTAAAGAGGGAGAGGAACTGATTTGCATTTTAGAAAGAAAATTGATATGAGGAAATGTAATTGATAGGACTGGAAAAGGTCAGTTTTCATTCCAATCCCAAAGAAGGGCAATGCCAAAGAGTGTTCAAACTAATGCATGATTGCACTCATTTCACATGCTAGCAAGATAATGCTCAAAATCCTTCAAGCTAGGCTTCAACAGTATGTGAACCAAGAACTTCCAGTTGTACAAGCCAGATTTAGAAAAGACAAAGGATCCAGAGATCAAATTGCCAACATCTGTTAGATCATAGAAAAAGCAAGAGAATTCCAGAAAAACATCTGCTTCATTGACTGTCTAGGTTTGACTTTGACTGTGTGGATCACAACAAACTGTGGAAAATTCTTAAAGAGATGGGAATACCAGACCACCTAACCTGCCTCCTGAGAAACCTGTATGCAGGTCAAGAAGCAACAGTTAGAACTAGACATGGAACAATGGACTGGTTCAAAATTGGGAAAGGACTTTGTCAAGGCTACTGTCAGGATATTGTCACCCTGCTTATTTAACTTCTATGCAGAGTACATCATGAAAAATGCTGGACTGGATGAATCCCAAGCTGATTGGAATCAAGATTACCAGGAGAAATATTAATAACCTCAGGTACGCAGATGACACCACCCTAACGGCGGAAAGTGAAGGGTAATTAAAGAGCTTGATGAAGATGAAAGAGGAGAGTGAAAAAGCTGGCTTAAAACTCAACATTCAAAAAACTAAGATCATGGGTTCTGGTCCCATCACTTCATGGCAAATATATGGGAAAAAATGGAAACAGTGACAGATTTTATTTTCCTGGGCTTCAAAATCACTGCAGTGACTGCAGCCATGAAATGAAAAGACACTTACTCCTTGGAAGAAAAGCTAGGACAAACCTAGACAGCATATTAAAAAGCAGAGACATTACCTTTGCTGACAAAGGTCTGTCTAGTCAAAGGTTCGTCTGGCTTTTCCAGTAATTGTGTACGGATATGAGAGTTGGGCCATAAAGAAGGCTGAGCACTGAAGAATTGATGCTTTCAAACTGTGGTGCTGGAGAAGACTTTTGAGAGTCCCTTGAACTGCAAGGAGATCAAACCAGTCATTCCCAAAGGAAATCAGTCCTGAATATCCATTGGAAGGACTGATGCTGAAGCTGAAGTTCCAACTTTGGCCACCTGATGGGAAGAGTTGACTCACTGGAAAAGACCCTGATGTTGGAAGGATTGAGGGCAGGAGGAGAAGGGATCGACAGGATTGGATGGTTCGATGGCATCATCAACTCAATGGACTTGAGTTTGAGCAAACTCCAGGAGATAGTGAAGGACAGGGAAGCCTAGTGTGCTGCAGTCTGTGGAGTCCCAAAGAGTCAACACAACTGAGCAACTGAACAGCAACAATTGATAGTTTGGAAGAGCCTGAGGCTAGAAGCAGGGAGATCTATCAGGAGGCTACCGTAAGAGTCCCAGCGAGAGAAGATGATCATCTGAACTAAGTCAGTACAAGTACATAGATGAAGAGAGCTGATGGGAGAAATCTGTAGGAGAGAAAATCAGTGGGGCTTGGAGTCTGATTGCATGGAGAAAATGAGGGGAAGGGAGGAGTCTAAAATATTACAGTTGGCATTATTTAGGGTACAGATGTGTAAACTATAGAAGATTAGATTATATATGTACTAATCCTAGTCTATTCACTGGAAATCCATTTATTTTTTAACTGAAATATAGTTGTATATTGTTCATACTGTTCACGGGGTTCTCAAGGCAGGAATACTGAAGTGGTTTGCCATCCCCTTCTCCAGTGGACCACATTTTGAACAGTATAAAAAGGCAAAAAGATAGAACACTGAAAGATGAACTCCCCAGGTCAGTAGGTGCCCAATATGCTACTGAAAATCAATGGAGAAATAACTCCAGAAAGAATGAAGAGATGGAGGCAAAGCAAAAACAGCATCCAGCTGTGGATGTGACTGGTGATGGAAGCAAGGTCTGATGCTGTAAATAGCAATATTGCAGAGGAACCCAGAATGTTAGGTCCATGAATCAAGGCAAATTAGAAGTGATCAAACAGGAGATGGCAAGAGTGAACGTTGACATTTTAGGAATCAGCGAACTAAAATGGACTGGAATGGGTGAATTTAACTCAGATGGCCATTATATCTACTGCTATGGGCAAGAATCCCTTAGAAGAAATGGAGTAGCCATCATAGTCAACAAAAGAGTCTGAAGTGAAGTACTTGGACGCAGCCTAAAAAAGGACAGAATGATCTCTGTTCATTTCCAAGGCAAACCATTCAATATCATGGTAATCCAAATCTGTGTCCCGACCAGTAATGCTGAAGAAGCTGAAGTTGAATGGTTCTATGAAGACCTACAAGACCTTCTAGAATTAATACCCAAAAAAGATGTCCTTTTCCTTATAGGGGACTGGAATGCAAAAGTAGGAAGTCAAGAAACACCTGGAGTAACAGGCAAATTTGGCCTTGGAGCACGGAATGAAGCAGGGCAAAGGCTAATAGAGTTCTGCCAAGAGAATAGCAAACACCCTCCTCCAACAATACAAGAGAAGACGCTACACATGGACATCACCAGATAGTCAACACTGAAATCAGATTGATTATATTCTTTGCAGCCAAAGATGGAGAAGCTCTATACAGTCAGCAAAAATAAGACGAAGAGCTGACTGTGGCTCAGATCATGGACTCCTTATTGCCAAATTGAGACTTAAATTGAAGAAAGTGGGGAAAACCACTAGACCATTCAGGTATGACCTAAATCAGATCCCTAATGATTATACAGTGGAAGTGAGAAATAGATTTTAGGGACTATATCTGATAGAAAGAGTGCCTGATGAACTATGGATGGAGTTTTGTGACATTGTACAGGAGACAGGGAGCAAGACCATCCCCAAGAAAAAGAAATGCAAAAAAGCCAAATGGCTATCTGAGGAGGCCTTACAAATAGCTGTGAAAAGAAGAGAAGCAAAAAGCAAAGGAGAAAAGGAAAGATATACCCATCTGAATGAAGAGTTCCAAAAAATAGCAAGGAGAGATAAGAAAGTCTTCCTCAGTGATCAGTGCAAAGAAATCGAGGAAAACAATAGAATGGGAAAGACTAGAGATCTCTTCAAGAAAATTAGAAATACCAAGGGAACATTTCATGCAAAGATGGGCTCGATAAAGGACATAAATGGTATGGACCTAACAGAAACAGAAGATATTAAGAAGAGGTGGCAAGAATACACAGAAGAACTATACAAAGAAGATCTTCACAACCCAGATAACCACGATGATGTGATCACTCACCTAGAGCCAGACATCCTGGAATGTGAAGTCAAGTGGGCCTTGGGAAGCATCACTACAAACAAAGCTAGTGGAGGTGATGGAATTCCAGTTGAGCTATTTCAAATCCTAAAAGATGATGCTGTGAAAGTGCTGCATTCAATATGCCAGCAAATTTGGAAAACTCAGCAGTGGCCACAGGACTGGAAAAGTTCAGTTTTCATTCTAATCCCTAAAAAGGCAATGCCAAAGAATGCTCAAACTACCACACGATTGCACTCATCTCACACACTAGTAAAGTCATGCTCAAAATTCTCCAGGCCAGGCTTCAACAATACGTTAACCATGAACTTCCAGATGTTCAAGCTGGTTTTAGAAAAGTCAGAGGAACCAGAGATCAAACTGCCAAAATTCGCTGGATCATCAAAAAAGCAAGAGATTTCCAGAAAAAACATCTATTTCTGCTTTATTGACTATGCCAAAGACTTTGACTGTGTTCAGTTCAGTTCAGTTCAGTCGCTCAGTCGTGTCCGACTCTTTGCGACCCCATGAATCACAGCACGCCAGGCCTCCTTGTCCATCACCAACTCCCGGAGTTCACTCAAACTCATCTCCATCGAGTCGGTGATGCCATCCAGCCATCTCATTCTCTGTTGTCCCCGTCTCCTCCTACCCCCAATCCCTCCCAGCATCAGGGTCTTTTCCAGTGAGTCAACTCTTCGCATGAGGTGGCCAAAGTATTGGGGTTTCAGCTTTAGCATCAGTCCTTCCAAAGAACACCCAGGATTGATCTCCTTTAGAATGGACTGGTTGGATCTCCTTGCAGTCCAAGGGACTCTCAAGAGTCTTCTCCAGCACCACAGTTCAAAAGCATCAATTCTTCGGTGATCAGCTTTCTTCACAGTCCAACTCTCACATCCATACATGACCACGGGAAAAACCATAGCCTTGACTAGGTGGACTTTGGTTGGCAAAGTAATGTCTCTGCTTTTTAATATGCTATCTAGGTTGGTCATAACTTTCCTTCCAAGGAGTAAGCGTCTTTTAATTTCCTGGCTGCAATCAGCATCTGCAGTGATTTTGGAGCCCCCCATAATAAAGTCTGACACTGTTTCCACTGTTTCCCCATCTATTTCCCATGAACTGATGGGACCAGATGCCGTGATCTTTGTTTTCTGAATGTTGAGCTTCAAGCCAACCTTTTCACTCTCCTCTTTCACTTTCATCAAGAGGCTTTTTAGTTCCTCTTCACTTACTGCCATAAGGGTGGTGTCATCTGCATATCTGAGGTTATTGATATTTCTCCCGGCAATCTTGATTCCAGCTTGGCTTCTTCCAGCCCAGCGTTCCTCATGATGTACTCAGATCACAATAATCTGTGGAAAATTCTGAAAGAGATGGGAATAGCAGACCACCCGAACTGCCTCTTGAGAAACCTATATGCAGGTCAGGAAGCAGCAGTTAGAACTGGACATGGAACAACAGACTGGTTGCAAATAGGAAAAGGAGTATGTCAAGGTTGTATATTGTCACCCTGCTTATTTAACTTATGCAGAGTACCTCATGAGGAATGCTGGGCTGGAGGAAGCACAGGCTGGAATCAAGATTGCTGGGAGAAAATATCAATAGCCTCAGATATGCAGATGACACCACCCTTATAGCAGAAAGTGAAGAAGAACTAAAGAGGCTCTTGATGAAAGTGAAAGAGGAGAGTGAAAAAGTTGGCTTAAAGCTCAACATTCAGAAAACAAAGATCACGGCATCCAGTCCTATCACTTCATGGGAAATAGATGGAGAAACAGTGTCAGACTTTACTTTTTTGGGCTCCAAAATCACTGCAGATGGTGACTGCAGCCATGAAATAAAAAGATGCTTACTCCTTGGAAGAAAAGTTATGACCAGCCTTTTAAAAAGCAGAGACATAACTTTGCCAACAAAGGTCTGTTTAATCAAGCCTATGGTTTTTCCAGTAGTCATGTATGGATGTGAGAGTTGGACTATAAAGAAAGCTGAGCGCCAAAGAATTGATGCTTTTGAACTGTGGTGTTGGAGAAAACTTTTGAGAGTCCCTTGGACTGCAAGGAGATCCAGCCAGTTCATCCTAAAGGAAATCAGTCCTGGGTGTTCATTGGAAGGACTGATGTTAAAGCTGAAACTCCAATACTTTGGCCACCTGATGCAAAGAGCTGACTCATTTGAAAAGACCCTGATGCTGGGAAAGATTGAGGGCAGGAGGAGAAGGGGACGACAGAGGATGAGATGGTTGGATGGCATCACTGACTCAATGGACATGAGTTTGAGTGAACTCTGGGAGTTGATGATGGACAGAGAAGCCTGGGATGCTGCAGTCCATGGGGTAGCAAAGAGTCAGACATGACTGAGTGACTGAACTGAACTGATAGTTGTATACAATATTATGTAAATTTCAGGTGTACATCAGAGTGGCTCACAGCTTTTAAAGGTTTATATTCCATCATTAGTAATTATAAAATATTGATTATATTCCCTGTGTTATACAATATATCCTTGTAGCTTATTTCTTTTATACATAGCAGTTTGTAGCTCTTAATCCCCAGCCCCTATCTTGCCCCTCCCCACTTCCTTCTCCCCAGCTTCTTCTCTTTATCTGTGAGTCTGTCTTTATTGTTATATTCACTATTTTGTTTCATTTTTTTAGTTCCACATATGAGTGATATCACACAATATTTGTTTTTCTCTGACTTATTTTACTTAGCATAATACCCTTGAAGTTCATCCATGTTGTTGCAAATGGCACAATTTTATTCTTTTTATGGCGAAGTATTATTCCATTGTATACATGTACACCACATCTTTATTCATTCGTCTGTAGTTGGATACTTAGGTTGCTCCTTGTTTTTGTGGTTCAGCTGCTCAGTCGTGTCCGACTCTTTGCGACCTCTCAAACCGGAGCACGCCAGGCCTCCCTGTCCATCACTATCTCGAGTTTGCTCAAACTCATGTCCATTGAGTCGGTGATGCCATCCAGCCATCTCATCCTCTGTCATCCCCTTCTCCTCCTGCCCTCAATCTTTCCCAGCATCAGGGTCTTTACCAATGAGTCAGCTCTTCGCATCAGGTGGCCAAAGTATTGGAGTTTCAGCTTCAGCATCAGTCTTTCCAATGAATATTCCAGGTTGCTCCTGGAAATGCTTTTAAAAAGAAATTCCTGATGTTAATTTATTTATTAACTAATCTCCTTCTTTATATAATAGTAAAGTAGTGGGAAAACATTGTTAATTTCTTTTTCCAGTTATTTGATTTCAGATAGTATGTTAAATGTTTAAATTCATGAATTAACAATGATGCCAAACAAGCCAAAAAAAAACCAAACAAACCTCCTCAGCAATCACTGTTGGAAAATACTAGATAACCAACTTATTATTCTGAAAACTGGAACTAAATTGAACTAACTAAGCATTTACCCTGGTGGCTCAGAGGTTAAAGTGTCTGCCTCCAATGCGAGAGACCCGGGTTCGATCCCTGGGTCGGGAAGATCACCTGGAGAAGGAAACGGTAACCCACTCCAGTATTCTTGCCTGGAGAATCCCATGGACGGAGAAGCCTGGTAGGCTACAGTCCACGGGGTCACATAGAGTCGGACACGACGGAGCGGAAGCATTTACCCTACCCTTTTCTGTTTGAATTGTGCCTTAGGGTAAGCAAGTAGTTGGTGGGGGTAAGCTCTTATTTTATAGAATTATTTCAGCTTATACATGAAGAAGGAATGATAGAATACCACTGTTCTGTACCCGCTAGTGAAATAATGATCTAGAAAATTATCTTTAATGCCTGCTAAAAATATTAGGTGGAGATTGATGTGGCATGGCTAACTTGTGTCCGACTCTTTGTGACCCCATGGACTGTAGCTCATGAAGCTCCTCTGTCCATGGGACTTCCCAGGCAAAAATATTGCAGCGGATTGTTGTTTCCTTCTCCAGGGGATATTCTCAACCCAGGGATGGAACCCACATCTCCTGCATTGGTAGGCAGGTTATTTATAGCTGAACCACCAGGGAAGCCCAGAGACTGATGGAAAACTCTTAATTGTGGGAAGCCCCTTATGAGACTAACAACACCTAAGTCCACTCATTAATCTTTTTTTTTTTTTGGCAGAGGTGGTGGGGGTGAATAGTCTGTTTCTTCTTTTATTTATGATTTTTTCAATAATTTTTGTTTCATTTGTTTTAAGATTTATTTATTTATTTTATTTATGTGGCTGCCCTGGGTCTTAGTTGCAGCAGGCAGGATCTTCAGTCTTCCTTTTGGCATGTGGGATCTAGTTCCTTGACCAGAGAGCGAACCCGGGCCTGTGCATTGAGAGCGCAGTGTCTTAACCACCAGACCACCAGGGAAGTCCCATTCTTTTATTTATGGAATGAAGATTCAAGAAAATGCCCCCTCACCCCTCATTCTTTAATCATAACCTCACAAAAAAGGAAAGGACTGGGCTTTCCTAGAGGTTCAGTGGTAAAGAATTCGCCTGCCAATGCAGGAGACACTGGTTCAATCCCTGATTCAGAAGGACCCCACCTGCCCGGGAGCAACTAAGCTTGTGCATCACATTCATTGAGCCCGTGCTCTAGAGCCCAGGAGCCACAACTGCTGAGCCCGTGCTCTGCAGCAAGAGAAGACACTGCCATGAGAAGCTCTTGCACTGCAACTCAGAGTTGCACCCCGACTCCCCACAACTACAGAAAAACCTGCACAGCAGTCAAGACCTAGCACAGCCAAAATAAATAATTTTTCTTTTTTTTTAAAGGGGAAAGGACTGACATTGTGTGTCTGGGGTGTGATGTAATAGGAAGTACACACCAACACTATGAAGTATTTTGGACAAAAAACAGCAGCAAAACAGTCAAACTTGCATCTGATTGGAACTCCAGATCTAACTTCAAGTTTACAGAAAAGATGGAGGTCAGGGAAATATATTAAAACAACACTGTAAGAATGCAATAAGCAAAGACCAGAGGTGGGACATTGTACTGGACAAACAACACAGTTTCTCCAACAGACAAACTGGAGACAGAAGGAGGAGCAGGGGAGGAGAAAGAGGTGATGACAAAGAGGGAAAAACCACATTAAAGGAGACTTCAAAAATCTATTTGATAGTATTGAAACAGAAAAGGCCCTTGCCCCTTCCCACCATGTCTTCTGTCTGCCTTTTGTCTGTGGAAAACTTTGATCAAAGAATAAGTTTAATCAGAGAAGTGAGAAATGCAGCAACAAAGGAAAATAGTCAAAGGAGATAATAATAATAATGGAGTCATCAAGCATAGTCAAGGACCTTTAGTTCTTTCTCAAGGGCCGTAGATAATATTCTGAGCCATATCCTGTGAGCCGTCCCATAGATAAAACACCAGGTGGAGAAGTTAACTACCTGATGACCAGACTGGACCCAGGACATGAGCTGCCATAATTCTAAGAATTGGTCACAAAGAAATGGGGACAAATGGACCCTGGAACTGAAGATGAACTGGACCTAAAACAACCAAGGTGATGCTGGTCAGCCCACTGATGACCAGTTTGAAGATGACTGTTAGAGATGACTGTGCTGTTTCTGCATGTAGCTCCCCGACCCCCACTCTGTCTATAAAAGCTCTTGCCCCACTGGTTGCCATTGGTCGGGGGTGGGAGTCGGCCTTCGGACAGATGTTTGCCACCCTCCCTCCAAACCCTCACTTGTGGCATCTGAAATAAAGCAAACTTTCCTTTCCACCAACCTGGCCTGTTTATCGACTTTTGAGCAATAAGCAACCAGACCCACCACACACTCTTTCGGTAACAGTACAGTACTGCATATTTGAAAGTGGCTGAGGGACTTCCCTGGAGGTCCCAGCGACTTCCCTGGGGATCCAGGACTCTGTGCTTCCAATGCAGGGGGCTCAGGTTTGATCCCTGGTCAGGGAACTAAAATCCCACAGGCCACATGGTGTGACCCAAAAAACAGAAAAAAAGGTTGCTGAGGGTAGAACTTAAAAGTTTCTCTCAAGAAAAAAAATTCTGTAACTATGTATGGTGATGAATGTTAACTAGACTGTGGAAATAATTTCACAATATATACAAATATCAAATCATTATGTTGTATACCTGAAACTAATCTAATGTTGAAAACCTTTTTGAATACCAGTTCTTGACTGGTTCAAGTGCAACAAAGGGAAAAAGGTTCTGTGCATTTCTTGCATCAATGGTAGGTCAACCATTCAGATATCTGCCTTTACACATGAGAATGCATTTCATCCTCAAAACAAGTTTAGTATTTATTAAATACTTAAAAACTTATTTTAAAAAAGGAAGAAAAGAAAAAGTCAACTAATTACAGTATGGGCTTCCCTTGTGGCTCAGATGGTAAAGAATCTGCCTGCAATGAGGGAGACCTGGGTGCAATCTCTGGGTTGGGAAGATCCCCTGGAGAAGGGAAAGGCTACCCACTCCAGTATTCTGGCCTGGAGAATTCCATGGACTGTATAGTCCATGGGGTTGCAAAGAATCGGAGTATATGAACTTTATTTAGATACTGTTTCTTTACTAGCTGAGCCATCAGGGAAACCCAGTAATATTGGAGTGGGTAGCCTATCCCTTCCCCAGAGGATCTTCCCAACCCAGGAATTGAACCGGAGTCTCCTGCATTGCAGGCAGATTCTTTACCAGCTGAGCTACAAGGGAAGCCCTGATTTGAACACATTGTAAACAAAAACAAAAATGGTTTATGAGGCAATCAGGGAAATTTGAACTCTGATTAGGTATCTGCTGACCTCAAGGAATCATTACTAAATTTTAAGGTATGATAGTATCATTGTGGTTATGCTTGAAAAATAATCCTTATATTTAAGAGATACACACTGAAGTATTTACAGATGAAATGAGATCACATCTAAGACAGCATTTAAAATAGCCCTGAGGGGGGCTTCCCTGGTGACTTAGTGGTAAAGAATCCACCTGCCAATATAGAAGCCACCAAAATGAGACTCCCTCAGACTACAACTAGAGAGTAGCCCCCGTTTACTGTAACTAGAGAAAAGCCCAAGCAGCAACAAAGACCCAACATAGCCAAAAATAAATACATAAAATTATTTTAAAAATAAGAAATAATCCTGAGGGAAGTGGATGGGCCTATAAGTGAAATGAGGTGGCCACATATTAATAATTGTTGATGCAAGCAACAGGTGGATAGACAATCATCATATTCTGTACTCTCATCTACATTTGAACTTTCTCATAATAAATACTAAGGTTGTTTTGAGGATGAAATGCATTCTCGTGTGTAAAGGCACATATCTGAATGGTTGACCTACCATTGATAGCAAGAAATGCACAGAACCTTTTTTCCCTTTGGTGCACTTGAACCAGTCAAATTCAAAAAGATCGTCTGTTAAACCTATTCTGTTGCACACGCTAGGACCCTTCTTTCTTTCAGCTTCGCAGCTGGAACAAAATCTAGATCTTTAAAACAAGACACTCTCAATAAAGCACAGTAAGTGTTTAGCAGCTGTGCAAATTTAAGCAAACCATTTCATTTGTGGAATCTGGCTTGTTTCCCAGGAAACAATGTTTCCATTTCACAGTGTAACAGAACAGGAAGAGTGTGAACTCTTGTTTGAATGTAGAGTCCTTGTGCCCCACTCAGATTTCCACATTGCCATTGTGATCTGGGTGTGAGAGTCCAGCTGCGTGTTGGTGGAATGACTCATTTTTCCACCAAGGTGCAGATTTCTTTGAATCTCAGGGGCCACTGATTGGTGTGAAAGAGCAGTCAGCACAGACTTGGCTCCTGGATCCATCATATGACTTGAGATATGATTTAAGTTTTCTGCATGGGCTTAAATTGAAAGAAGCAATTCAGCTATTCAGATAATTCATGCTCCAAAACCTTTAGTGTTTACAAGTGGTTATTAAGAGCAGCTATTTGAGGGACTTCCCTAGAGGTCCAGTGGTTAAGATTCTGCCCTTCCCCTGCAGGGGGCATGTGATTTCTGACCAAGGAACTAAGATCCGACATGCTGCACAGTGCGGTCAAAAAATGCAAAAATAAATTAATTAATATTTTTAAAAGAGCAGCTACTAGATACCATAAGGAAATACAAAGGTAATAGAAGCTAAATTACATCCTTTGGGTGTTTAGTAATCTCATCAAGGAAATAAATGTACGAGAAGTATAAAGATTTCAAATGAGTCAATGATACCCAATGTAAGTATATATAAAATATATCCATCAATGTTTTGGAGTCTTAGAATAATAGAGTTAATGAAATAAAATTTACATTTTCAAGCAGGACAAGAAAAAAAATTAAACAGAAAATTCTCTCTCCATGTTTGTTTGGGCCTCCTCCCTCCCTAATGTGTGGTGTACATCTGCATTATGCATTAACCAGAGCTCCTCCAACCATAAAGATCATTTTAACATCTTAAAAGAACAGTGTTCTTTCTCAGCTCCTTAGGGAGTCATGGTGACTTGCTGTTCCACTTTGTAGGTGTTTACCCGAACTGTGTATCCTTGGTGAACTTTATGCAAAATATCAGTATGTCATTTTGATGTATGATACTTTGTCTCAAAAATACATATAAAGCCTTCAGCTTCTAAGAGGTGGAACATTTCTCCAAGCTTTCTGAGAATCTGCTTTCCTGGGTTATAGTCCTCGGTTTGGCTCAAATAAAATTCCCTTTTTAATTATTAACTGGGTAGTTCATTGATTTTTCATTGATAGAGTGAGCAAAATAGAAAGAGGCTATCTATCTGGAAATTTTTATAATTTTCAAAATTTTTAAATTTACAGAAAAATTTCTAAGTGCAAAAAAGGTTATATATATTTTTGGAACCATCTGAGAGTAAGTTGGCAACATGATGTCTCATCATCCCCAAATATCTTGTTTCTATAAACAAGGCCATTCTGATATATAACCACAGAACAGCCATCAATATCAGGAAATTGATATCAATACATGCCACCATCTGGTTCTCAGCTACCTATCAAATTTCATTATTTGTCCTAATAGTGTCCTTCATCACTTATTGATCCAATCTAAGTTCACACTTTGAATTTACTTGTCACCTTTCTTTAGTCTCCGTGAATCACAGGAATAGTTCCTCATTTCTCATTTGACTTTCATAACATTGTCATTTTTTAAGATTACAGGACAATTATTATGTAGAATATTGCTCAGTTTGGGCTTTCTGATGTGCTTTTTTTCCATGGTTGGATTTACGATTTTAAATTTGGCAGGAAGAGCATGAAAGGGATGCTGTGTTCTTTTCATTGTATCCCATCAAGTGGTACATGATTTTGATTTGCCCTTTGCTTGTGCTGTTAACCTTGATCAGTTAAGGTGAGGTCAGATTTTCCAGTATGTTAGTCACTCAGTTGTGTCTGACTCTTTGTGACCCTATGGACTGTAGACCCCCAGGCTCCTCTGTCCATGGAATTCTCCAGGCAAGAATACTGGAGTGGGTTGCCATTTCCTTCTCCAGATTATAAAGTTAGTCTTCTCTTCTTTGTCATCCATAAGTATTTTGTAGGGTGGTATTTTGAGACTCAGTTAACAGTGGAAACAGTGTCAGACTTTATTTTTGGGGGCTCCAAAATCACTGCGGATGCTGATTGCAGCCAGGAAATTAAAAGACACTTACTCCTTGGAAGGAAAGTTATGACCAGCCTAGATAGCATATTAAAAAGCAGAGACATTACTTTGCCAACCAAGGTCCGTCTAGTCAAGGCTATGGTTTTTCCAGTGGTCATGTATGGATGTGAGAGTTGGACCGTGAAGAAAGCTGATCGCCAAAGAATTGATGCTTTTGAACTGTGGTGTTGGAGAAGACTCTTGAGAGTCCCTTGGACTGCAAGGAGATCTAACCAGTCCGTCCTAAAGGAGATCAATCCTGGGTGTTCATTGGAAGGACTGATGCTGAAGCTGAAACCCCAATACTTTGGCCACCTCATGCGAAGAATTGACTCACTGGAAAAGACTCTGATGCTGGGAGGGATTGGGGGTAGGAGGAGAAGGGGATGATGGAGAATGAGATGGCTGGATGGCATCACCGACTCGATGGAGATGAGTTTGAGTGAACTCCAGGAATTGGTGATGGACAGGGAGGCCTGGCATGCTGTGATTCATGGGGTCACAGAGTCGGACACGACTGAGCGACTGAACTGAGCTGAACTGAACTGAACTGAAATATTCCATACACCAATTTCACACACAAACCACCAGAACTCATCTAACATGAAATAGCTTTGCTACCTCTATAACTGTAGAGAAGTTTAATTTGTAATTTAAAATCTAAAAAAAGGAAATATCCAGGTCCAGATACTTTTAGTGGAGACTCCACTAAACATACATAGAATTAACACCGACTCTACACAGTCTTTCTCAGAAAGGAGAAGAGAGAATCCTTCCTAACCCTTTTTATGAGACTGGTATAACCCTAACATAAGAAACCAGACAGATAGTACAAAAAAGGTTAGCCAATATCCCTCATAAATATACATGTAAATATCCTTAACAAAGTATAAGCAAATAGAATTCAGCAATATGTAAGAAAGAATTATATATATGAGCAAGTGGGGTTTATTCCAGGGTTGCAAGGCTGATTTAGTATTCAAAATTCAATCAGTGTAATTCACCAGGTGAACGAGGTAAAGAAGAACAACCACATGACCATATCAATTGAGGCAGAAAGTACATTTACAACATTCAACACCTATTCATGTCAGAAAACTAAGACTAGAGTGGAATTTCCTCAATTTGATAAAGAACGTCTACAAAAACAAAACGCCACACAGCTGACAGCATGTTTAATGATGAAAGACTGAATTATTTCCCCTGAAGATTGGAAACAAGTCAAGGATATCTGCTTTTATCACACATATTCAAGTCAAGAAAGTACTAGCCAGCATGCTGCTGCTGCTGCTGCTGCTAAGTCACTTCAGTCGTGTCCGACTCTTCGCGACCCCCTGGACCGCCGCAGCCTACCAGGCTCCTCCATCCATGGGATTTTCCAGGCAAGAGGACTGGAGTGGGTTGCCATTGCCTTCTCCACTAGCCAGCATAGTAAGGCAAAAAAGGAAAACAGATTGGAAAAAAAGAAATAAAACTGTACCTTTGTGCAGATGGCATAGTGGTCTATATAGAAAATCCAAGGAATGTGTTTTTTAAAACCCTAGAAATAGTACATGAGTTCAGCAAAGTTACAGCATATAAAGTAAACATGTAAGAATCAATTGTATTTCTACATAGTATCGGCAAACACACGGAAACTGAAATTTAAAATACCATTTATGGGGATTTCCTTGATGGTCCAGTGGCTAAGACTCCATGCTCCCAAGGGAGGGGGCCTGGGTTCGATCCCTGGTCAGGAAGCCAGATCCCATGTGCTGCAACTAAGACCTGGCACAATCAAATATATGTAAGATGTTTAAAACTTAAAAAAATAAAATGCCATTTATGGGGGTTCCCTGGTGGTTTAATGGTTAGGATTTGGTGTTTTCATTGCTGTGGCCCGGGTTCAATCCCTGGTTGAGGACCTGAAATCCTGAAAGTGGGATGGCCTCCCCCCCAAAAAAAACAAAGCATTTACAGTTGCCAAAAAAATATGAAATATATGTGAATCTAATAAAACATATATAACAGAGTTAGTTTTGTTCATTTATAATTTTTTAAATAAAATCACCCAGACTGTTAAAATTTTATTAACATTTATACTTATAACTGTATATAGTATTTTCATGTTTTGCATTTATCCTATATCTGTGGTTAAAACCAGTTCTCATTCTCATTATATTTGTAGTCTTTCTCTCATCTTACCAGAAGTTTTCCTATTTTTATTAATAGTTTTCCTATTTTTATTAATATTGAAAAAAACTACCTTTTATGTTAGTTATCCTTTAAGTCATTTGTCAAAATTTATTAATTTTGAACTCATGTACTATACTTGGGTTTTGTGAAGGTTTTTTGTTTTATGGAGTGCTGGCTGTGCTGTGTCTTCTTTGCAGTGCCCAGACTTTCTCTGATTGTGGTGCAGGGGCATAGTTGCCCCAAGGCACATGGGATCTTTGTTTTCCCAGCAGGGATGGAACCCAAGTTCCTGGCATTGGAAGGTGGATTCTTAACCACTGGACCACTAGAGAAGTCCCGTGTGCTAGGGTATTTTTAAAAAATACATTCCTTGAGATTTTCTACGTAGACCACCATGCTATCTGCACAAAGGCAGATAGCAGAAAGGCAGAATTAATAAATTCTTTGGGTTTCTCTTGTTGTGTTTTAAAAACATGCTGAGAGGGGAGTGGCCAAGATGGCAGAGTAGGAAGATCCTGAGTTCACCTCTTCTCATGGGCAGACCAAAATGATAACTATTACAGAACAACTATTGATAAGAAAGACCAGAAGACTAGTAGAAAAGATCTGCCACAGTTAAAGATATAAAGAAAGAATCACAGTGAGACAGGTAGGAGTTATAGGGATAGAATAGGATAGTTATATACAGGTAGTTGTAGAAGTTCCAGTGAACAGTGAAAGTGTTAGTCGCTCAGCTGTGTCTGACTCTTTCTGACCTCATGGACTACAGCCCACCAGGCTCCTCTATCCATGTAATTCTCCAGGCAAAAATACTGGAGGGAGTAAACATTCCTTTCTCCAGGGGATCATCCTGACCCAGGATCAAACCCAGGATCGAACCCCAGTCTCCCTCATTGTGGGCAGATTCTTTACAGTCTGAGCCACCAGGGAAGCCAGTAAGGGACTATAGAGAGGGAAACCTAGGGAACTTTGAGAGACCACTGTAAGTTAATGATCGCTCAAGAACGCTATTGGAACGTCATGGATAGAAGCAGGCTTGCTTAACTAGAAAGCCATAAATAAAAGCACAAGATATGCCCCAGGCCATTTGGTGAAAGAAAAATGTTACCACCTTTCTGGTGATTTGAATAAGTGCTATGATAATCCTAGTTTGACTTCATAGGGTCAGAAACTCTCCTGCTGGACACAAAAGGAGGAGCTAGTGATATAAGCCTGATGTCTACTCAAAGAATGTGGTCTTTCCACACCCCCGCCCCCACTTTCCTTGTCTTCTCTGGTGGCTCAGAGGTTAAAGCGTCGCCTGAAATGTGGTCCTGGGTTGGGAAGATCCCCTGGAGAAGGAAATGGCAACCCACTCCAGTATTCTCGCCCGGAGAATCCCATGGACAGAGGAGACTGGTAGGCTACAGTCCACGGGGTCACAAAGAGTCGGACACGACTGAGCGACTTCACTTTCACATTTCTGCTTGCCTTTGATTAAAAAATTTTAGCCCACTCCTCGAGGCAGAGTCCAGTTGCCTGTTTGCATCTCTCATAAGCATCCTATATTAATAAATCTACTTCTTGCCCATCAATTTGCCTCTCACTGAATTCCTTCTGCACTGAGACACAAAGAACCTGAGCCTTCAGAAGTCCAGACACCAGGTAAGTGACTCTAATTATGTATACCTACGGCTGATTCATGTTGATGTTTGGCAGAAACCAACAAAATTCTCCAAAGCAATTATCCTTCAGTTAAAAAAAAAAATGAAACAGGAAAAAAAAAAAAAAGACCACAGGTTAGAATCCCAGTCAGAGTTTTGGATGGCTTTGAGTCCTGGTCACATGGGTCTAAGTCTCAGTCTGAGGTACACGGTTTCAAGCAGAGGTAGAGATGCAGTATAGTCAAGACCCTACGTGGGTGACCCACAAATGGGAAGATAATTACAATTGCAGAAGTTCTTTCCAAGGAGCAAGGGATCCAAGCCCCACACTGCACTCTGCCATCTGGAGTTTTTGCACTGGGAAAATGAGCCCCTGGAACTTTTGGCTTTGAAGGTCAATGGGCTTACTTTTGGGAGAGCCAGAGGAGTGCAGGAAATAGTCTCCACTTTTAAAGGGTGCACACACAACTTCACATGCCATAAAATACGAGGAAGTAGCAGTAGTTTGAAAGCAGCCTGGGCCAGACCCACTGCTGATCCTGGAGAGCCTCCCACAGAAGCAGGAGGCACCTGGAGCTCACCCCGGGGACATGGATACTGGCAGCAGCCATTTTGGGAGCTCAGTCTACCATGCGGGCACTGGCAAGAGCCATCTTAGACCCCTCTCTCTAGCTTATTAGCCTCACTCACCAATAAGCAGGTGCCAGCGCCAGGACCCCTGGGCCCTGGCTCTGCCCACCAGTGGGCTGACACCAACTTTGGGACCCCAAGGGTCCTGCAGTAAGAGACCCAAGGACCAAATCCACACACCAGCAGGCTGGCAGTAGCCCAGTATCCCCTGGGCCCCTGCCCCACCCATCAGCAGGCCAACTCCAGGACACTCACCTTAGACCCCTCAGCCAGCTGCTCTGGGATTCAACCCCACTCACCAGCAAGCCAACACGTGGCTCGGCCCACCACTGAGCCAGCACTAGCCCCAGGGCCATGGGGGCCCTGCAGCCAGCTGCCTCCTGACCTGGCCCCACCCACCAGCATCTGGCAACTTCTGCACAAGGCAGGCACTGGCAACCAAGCAGACCAGGGACCAGCCACACCTACCAGACTGCTCACAGGAGTCAGCCCATTACAACATAAGGACTCTCACAGAGCCCACACATAGGACACGCATAGAGGATAGAGCTCTGGTGACCAGGAGGGCCCACCTCTCCAAGCTTGGGAAATATAACCAACCTACCAAATACATAGAAATAAAAATAGTGAATTAGGCAAAATGAGGCAACAGAGGAATATATTCCACATGAAAAAACAGGATAAAACCTCAGAAGAAAAACCTAGTGAAGTGGAGCTAAGCAATCTACCCCATTAAGAGTTCAAGGTAATGATGACAAAGATGCTCAAAGAATTCAGAAGAGAGGATGAACCAAGTGAGAAGTTAGACATTTTTAACAGAGTTAGGCAATATAAAGAACCAAATAGAGCTGAAGAATATAGTAAGGGAAAATTTTAATATATGAGAGGGAATCAACAGTAGATTAGATGATATAGAGAAATGAATCAGTGAACTGGAAGACAGAGCACTGGAAATCATGTACACTAAACAGAAATATAGAATTTTTAAAGAATGAGGGCAGATTAAGAGATCTCGGGGACCATGGCAAATGGACTAACATTCACAGTGTAGGGGTCCTAGAAGGAGAAGAGAGAGAAAGGATCAAAGAACACATTTGCTCAATGTTACTAATCAGTTCAGTTCAGTCGCTCAGTCGTGTCCAACTCTTTGTGACCCCATGAATCGCAGCATGCCAGGCCTCCCTGTCCATCACCAACTCCCGGAGTTCACCCAAACTCATGTCTATCGAGTTGGTGATGCCATCCAGCCATCTCATCCTCTGTCGTTCCCGTCTCCTCCTGCCCCAATCCCTCCCAGCATCAGGGTCTTTTCCAATGAGTCAACTCTTCGCATGAGGTGGCCAAAGTACTGGAGTTTCAGCTTCAGCATCAGTCCTTCCAATGAACACCCAGGATTGATCTCCTTTAGGATGGACTAGTTGGATCTCCTTGCAGTCCAAGGGACTCTCAAGAGTCTTCTCCAGCACCACATTTCAAAAGCATCAATTCTTCGGTGATCAGCTTTCTTTGCAGTCCAACTCTCACATCCATACATGACCACTGGAAAAACCATAGCCTTGACTAGATGGACCTTTGCTGGCAAAGTAATGTCTCTGCTTTTTAATATGCTATCTAGGTTGGTCATAACTTTCCTTCCAAGGAGCAAGCATCTTTTAATTTCATGGCTGAAGTCACCATCTGCACTGATTTTGGAGCCCAGAAAATAAAGTCTGACACTGTTTCCACTGTTTCCCCATCTATTTCCCATGAAGTGATGGGACCAGATGCCATGATCTTAGTTTTCTGAATATTGAGCTTTAAGCCAACTTTTTCACTCTCCTCTTTCACTTTCATCAAGAGGCTTTTGAGTTCCTCTTCACTTTCTGCCATAAGAGTGGTGTCATCTGCATATCTGAGGTTATTGATATTTCTCCCAGCAATCTTGATTCCAGCTTGTGCTTCTTCCAGTCCAGCGTTTCTCATGATGTACTCTGCATATAAGTTAAATAAGCAGGGTAACAATATACAGCCTTGATGTACTCCTTTTCCTATTTGGAACCAGTCTGTTGTTCCATGTCCAGTTCTAACTGTTGCTTCCTGACCTGCATATAGGTTTCTCAAGAGGCAGGTCATTAGGGAAATGCAAAGCAAAACCACAATGAAATATAATGTGAGAATGGTTGTTATCAAAAAAGGGAACAGATAACAAGTGTTGGTGAGGATGTGGAGAAAGGGAAACCCTCACGCACTGCTGGTGGAAATGTAAATTGGTGCAGCCACTCTGGAAAACAGTATGGTGATTCCTCAAAAACTTAAATAGAAACTTCCCTGGTTGTCCAGTGGTTAAGACTTTTCACACTTCCACTGCAGGGGACACAGGTTTGATTCCTGATCAGGGAACTAAGTCTTCCCTGGTGGCTCAGATAGTAAAGAATCCGCCTGCAATTCGGGGGACCTGGGTTCAATCCCTGGGTTGGGAAGATCCCCTGGAGAAGAAAATCGCAACCCACTCCAGTATTCTTGCCTAGAGAATTCCATGGTCAGAGGAGCCTGGCGGGCTACAGTCCATGGAGTCGCAAAGAGTTGGGACACAGCTGAGCAACCAACACTTTCACTTCACTTTCTTTTCGGGGAACTAAGATCCCACACACCATGTGGCGCAACAACAACAAAAAATAGGACTTCAGTTCAGTTCAGTTCAGTCGCTCAGTCGTGTCCGACTCTCCGCGACCCCATGAATCACAGCATGCCAGGCCTCCCTGTCCATCACCAACTTCCGGAGTTCACTCAAACCCATGTCCACAGAGTCGGTGATGCCATCCAGCCATCTCATTCTCCGTCGTCCCCTTCTCCTCCTGCCCCAACCTTTCCTAGCATCAGAGCCTTTTCCAGTGAGTCAACTCGTCGCATGAGGTGGCCAAAGTATTGCAGTTTCAGCTTTAGCATCAGTCCTTCCAATGAACACCCAGGATTGATCTCCTTTAGAATGGACTGGTTGGATCTCATTGCAGTCCAAGGGACTCTCAAGAGTCTTCCCCAAATTCCCCTTCCTAATATTTACCTGAAAAAAATGCAAACACTAATTAGCAAAGATCTATGCATCCCTACATTCATTACAGCATTATTTACAACAGCCAAGATATGGAAGCAATCTAAGTGCCCATCAATAGATAAATGGATAAAGAAGCTGTGAGATATGTATCAGTGATGTGCTGTGCTGTGCTTAGTCGCTCAGTTGTGTTTGATTCTTCGACCCCAGGGACTGCAGTCCACTAGGCTCCTCTGTCTATGGGGATTCTCCAGGCAGGAATACTGAAGTGGATTGCCATGCCCTCCCCCAGGGGATCTTCCTAACCCAGGGATTGAACTCAGATCCCCTGCATTGCAGGTGGATTTTTTACCAGCTGAACTACAATGATCTATTTTTATATATATACATATAATATATATATATATATATCAGCCATAAAAAAGAATGTAACCTTGCCAATTTGACACAACACAGAAGGCCCTAGAAGGTATTATTCTAAATGAAATAAGTTCAGATAAAGAAAGACAAATGCTGTACGATTTCATTGATATGTGTAATCCAAAAATAAAACAAATGAGCAAACATCATGAAACAGAAACATTCATAGATACAGAGAACAAACAGGTGGTTTCCAGTGGGGAGGAGGCTATGGGGAGCAAAGAAAAAGGTGAGGGAGATTAAGAGGTACAAACTCTCGACTGCAAAATAAATGAGTCATGGGTGTGAAATGTAGTGTGGGGAATATAGTCAGCAATGATGTGCTATCTTTCTGTGGTGACCCACTGTAACTAAACTTATCATGGTGATCATTTTGAAATACAGTAAACTATCAAACTATTATGTTGTGTAATAGGAACTAACATAGTTATACTTCAAAAACAAACTTACAGAACCACAAAAATAATTTACAGTTACCGGAAGTGGAACATGGAGAGCGGGGAAATTGGATGAAGACAGTCAAAAGTACAAACTTCAGTTAAAACATAAATAAGTGTTATGTATAAAAGTTCTTGAAAGTAAATCCTGAGTTCTCATCATGAGGAAAAAACTTTTTTAAATTTCTTTAATTTTGTATCTATATGAGATGTTCACTAAAGTTATTGTGACCATCATTTCATGATGTATGTAAGACAAATCATTATGCTGTATATCTTAAAGAATCTATCTGCCAATCCACCTTCCCCACCTGGGTTGGGAAGATTCCCTGGAGAAGGAAATGGCAACCCACTCCAGTATTCTTGCCTGGGAAATCCAGGACAGAATGGACAGAAGAGATTGGTGGGCTACAGTCTGTGGGGTTGCAAAAGAATCTGACGTGACTTGGTGACTAAACAACAACAATACCTTAAACTTAAACAGTTCTGTATGTCAATTTTATCTCAATAAAACTGAAAGGAAAAACATGTCAATTTTATGCCTATTTAACTTACCTTAATTCTTTCTTGCTTAATAAACACATTTAAAGCAATTGTTATTCTCATTCTGAGTGCAACTTTAGTGATCTCTCATACAATTACATATGTAGCACTGTCATTAAAAGATTGATCTTCAACTCAGTCTTGAAAGAAACAATTTAAAGAGAAGTGCTGGAATCATCCCCAGTGTAGGCAGAGAACTGACAGGTTCATAGTCTACTCACAGACAACACTTGCTCATTCTTTAAAACAACTCAAATTTCATCTCCTCTGTAAAGATTTCAAAGTATGGTTAGTGATGCCTTTATCGGTGAATCCATAGTATTATCTATATATTACAAATAAAAATCCTTATTGTATTATAGATTCTGTGCTCCTTCAGGATAGGACCCTTGTCCGATTTTCTTTTTCTTCTTCTTTTTTTTTTCTTCAGGATCTCAGTTCTCCAACCAGGGATTGAACTCAGGCTCTCGGCTGTGTGAGCATGGCGTCTTAATCACTGGACCACCAGGGAATTCCTGTCCTATTTTCTATATGCAGGCCTGAATCATATCAAGCACAAAACCTTGTACTGAATGAAATAATAGAAGGGAGGAATCTAGAAGCTGACAGGAAAGCTCCTAAAATTCACTTCCCTCACAGATTTTACTCAAACACAGTCTTGTCAATAGCTTCATGTTGCCAGAAAAATTTAAGGGCCCAAAGTATACTTTTTTTAAACAGAAATAATTGTTCACTTATACTCAGACTCTCTAAGCAAAAGGAAATTTGTAATGAAAATACAGCTCAAGGCAGTATCCATCCGAAGGTTCCCTTTTGGATAACTTTCTGCTTCCCCTAAAAAAAATTTTCTCCTCTGAAGATGACACCCTTATATATTTTCTCTACAAGTTTCCTGCAGGCTCTCTTCCCCACAGTTCTCCCTCCTTAAAAATACCACAAAAGTTTGGTAAGTTTTTATAACATAAAAACAACTCCAGTGTAAAGCACAGAAATTTCCAGCCTTAAGTAAGTACATGATTGAAAATAACCTTTACCAGTTTGTCACAAGTTAAACTGAATTCCCAGTTTTGCTTGCTTTCTTTCAAACATATGAAGTGTCTATTGAATGCCAGGCACCAAGTTAAGCAATGGACATACAACAGTTTAGGGTGAATCTATCCCTTGACCATTAAATCAACCAGATTCAATAAATCTACTGGAATTTTCTCCATGTGTTTCTTTACTACAGATCTCACTTCCTTTCTCCAATTCTCTAGAAACTCAATACAGAAAACTTTACCAGGTTTTCCACTTCAGAAATCTTGAACTTGTTTCTTGTTTAACTGGGCAAATACTTCAGGTCTAATTTCACAGAGAGGTTTCTCTGCTCTATGTCACTCAATCCCTTCCCTCCTTTTCATCTCCAGTTTTCTTGGTTTTATTTCTTTAAGAAGCCTCTTTCCATGGCATTCTTCACTCACACAAGTTAAGAGGCTTCTTGCCTCATGTGCTGGTCACAAGAGTCTTAAGCGTTGCATAAAATGTCACATGCCTTAGGTTCATTCATATCCCCTGGTGGATGTATCATTACCAGAGCTAAAGGACGTGGACATGCCCTGAGTTTCAAAGGGAGACTCAAGATCTATTATGAATATACGTTTCCGTAAAAACTTTTATCTGAAACATTGACGAACTTTGCAAATAATAGCAGAGTGTTTTTTCTTTGTTTTTGTATCTTGGCCATACTGGGCAGCTTTTGAGATCTTGATTTTCTGACCAGGGATCAAACCCTCACCCTCGGCAGTGGAGGCAGAGTCCTAACCACTGGACCACCAAGGAATTCACAAGAAGGTTATCTTAAGGAACTCAGAGTGCAACGACAAAAGTAAGTACATGTTTCTGTGGAAACAAACTGCTAATCAATATTTCAAGAACAATGGTCAAGGTCATGACAAGTTACTTAAAGATTGTGGCAGGAGAAATCTTTCATCCAACACTCAAATCAGATGTTTGGTAGAATAGTTGAGGAATTAGAGTTCATTTTCTTTAATATTATTTATTTATTAGGTTGTGACGGATCTTAGTTGCAGCACAGAAACTCTTAGCTGCGGCATGCGGGATCTAGTTCCCTGACCAGGAATCAAACCTGGGCCCCCTGCATTGGAAGCACGGAGTCTTAGTCACTGAACAACCAGAAAAGTCCCTAGAGTTCATTTTTATATAAAAGGGAAAAAATTATTTGACTATATACATATAATCATTACACTGTGATACTATCACCTCAAAGAATACAGACAAGGAGAATGAACTTTTAAATCAAAATTTTAGCTGCCAGTCGCTTGCACTATCACACAAAGTAAAATTTCCTCCTCAAAACTGGTAAGGCAAGTGCACTGGGTTGAACAATGCTCCTCCCAAATTTATATCACCTGGAGCTGGTGAATATGTTCTTACTTGGAAGCAAAGTATTTGTAGATGTGGCCAAATTAGGAAGTCATACTGGATTAAGGTGGGCCCTGATCCAATGACTAGTGACCTTGTCAGAAGAGGGAAACGTGGATGCGTGTCCAGACACCCAGAAGGTGGAACGCCACGTGAAGATGAAGGCAGCAACCGGGGTGATGCTGCCTTTCCAAGGCAAGGAACGCCAAGGATTGTGGGCAACCACCAGGAGCTGGGTAGAGAGAATGAAGGATTCTTTCTTAGAGCCTTTTGAAATACCGTGGCCTTGTGGATACTCTGATTTCAGACTGCTGTTCTCTAGAACTATGAGAGAGTAAATTTCGGTTGTGTTAGGCCACCCGGTTTGTGGTCATTTGTATGGCAGTTCTAGGAAATTAATACAGGAAGCATATGGCAGACAGAAATACTTCAGCAAATATGTATTGCAAAACATTTGACTTAACTTTAATACCCTCCTCAAGGCCCCATCTAGGAACCTAAGTTGGGTAAGCAAACAGGAGCTGACCTTTCACTGGTGGAAATTCAGGAAATTGCTGTGCATTCATTCAAAATAAAATGGAAGAAAGAAAAAGGAGAAAAAAAATATTTATTTTACTCACTCCAGTACAGTGACAAGTCTTAAATTTGATCACTGATTCTGGTCTGCCCTTTGTCTTGCTAGTAGAACTGAGTGTTGTAACCATCTCAAGGACATTTTCACAGATGCTAAAAAATAATAACTCAGTTTAGACACTCAGAAATGCATTACTGGCTATGGCTCATATGGAATTGCTCATGTCTTCTAGGGCTGTGTGGTGATAGACTGTATATATTGGGTCTTGTTGGATATATGCTGTACTTGTTCAAGTTACAGAAAGTTGCAAGTACAATTTCTTCCTTTCTTAGAGAAGCATACAAGTTAACTTAGATAAAATCAACGTAAATGCATGATTATTCTGGATCAAAATATCTTAGTTTGGGGCTAAGTTGATGTATTTACTTATTGTGATGAAAACAAAATCTGAATTTAGTTTGATAGTAGTACTATTTCTGTTCTATTAGTCTTTGCCTTCTCCTCCAAACAAACTTCTATTTATCCTTTAATACCCATCTCAAATGTTGTGTCTTCTTAAAGCCTCCCCCATTGGTAAACAGGATTAGTGAGTTTTCTCTGGGCTTACAAAGACTACTTCAATTGTTGCTCTATAGTATATGTTAGTTGTTTGTCTGTCTCTCCTGTTAGACTGTGAGCTCCTTCTTCCTCTTTGCATTGCTAACATTATGCTTGGTATAAAGCATGCACTTAATAGATGGTTGCTGAAGGAATGATGAATTTTTGATGACTGAAAGCTATTTATTAAAGTACTCATCACTGAACTTAAACGAGTGTCTCCCTCATAGGAATGTTCTGATGTAGAATAATTTTGGAAACTATACATGGAATACAAGTATCAGCACTGTTATTGTACTGAACTTGATGACTCTGCAAAGTTTTCACTGACTCCACACACATTTCCTGATTCTAGCTTCTGCTTGGAACTTTTCCCTCATATCTCTATTACAAGAATGCAAGCATCTGGCATGAGCTCTCTACCCCCACAGATAGTGAAGTCCATAAAATGAATAGGACAGAGAAAAGGCAGGATGTTCTTTATGTTCCATATTCTTTTTCATTTATACCTGTGTTCTTTTCCTGATAGCAGGTTTCCATTAGGAGGTCTTTCAGAATCAACTACCCATTCACCCATTCATTAAAGAAATGGTACTTTACTATTGAATGAGTAGGCTCATAACTAGGGGAGAAAAGTCAGGTAGAAAGTACTGTGTTTTATAACAGAGAAATAGAAAAGCCCCATTAGAGTTCCAGTGAGGAACATGAAGTTCAGTTCACACTTGCTCAAGTTCCCACATCTTGTAACTGTGAGAGCCGAGACTGACTCCTCTTGCATTTGACATCAGATGGAATAACTGAAGGAATTGAGAGTCAAGCCTAATTTGGATGGTACAAAAGCCTGGGGTCTTCTGCTACACTACACCATGCACCTCCCTTAGGCTACTGTTTTAGTTATTTGACAGATGCAAAGGTTATCTAAGTTATCAGCAATGAAAATAAAAAGATCAAGGGGTAGAGACAAGATATAAATGCAGGTTATACAATGAGAATGGCATGATAGCTGACTAAATTAAGAATGAGAGGGAAAAGAACTGAACTGAAGGGAATTCCCTGGTAGTCCAGTGGTTAGGAGTCTGTGCTTTCACTGCTAGGGGCCATGGATCCATCATCCCTGGTCAGGAAAAAACCCAGGATGGTTTAAGCTTGGAGTTCAGGTAACTAGGAAAATAACGATGCCATTAGCAGGATTAAGGATCTCAGAGGAAGAGACAGTTTCTATTCAGTGAGAGCCTAAGGAGATGGAGGAAAAAATAGGTTTAAATCCTACATATAGAAGAAATGGCAACCCATTCCAGTGTTCTTGCCTGGAGAATCCCAGGGACGGGGGAGCCTGGTGGGCTGCCGTCTCTGGGGTCGCACAGAGTCGGACACGACTGAAGTGACTTAGCAGCAGTAGCAGCAGACACTTAAGCCTGACAATAGGCAAGACTTCTAAGGAAGAGAGCAGGTAGGGAAAAGAAACAGAACACTGGAGAAAGACTGATGGCAGGAGATGAAATGGTAAAGGAGCTCTGAGAGAATATACTTTCAAGGAAGCCATGAGAACAGAGAATTCAAGAGAACTGAGATGAGACCAGATGAAAGGCTGTCTTAAAGGTAAGAGAATGAAAATTTGTGGTTAGCAAACAGCTGACCCTGAGGTTTAAAAAATTTTTTTAAGTCTCAAAGGAAGGAAATAACAGTCATTGTGTAATAGTTTTCTAAAACTTGGCAGGCATTCAAGTGTGGGTCCTTATCCGCCTTTCCTGTTAAGGCGAGAGAGCTAGGGAGAACTAAGCTCACAAGGAAAATGAGGTTCTGGGGCTCTCCAAGGTGCTACTTCTCAACACAATCGAGAATTAAATCCTATCTTCATTCACACTGTGAGATGGAAATGCAAATTAAGCGTCCATTTTTGCCCTTATTTCCTTCAGGCTGGTAAAGCAAGATTGATGTTTTGCCAGGTAGACGTATGTCCGTCATTAAATTTGAATTTTAATATGGTCCACCACCCACGAAGTATGAATAACCGGTTTTCCGAGTTTTTCCTGACACAGTTCTGGTTATGACAGACGATTTGGGATCCCCACTCTTCCTTACAAGTACAGCAAGAAAAGGGAACCGACATCAATCGTTGATAATGGCAGTTTTTTTTTTTTTAGTAAATAATAGGTAGGCATCATTTAACACGGTTTTAAAAACAGGTTATTCTTTTACAGATTTTGAGGAAGAGAAAAGCTTTAAGCAGTCAAGTGAGCGCACAAGTATGCAAACAAGATTCAAAATTAACTTTCACAACACATGGCCTAATAAGGTTTCTCCCACTGTTAATTGGAGAAAACCTTGGATAGTTGCTGGAGGGACTGAAACAATTACCTTTACAAAGAGAGATTTCTCCATACTTAAACGAAAGAGCCCTCTCAAGCCTAGACCATAAGATCTAGCACCTTTAGCAAGTCTCTCCCCACTCTAGGACTCCAATTTTCTCCTCTGTAAAACAAGGGGAAAAGGTGTGTGTGCGTACAGAGGAGACTGGCTGGAAGCCCTTTAAAGCTTCCCTCCAGCTCGCAAGTTATTTCATAATGATTTCTCTCCTTCATGCTATTTCCCTCGAAGAGGAAAAAGTTGTGAATTAATTCCTTGGATATGAAAATTAAAAAAGCAGACAGCCTGGCTTCAAGGAAACTTATTAGGGAACACGGATTCTGAAGAGCTCAATGAGCTGAGGCCGCCAGCACCTGCGCCGCAGCCGGCCTTCCCCGGCCTGCAGCCGCAGCTGCGGGAACAAGATGGCGTCAGCACGCAGGGTTTCGCCCACGCCCCCGCGACTCTGCAATGCGGCCTCCGGCTGAGGCCGCACCCCATTGGCCAATGGCAATGAGGTCATCGTGGGGGCGGTGGCCGGCGGCGGCGCGGAGGCGGGGCTTTGCGGACGCACGCACGTCGAGGTGCGGCTGCCAGGAGCTGCGGAGGCTGCGGGCTTGGTTTGCGGCGGCTGCCTTGGCGGCGGCCCCCGACTACAGGTGAGCAGGGGCTGTGGGTACAGCGCGGCCGGAAGCGGCCTTTGAGGGGCAAAGCAAGCCCTTCTAATGGCCCTCTCGGTTGTCAAAGGAATTAGCAGGGGCTTCAAGTCTCTGAGAGGAAATGGGGGTTCACCCCTCCTCGGGTACCCCTCCTGTGGGCAGAGGAACAGGAGGTTCACTCTCTTTTGGAGGCCCGATCCCTTCTCCCATTTACGTGGAAGGTGGAGAAACTGAAGGTTATTGGGAAGGCAGAAGAATTGGGGGTCTTCTTAGAGGGACTCCCGTTTGAGGGTTCTCACCTTTATTCCCCACTCCAGGAGGTAGGTGTGCCTGGGCCCGGAGAATTCCTGCTTCTTACTGGATAGACAGGAAATGAGGCAGGTGAACTTGAATACCTCGTTAAGGGAGGCTAGGGCTGGATGGCAGTTGTGAGGCAGGAGGGCTCGGGAGCGCTTTATTTGGACTCCTCTTGGGCAGCATTACTGTTTCTTCCTATTTTGCTTTGTGACCCTCCCAACACCCACGGCTCGCTATGGCCTTTTTATTTTTCGATTTGGCTCCAGTGGCACAGAGATGTTCTAGGGAGACTTGTAATCATTAAAGAGCAGAAACAGGGAGGCAACTCATTGGAGGTTGTCATTATCGGCAGCCTCTGAACTATGCTGATCTGGCATAATTTTATGTGCTTAGAGGTTGTGGAATGTATTCGTGTTGGGGGGTGGAGTGGGGACTGTTAACAGCTGTTTTGGATGAGTCAGGTGTAGGCAATCTCAAAGTCAAACTACATAATCTCTTGAGAAATTCTTGCTTCTATCTGAATGTGTTGTTTTGCTACCTTGAATGTCAAATGCCCAAAGGTTTTGTCATTCAGATTTCTCAAAATGTCGCCCAAGCTTCCGGAGAAAATAGCTCTTCCTTTGATGCCAGTTTCGCGTATCATTAGAATGCGCTCATGATACCAGAAATAACGTGCATTTTGTTGAGTTTATGTACTATACAGTCCGTGCCTTACAATAGCCGACTGAGAATAAATAATTGCAGTTTCAGGACCACTGATAGCGCCAATTGTCTTTCCTACCCGGTAACGGTAAGACCGCCCTAGAAGGATATCTTTATTGGCTCATTTATGAGAAGCTTTAACAGATGGAAGAATGTAGTTAATCTTGAAGGTGGGGATAAAAAACAGAAAGCTGCGGAGGTTGAAAGCTTATTCTCTGACGATAAAATTGCTTTGTCATTTCATGTGTTCCCATCATGTTTGACTTGAAGTTGGGCATAATGTGTAAGCTGTTTCTGTGTGTGTGTATGTAGAAGTTAACACTTACGTGTTTAGATTCTTTGGGGGAGAAAATGGTGTTTTGTGAGGAGTTTGAAAAGGCAAATCCTTTAAGGTAGCTGTACCTTGAGGGAAGTGCTGGGACTTTGGCTGTTAGAAATTGGCAGTAGAGGATAGAAAACTAATCTCAACGGAGATATCGTTTTTGAGAGGGTAAATGAAGTCTCTTTTGATTGTTTCCTGACACAGGCAAAAACAAAAAATATCTGTGAATGTCACTGCCTTATAATACTGTGTCCAGGGTATTTAAAGAGCTGTTTCGGATTCCCAGTTCCTGTTTTTAATTTGAATACATTCTTATGTATTGAGATGTCCCACATTATTGTCATTTGATCCTGATGTTGACTGCAAAGGAAATGACTGTTTATCAGGCACTCTTCACAAGAGGATTCAGTGACAGCCTTTGCAATTTCTTCTTTCTGTCTTTCTAAGCTAAGGATGTCAAAACAGTTGATAAAGATCTGTCAACATGGAGTGGGAGAAATGAAATACAACATGGAAAAGACCACCTGGGGTGTTGTTTGCTTTCAGTCCTCTTGGTAGTTCCAAGCTCATGTAATTTTCTCTTTTTGCTTTAGGTTGCAGAGAAATCCCCATACTCAGTTGACGGTCCTTTCTGCCACCATGGGGGAGCTTTTCCGGAGTGAGGAGATGACACTGGCCCAGCTTTTTCTACAGTCAGAAGCTGCTTATTGTTGTGTCAGTGAATTAGGTGAACTTGGAAAGGTTCAGTTTCGTGATGTAAGTAGTTATGGCACCGCTTCTTGATTACCACTGAACTTTATTTTTCTTGTTATGGCCAGATGCCTCATGACAAATGTTTTGCTTTTTATTTGCAAAAATAACATTATAGTACTGGCTTACTACTGGAAGAGTGTACATTTCAAGTTGTCTTTGCACAGGTGAAAGTGATTTGTGCTGATCCTTCCACACTTTTACTAGCCTACCCTGTGGAGGATAATCTGAAGCGTTCTCAGCATAATTGCTTGACATGCAGATGGAGGACAGCCTCCATCCTCAGCCTTCAAAAGTTCAAGGCTCGAACTTCACTTTTGGGCTGCTTAACACCCATACTAGGGTATTTTTAAAAAGTGTCATAGCTCTGCATACAATAGGATGTATTTATTACAAAATCTGAAGCATCCAGTTACAGATATATAGTGCATAAGGGTGTACTGAATACTCACTGTTTTGAAGCTTTGTACTAGGCACTTTGGAGGAGATAGCAAAAGAAAGTGGACAATCTAAGTATTAAAATAAGTATGTACTATGAGGCTTACAGTCTGATCAGGAAGGTGCTGAAAGGAGGAGGCAGTTAACAGTTCCCTGTTATGCAGTCTCAAAGCTCCACGTACCTCTTGTTTATAGCATTCATCAGAGTCCTGATTTTCTGTTCATCGGTGTGAGTGACTAGCTCTTGTACAGTGATCTTAGCACCAGGAAAATAGAGACATTCACTATTATATCCTTAGTGCCCACATATAATCAATATTTGTTGGAATGAATGGATAGATGAAAGAGGAGTGGTCAGAAAGGGGTGGAATTAATCAGTTTTGACTTCTTGGAATCGGCAAGGTTTCTGGAAATTCTCAGTCTGAGCTGAAATTGCACAAATATAATCCAGTTACAAGGTCTCATTCCTTTTTCTCTTTGAACCCTCTTATATTACCTCTGTTCAAATTTTCTCCTACCTAACTCAACTAATACACCAATATTCTTCCAGTTTTTTAGACTTGAAGGCTAAATCAAACCTAACTCATCCTTAATTTGCAATCCTTTATTTCGTCCTATGGTGTCTCCCTACCTAACACCATTGTGTGTATTCAGTGTTCTTAACTTTTACGTCAATCATAAAAAAAATTAATAGGGATTAATAAAGTGAGTATTTATTTTAGTTCCAGACCACTACAATAGAGTATCTCAATAAATCGAATTACACAAATGTTTTGGTTTCCCAGTACATGTAAAAGTTATGTTGGGAATTCCCCGATGGTCTAGTGCTTAGGACTCCTCACTTTCACTGCTGAGGGCACCAGTTCAATCCTTGGTGGCAAGATTAAGATCCTGAAAGCTGAGTGGCATGGCCAAAAGAAAAAGTTGTGTTTATACTGTAGACTGTAGACTACACTAAAGTCTATTAAGTGTGCAATAGCATTATGTCTAAAAAGAAGTACATGCATTAATTTAAAAATACTTTGTTGCTAGAAAATGCTAACCATCATCTGAGCCTTCAACAAGTGGTAATCTTCTTGCGTTCAGAAGATTACTGATCACCATAACAGATACAATAATGAAAAAGTTTGAAATGCTGGGAAAAGTACCAAAATGTGACAGAGACAGAAAGTGAACAAATGCTATTGAAAAATGGCACTGATCAACCAACCTTCCTCATTGCAAGGATGCCACAGACCTTCAATTCGTAAAACAATACAATATCTGCAAAGCGCAGTAGTGTGAAATACAGTAAAATGAGTTACGTCTGTAACTATGTTTCTTTTATCTAATTAAGAGAACTACTCCACAGATAATTGAAAAGGCCTGTGTAGCTTTCTTCTGTGCCATTCATTTCTCTCTCCTCCCCTACAAAGGTGAGCTCTACAGTGAACTTTGCTTTTGTCACTCCTTTGTGTTTTTCCCCCACTTTTGCTATCTGTGCATGTATGTACGTATCACTAAGTAATAATATATGGTATAATTTTGTATGTTTTAAAACTATGTACATGGTTTCATATTGTATATAGCCTTCAGCAAGTGGTTTTTAAATTTAACATTGTGAGAGTTAACCATGTTGGTACAAGTAGTATCAACCTGTATAGGTTAAATTGCTGTATAGTTATTGTAAGAGTATACAGTTTAGCATTTTTTCCTTCTGATGAACATTTTGGTTGATTGCAGTTGTTTGTTCTATAGTGGTACAGTGAAGATTCATATATATGTTATATATATAATGATATACATATGTGATAGTTTCTCCTCTGTATATATTATGTATATATCATGGTACACATATGTGATAGTTTCTTCAGGGCAGTGGTTCTCAAACATTTTGGTCTGAGGACCTCTTTACACTCTTAAAAATTTATTGAGGACTCTAGAGGGCTTTTATGTGAGTTACAGTTATTGATATTATTGTACTGGAAATTAAAACTGAGAAATGTTTGATGTATTTATTTATGAAACCATTTAAAAATTATAATAAGCCCACTACATGTTACCATAACTTTTTTATGAAAAATAACTTTTCCAAAACAAAAAAATTTTTTTGAGAAGAAGGGTATGGCTTTTACACTTTTGAAAATCTTTTATTGTCTGAATTAGTAGAAGACAGCCTGATTCTTACTTATTTCTGCAGTCTACCGTGACGTATCTTATGAGCCTCTGGGAAATGTCACTGCACACTCATGAGGATGAGAATGAAAAGGGCAAATAATGTCTTAGTGTTACATGAAAATGGTATTGCTCTCATGGACCTGCTGCTGCTCCAGGGATTATAACCATGAGGGGCATTGCTGAGCATCGTGTGTGTCCCTGTTAGATGTAGTCAGAGTCTATACTTCCCGGTGAATGTACCTGTTCATGCTCCCATCGCTGGCTGAAGAGTTCCTTTTGTTCCACACTTGTGCCAAGAGCTCTGTGCTCAGACAGAAAGAAATTTGCCCGTGTGATGGTTATGAAGTAGTATCTTATGGTTTTAATTTACACCTTTCAGATTAGTATATTTAGTATCTTATTATTTATTTATTGAACATAATGAGTTTCATTTTCCATGAATATCTGTCCATATTATCTGCCAGTTTTTCTGTTGAGTTTGCTTGTCTTTGGCTCACTGACTTGTAGGATTTTTTTTAAAGTTCTTCTTGTACTCTGGAAGCTAATCTTTTTGTAATCCTCTACTGGTAACTTCTTCTAGGCTGTGGCTTGTCTTTTCCCTCTGTTGATGGTATAGTTTGTCGTATATGTAAAGTTTATTTTTCTTTTTTTATTATTAGTATTTTCTTTTTTTCCAAAATTTTTATCGTGAAAATTTCAAGACTGAATACTCTGGTGTAGATTCACTAGTTAATATTTTGCTGCAGTTGATACAGTCTTTTTTTTTACTGCACTATCAGAGTGAGCTGTCTCCTTCAAACCCTTTTTCTTTCTTTCTTATTTTACCTTCAGCAACATGTTGATAAAGTGTAAGACCAAGCTGATACTAGTTAGGATTGTGTTCAGCTGTATGTAACTGAAAACCCAAATGATAGGGGTATACTTTTCTCATGTAACATGAAGCCCAGCTTCACACTGTCATCAGTGTCCTAAGATCACTTTGTATTTCTGTTTGAATATCCTTGAGCACTTGACTTTTGTCCTTACAGATGATCACAACTCACAGCATTTCATCCATATTCTAGGCAGGAAGAAGGAAGTACAAGGAGGAAGGGGAAGTACTTACATATGGAGGAAAACAATTTTCCCAGAAATCCTCATCAGATTTTGCTAATTAATATTGGCCAAAATTATGGTGTAATCTAGCTGCAAGGGAATTTGGGAAATGTGGTTGTTGTTTTTTTTTTCCCCCCAACTGATCTGCTACTGCCCTGAACAAAATGGGGATTTTTGTTAATAAGGAAATAGAGCAGAATGCTTTGTGTCTATCACATAGTATGCTTGTCTTGCTCCTAACTTTAAGGGTAATATTTTAGATTTTTTATAGTTTAAATAGGATGTTTATTCTTAATTTTGGGGGAAAATTCTATTAAATTATGCAGATTCCTTTCCATTTCTGGTTTTTCTGAAGTTGTCATAAATGGTTGTGGAATTTTACTGAATGCCTTTTGTTTGTTGAGATTACCATTTTAAAAAATTTTTTTTCTCCTTTAAATCTGTTAATTTGGTGAATTACATAGACACTTTTTTTCCCTACTAATTTTTTTAACAGCTTTACTGAGATACAATCCACATACCATACAATTTGTCCATTTCAAGTGTACAGTTCAATGACTTTTATTATATTCACAGAATTGTACAACCATCACCACACTCAATCTTGGAACATTTTCATTACGCCAAGAAGAAACCCTGTACCCATTAACAGTCCCTCCCCATTTCCTCCCAACCCCACCCCCACCTCCAGCCCTTGGCAACCACCAATCTTCATTGCTGTTTCTGTGGGTTTGCCTCTGGACATTTCATGTGAGTGGAATCATATAATATGTAGTCTTTTGTGTCTGGCTTCTTTCATTTACTATAAAAGTTCAACTATATTGTAGCTTGTATCTGTTCTTTTCTTTCTTTTTTGTATGTTTTTTAAACTATGAACATATGCAGCATATTAAAATGAGTGGTTTTAGTATAAGTAATTCTTACTTATCTTCTGTACAAAAGATAATGCCCTGGGTTTTAGAGAGACAATTAAGACATGTTTCATTGCTTGACTTGTTCAAAGTCTTCTGTGGCTTCTCTGCCCTCATTCATTTTTTCTCTTTGACATGCTGCTGCTGCTGCTGCTAAGTCGCTTCAGTCGTGTCCGACTCTGTGCGACCCCATAGACAGCAGCCCACCAGGCTCCCCCGTCCCTGGGATTCTCCAGGCAAGAACACTGGAGTGGGTTGCCATTTCCTTCTCCAATGCATGAAAGTGAAGTCACTCAGTTGTATCCGACTGTTAGAGACCCCATGAACTGCAGCCTACCAGGCTCCTCCGTCTGTGGGATTTTCCAGGCAAGCTGGCACACAGCAAATTCCGTACTGCTGTGCCAGATGCTTGGAAGATGGGGACCGTCTTCTTTATCTCTTGTGTCCTCTCTGGTGCCTTACATAGGTCAGCATCCTTACAAAAATTTAATTACCCTGAAAGCAAAGCTGCAGAAAGCCCCAGGAGTAAGGTCAGAGTTGCCCTTCCTTGTAACAGACAGCAGCAGCGCCCTCCCCGTTCCCTGCCACCTGCTCCTCACCATGCACAGAGGAGGCCAGGTGCGCTACAGCCGGACTCCGCCATCTTGCCGAGAAGTCTCTTTGACATACTTCTAGTCTATTCTATTCAGGCCCTTACTGTCCAACACTTAGGATCATCATGACAACTTACGAACAGATGCCATGTTGAACATTGTGCATTATTATTGCAGGCATTCCTCACAGCAGCCTAAGAAGTAGAAGTGTCAGTCCTTCACTCCTTTTATGGCTGAATATATTCCACTGTGTGTATATACCACCTTTTGTTTATTCACTCATTAGTTGGTGAACATATTTGAGTTGTTTTCACTTATTGGTTATTGTGAATAATGTTGCTGTATAAACATTTGTGTACAAGTATGGTTTAAGTACCCATTTTCACTTCTTTTGGGTATATACTTAGGCGTATATTTTGGGTATATACTTAGGAGTATATATATACATGGAGCTACTGGGTCATTGGTAATTCCAACACTTTGAAGAACCTCCACACCGCTTTCTACAGCAGCCATACCACTTTACATTCCTACCAGCAATGTATGACAGTTCCAGTTCCTTCACATCTTCACCAACACTTGTTATTTTTTAATATATATATATTTATTTATTATAGCCATCCTAATGGGTGTGAAGTGATATCTCACAGTGGTTTTAATTTATATTTCCTTGGTGGCAAATGATATGGAGCTTTCTTCACATGCTTCTTCTTGTTCAGTTGCTAAGTCATGTCCAACTCTTTGTGACCCCATGGGCTATAGCACACCAGGCTCCCCTGTCCTTCACTGTTTCCTCCAGTTTGCTCAAATTCATATCCATTGAGTCGGTGATCTCATCCTCTACCACCTCTACCACCCCCTTCTCCTTTTGCCTTCAGTCTTTCCCAGCATTAAGATCTTTTCCAGTGAGTTAGCTTTTCACATCAGGTGGCCAAAGTATTGGAGCTTCAGCTTCAACATCAGTCCTTTTCATGAATATTCAGGGTTGATTTCCTTTAGGATTGACTGGTTGGATCTCCTTGCAGTCCAAGGGACTCTCAAGAGTCTTCTCCAGCCCCACAGTTCAAAAGCATCAATTCTTTGACGTTCAGCTTTCTTAATGATCCAACTCTCTCATCCATATGTGACTACTGGAAAACCATAGCTTTGACTATATGGGCCTTGTCAGCAGAGTGATGTCTTTGCTTTTTAATATGCTGTCTAGATTTGTCATTACTTTCCTTCCAAGGAGCAAGCATCTTTTGGCTGCAGTGAATTGGGAGCCCAGGAAAATAAACTCTGTCACCGCTTCCACTTTTTCCCCTTCTATTTGTCATGAAGTGATGGGACTGGGTGCCGTAATCTTAGTTGTTCTTTTTTAATTGGAGGATAATTGTTTTACAATATTGTGTTAGTTTCTGCCATACATCAACATGAATTAGCCATCAGTATACCCATGGCTGATCTTAGTATTTTTGTTGTTGAATTTTAAGCCAGTTTACAGGCCATTTGTACAGACTTTTAAAAAAAGCATAAAATTATCCTTGCAAGCCTGAGAAACTTGGTCATGAGGTGTACTTCAAAAGAATTTTATGGTTCGGTGTCCTAATAATTTTATTAGGATTTTTTCATTTATATTTATAAGTGATATTGATATAATTGTCCATTCTGAAACTATTCTTATTTTGGTATTAAGATTATATTGGCCAATCTCACTTATTAGATGAGGAGTGTTCCCTTTCATTTTTTTCCTTGTTGGAATAATTTTTCTAAGCTTAGGGCATTTCTAGTCTTTGAAAGAGCCTATCTTTAAACCTTCTAGGCCTGGTGTTTTTAGATGGGTATATTTTAACTGTTGATAATTCTATCTGTAGTGGACTTTTTTAATTCTCATGTTTATTTATGCCATCTCTTAGTCTTATAAAAATTTGGTCCATTTTGTCTTTTCATATAACCTGCTTTTAAGAAAAAATGATAAAATTATTAAGAGGAAGAAAAGAAAAAAATCAGCTTTTGATTTGGGGGAATCTTCTCTGGACTTTGTTTTCTTCTGGAACTTTCATCCATTTCTGCTCTTTGTTATTTTCTATGTCCTATTACCTTTTTTTAAAACTTCTTTAATAATTAACACATTATTTTTTAGTCTTTCCTATTTGTTTTTAAGTCTGTAAAGTTCTTTTTAAATACTGCTTTAACTGCATCCTACAGAGTTTGACCTTTACCATTTTCACTGTCATCCCATTCTAACTGTTCTGGTATTCTAGTGATTAAGACTCTGCTCTCTCACCACCTGGGACCTGGGTTCTGTCCCTAGTTGGGAAACTCAGATTCTGCAAGCCATGCACCTACCCATATTTAGAATTTCCAAATATGTTAAGTTGTATTTTTTATATGGATTTCTGACTTAATTGCATGGTAATCAAAGAACATTTTATGGTACCAGTTCTATACTGAGACTTGCTAAATGACCTATTTTGTGATTAGCTTTTGTAAATGAACTTTTAAAAAAACTTATTATTTTTTAAATTTATTTGGCTGCCTCAGATCTTAGTTGCTGTGCACAAGATCTTTTGCTACTATGCTTGGGCCCCAAGGCATGTGGGATTTAAGTTCCCTGACCAGAGGTTGAACTGAGTCCCCTGCATTGCAAGGCAGATTCTTAACCACTGGACCACCAGGGAAGTCCCTGTAAATGAACTCTTAAAAAGAAAACTATTGGATGCAGTGATAGAAAATGTGTGTGTGTGTGTGTGTGTGTGTTATATTAAGCTGATGTTGTTCAGATTTTCTTTGTCCCTTATATTTGGTGAACTTGATATATCAGTGGTTTTAAAATTATATTAAATTTGCCACTACGTGGACAGGTTTGTCAGTATCTCCTTGTAGTTCTGTTAGTGTTTGAAATATTTTGAAGACGCCTTGCCCAGATATTTCAGGAGTCCTTACCGAAACAGGCTGTGGTGTGGCTGCAGTTGAACTTTGACTCCTGATTATGAAACCAGTAAATTTAACCATGAGTCTTGTGGCTACCTTCACTTCAGAATGTCTTGTTTATTGAAGTGGAAATTTCTGAATGAGAGGTCGAGGTACTGCCTGCTCAGTGAGAAAAAAAACAAACTCAAAACCCAAATAAACATTTCATTAGGGACACACAAGTTTGGAATTGTTCTTTTCCTGAGAATTGTTCTGATTATCATCATGTAGTGATTCTCTTAATCTCTAACAATGCTTTTTACCATAGATTCCATCTAACATTAATATGATACATAATACCAATAATTTCCTTATTAGTCTCTCTGTTACCAGTCTTTCTCTCTTACAGTTCATTCTACACATAAAATATTCTTCAAAACAGTAAATCTTTTTTTAAAAAAAAGTAAAAAATCAGACCATTTGATTCCATATTATTGCCCAGAGGACAAAATCTTCCACATCCTGCTTCTTGCATTCCCCCATCTTCATCTGTAGAAAATGTCCCCCATTCTCTGAGAATATGATTGATTTATGTCTCTGAGTCACTTGTCGTGGTCTTTCTGCTTCCATTTTATTTCTGCTTGTTGAACTCTGCCTCATTGCCAGCTCAGGTGTTACCTTTGTGGATTTTTTCCTCTTTGTCCCCCAAGATAGAATTAGTTATTCCTTCCTTTTTCTTTTTGGCCCTCATTTTTTTTATGGAGGTGAACTTATATATTCAATGAAATGCCTAGATCTTAGGAGTACAAGTTGATGATTTTGGTAAATGTATACACCTTTATAACCATCACCCCAATCAAGATACAGAACATTTCCAGCAGCCCAGAAAGTTATCTTGTGCCCATTTCTGGTCAATCCCTACCCACCATAGGTAACCATTGTTTTGATTTCTACCATCATAGATTAGTTTTGCCTGTTCTTGAACTTCATGTAAATGAATGATACAGTACAGACTCTTTTTTTTTTTATTACCCAGACTCTTATGTCTAACTTCTTTCACTCATTCAACTTCATGTTCTTGAGATTTAATCTCATTTTACATATTTCTGTAGTTGGTTCTTTTTTATTCCATGATATGAACATATCACAGTGCTTTTATCCAGTCTCCTGTTGATGGATATTTGGATCACTGCTAATTTGGGGCTGTTGTGAATAAAGCTGTTATAAACATTCTTTTTTACTTTGGCTGTACCGCACGGCATGTGGGATCTGAGTTCCCTGACTAGGAATCGAACCCATGCCCCTTTCTACAGTGGGAGCATGGCGTCTTAATCACTGGACTGCCAGTGAAGTCTTTATGAACATTCTTGAACAAGTTTCTGTGAACATATTTTCATTCTCCTTAAGCAGGTGCCTAGTGGTAGAATACTCAGTCATGAGGTAGGTCAGTGAATGTTTATAGGAAACTGCCAACAACATTTTGCTTACTCTTTAATAATATTTTTCACAAAAGTTGTATTGATTGCTTTCTGCCTGTCTCTTCTGTAGGGCTGATGGCTCTTCAAAACTAGGACATAGCTTACTCTTTGTATTTATACCAGTGCCTAATACAGTGTCTGGCTCATATTTGGTGCTCCATAAATGTTGAGTAACTATTAGTTCTTTATTTGTATTACTTTTATGGAACTTATCACAGTCTATCTTATGGGTTGTATTCATCTTTCTTTCCTATTAGGTTGCAAGCTTCTTAATGAGTAGGAATTTGTTTTATTCTTGTTTGTATTTCCCAGAATATCTTGTGGCATTGTTTTGAAAATTACTTGTGATGGGTGGATGATTGAATAAACAAGCCTGTCACCTAGAAGATGAAGACCCTGGGTGGAAAACTAAGAGAAGTTTGCTTTCTCTTTCTACCAGTTGGGAAGAAGGAGAGAAGGAAAACCAGGCAGAGCTTCTGTTATATCCACTGCCCAAATTTGAGAGGTGGTTGTGCTCACTGAGCCTTTTGGCCTGAGATAAACATTTTGTACTACTGTGTTTTGTTGTATCTGCCTCCATTCCAGTAATAAGCTTGCAGCAGTGAGAGGAGGGTTTTTACGTTTCCTTGGTGTGACTGGTCCTAAAGTGGGTTGTGTGGATCAATAGAAAGTTTTTTAATAGCATTGTATTATCCAATACTTTGGCCACCTCATGCAAAGAGCTGACTCATTTGAAAAGACCCTGATGCTGGGAAAGATTGAAGGCAGGAGGAGAAGGGGACGACAGAGGATGAGATGGCTGGATGGCATCACCGACTCAATGGACATGAGTTTGAGTAAACTCCGGGAGTCGGTGACAGACAGGGAGGCCTGGCGTGCTGTGGTCCATGGGGTTGTGAAGAGTCAAAAATGACTGAGTGACTGAACTGAACTGACACATTGACATAGAATTAGGTTTTCACTTCACAGGATGTGTTGCTTATGAAAGAGAGGAAATGGATACAGTATTTGAATATTTGGTATTCTGTTCTTATTTTGCAGTTAAATCCAGATGTGAACGTTTTCCAGAGGAAATTTGTGAATGAAGTTAGAAGATGTGAAGAAATGGACCGAAAGCTTCGTATGTGCATTTTGGTCTTGTCTGACATTCCTGTAGTGACCCTTTTGTCTTAAATTAGAGTCCTCTTCATAAAGGAAGAAAATGCTGTGAAAGGAAAAGGAGAGAGGAAAAATCTTGCAGTGTAATGTGAAGATGAATTTCTTGTGCACAAGTAGATGTGTGGTACTTGGGCTTGGTGGTGCTTAATAGAAACTTTGAGATGACAAGGCTGCAAGCTGAAAATACGGTTTTTGGGTTGTTTTTTTTTAATGAGAAGGGTTTTATATCAGTGCTACGCTGTAGAATTCTGAGAGGTAGGACCTAGAACACCATCAATTTTAGATGGCAGCATAGCCAGCTTTAAATTGTCTATTTATGCGGGAAGAACCTCGCATTTATTGAGGTACTATTGAGAGCTAGGGTGTTCATACACTTTATTTTGTTCATGCCTCACAGTATTCCTTCAAGATGGGTATCAGTTCCCTTATTTAAGTAAATGAGGAAGCTAAAGATCAGAGAGGTGAAGTGACGTGCCCAAGGATATAAGTGGCCACGATGGGATCAGTGTTTGAATGCAGGTTGTCTGCCTCCAAAACCCAAGATCTTGCTGCTCTGTGATGCCAACTTTCAGTTAGGTGAATTTAGTCTCTGTGCTGAAAAACAAGTCAATAGTTATTATCTGAAAGCACACTTTTCTCCTGTGTTTTGGGGCCTTTTCTGTGCTTTGTTTCTTGTTTTGTTTAACTCAGAACTGACCTATTTTCATATTTAGTGAAACCCTGTAGGTTGGAGTTGTCTCACCAGTGTGCTGAGTGTCCACTATTCTACTGAGTAACACTCTACCGTAGCTCTCCTCTGCACCAGGATCAGTGACCAGAGCCACCATACAGGGTTGAGAGCTGACACAGATGAGAACCAGTGTTAGGATCAGAAGAGGAAAAGAAGACAGTAGCGGACTGATAAGCCTCTTTGCAGGAACTGTGCTTTAGAGAATGTGGGGTAGGAGGAAGAGGAATGTGAACGAAAAAGGATTTACAAGTTCTGCTTCTTTTATATGAAAAGTGTCTTTCTTAGAATGAAGCTCTTCTTAGCCAGGTTTGGGATCTTATTATTTTTTTCCTCAGATATTTGCAGTTCCAGACATGTGGAGCTAGACATGAATGTTTTGATTCTGTCGTTCTAGGATTTGTTGAGAAAGAGATAAGGAAAGCTAACATCCCAATTATGGACACTGGTGAAAACCCAGAGGTGCCCTTCCCCCGGGATATGATTGACTTAGAGGTAAATAATTCTTCTGAGGAAGCCATATAAGTTTCTTTCTATCTGAGGGCAGAAATTACTTTCCTAAGTAGATGGAAAGTAGAATAATTCTTGCTGTGCTTGTCTGTTGATTGCAGGTTTCTTGTGGATGGGATTAAAATGAATTAAGGTATAAAAATCACTACGGTATTAATATCTCCAATACTGTCACATGTCACTAAATTAATGTTTATTGGCTTGTTGAAACTTTATTGGATTAATGTTAATTTATCTAGTAATTTTTTAATAATCTTATAAACTGAATCTCATAAAGTCTCAATAGACTTTTCAATCATTATTTTATCTAAAGTCTGCTGAGGGATTTAACCACATGAAACGTTAAACATAATTTTTTCCATTTGTACAGGGGTAACGCGCTGTATTAAATATGTAAGGTCTTATCTACATGGGTTTGATTACAGAAGCTAATAAAGTATTCTCTAAAAAAAAAAAAAGGAGTTAACCACATGTATAACAGAATCTATAGACAAAGAAAGACTATTTTAAGCAAAAAAAAAAAACTTTTTTAAAGAAAACTGCCCTGGTAAAAACACAGTACAGTCATCCCTCAGTAACCAGGGAAGATTGGTTCCAGCCCTTCCCTTGATATAAAAATCTGCTGGTGTTCAAGACCCTTGTATAAAATGGCTGTAGTATTTGCACATAACCTATGCTCATCCTCCCATATACTCTAAATCCTCTCTGGATTGCTTATAATACCTAATACAATGTAAATGCTATGTTAATCATTGTAAATACAATGTAGATCACAGGTAAAATAGTTGCTAGTGAGCAACAGATTCAAGTTTTGCTTTTTGGAACTTTCTGGAAAATGTTTCTCCCCAAATATTTTTGAACTATGGTTAACTAATCATAACTATGATTAACATATCTGTGGACATGGAATCAAAGAATACTCAGGGCCAGATGTATTGCTGGGTAGATATGAAGATACCTTTGATCATTCAGCGTTCTGTGGGGTGGATTATTTCATCTGTCTTTTAGAGCAAGCATTTTGAGCTTAGTGTGAGTTAATAATTTGGTTGTTTTTTTGTTTTTCTATAGGCTAATTTTGAGAAGATTGAAAATGAACTGAAGGAAATCAACACAAACCAGGAAGCTCTGAAGAGGAATTTCCTGGAACTAACTGAATTAAAATTTATACTTCGCAAAACTCAGCAGTTTTTTGATGAGGTCAGACTACTGTTCCTTTTAGTATTTAAGCAGCTGATATTACACCAGCACTAATGGGCCATATTTTTATTCCAATAATTATTTTAATTTGCTAGTTTGGTAACAATACCATTTCTGCACCCTGTTTTAGTTGAAGAAATGTCAGATTCTGTTCCATTTTCCATGCAGTACACAGCCAGCCATGGTTTTGTATATTTTTGCATTTTCAGCAGTTTTTCATCTCAAGATGAGGAAAGGAACCCTAAAGTAGTTGTATAAACATAGATGAAATTTTACCTATGAAGGTAAGTGTATGCTTGAAGTTGAAGCAACAGGAAAAAGTTATACATGAAATTGAAACAAAAATTTAATCTCCAAACCTTTTGTCATTAAATTTAGCTTGTATCCTCTATGGTTGCTTGTCAGCCTTTGAGCATATTTTTAAGTACACCAGATGGCAAGCACACTTAATTTGAGAGCTGTTTTTTATGTTGTATGGAAAATTGGTTAGGATGCCTGTTTGAAATTCCTGGATTTTCCTCTAAAGTCAACTTCAGTACCTTGTAGGGGCAAAATGTTAATAATAAGTTCCTGGGTTAAAAATATAGGTGACTCAGTTGCCAGGGGACAGCTTGCTGAGTGACCCCACCACAAGGATTTGGAACAAGGCTCTCAAAAGGCTTCCTTCTCCCAATTAAAGCTGGGAAGGGGTCTTAGCTTTCAGTGTGGACATGGTTTTTCTGATGGCCTGAAATATGGGTAACTCTTCTTTTTTATAGGTGTCTTTGCCACCCGATTAGCAGCATCATACATTTCATAGATTGTCCCAATCACTATTCAGTATGCCTTCCCATAAGTTCTTTTTTTAAAAAAATTTTTCAGCCACGCCTTGCAACATGTTTCCCGACCAAAGAGCAAATCCATGCCTCCTGCACTAGAAGCACTGCACAGAGTCTTAACCACTGGACCACCGGGGAGACCACCCCATTAGGTTCTTTATTTCCTTTGCTCAACAACAAAAATTAGCAAAGCTTTTAAAAAAACAAAAGGCCTACTTTAGTTAGTATCTGATAAGTCCTCAGTTTCACTTTTAATTTCTATGTTTTGAAGAAAAAATAACTCTCCCTAGTTCTCTAGCCTGGAGCAGGGGTTTGCCAACCAGCAACATCAGCCTCACCTGGGAACTTGTCAGAATGCCAGTTCTCAGTCCTCACTCCAGACTTACTGAATCAGAAACCCTGAGGGTGGGGCCCAGTGATCCGTTTTCACAAGGTGATTCTGAAGCATGCTAGTGTGAGAACCACACGGGGCTGGAGAAAGTCAGCTGAAGACATGATACATTCCTCAGTGACTGAAGATCTGACTCAGAGAAACCATGCTAATTAACAAGATCTACTGAAGCCAGGGAAAGGGGGAAAAGCTCCTAGGAGTTAAATTGCCTGGTCCTCCTGAGAATCAGGATCAGGCTACATACCAGCAGAGAGTTGGTGTGAATATTCAGTTTGCTCACTGAGTTGAGAATTTAGAGGCTGACAGTAACTTCTTTCACCAGTCCCCAATATCATCACATTAAAGGATGTGGGACAGTGTAATTAACTCTTTCCAAGTGTTTCAGGTCTTTTGCAACAGGCATGGTCACTTATGTCAAATGGTTTTTGATGAACAAATAGTCTGGAATTCCAGTATACTCACTGCCCAAACATTATTATTATTTAATAATATTATTATTAAATAATAATTTAGTGTTATATTTAATCATAATACAACATTATTATTGTTGGATCATTTGAAGAGCACTTGCTCTTTGTGAGGCATCAGCTGGGTGACATGGTCTCTGTGTTCAAGGGCTATATCCCTTAGTCATGTCTGGAAACATCCATGAACACAGTGACTCCCTAGGCTCACAGATGGTGTGCTTTTTATATGTGTCCAAGCTGCTGCCCACAGATCCAAAGTAAACCTGGCCTCAAGATCAAAGCTCAGTTACTTTTATCATTATTGGGTACTTAGTTCTTTTACCCTCTCTCTGCTTTTTTCCCCCTTTTGATATACCCTTTAGTTTACTGCTGGGATGTTGGTGAGATTTATGAGAATGTTTTTCATATTCTCCTGAGTTTTAAGGATTGGGATAGACTTCCTAGTCTAGTTCATTCTGGGAGAAATTCTGGAAAAAAAAAAAGGCAAATGGACTCCCTTAAGGAAAATAGTTTAACTCTTCATTTCACAATGCAAACAAACAAACAAAAAAAAACAGTAATAATAAAAACAAAATAAGCAGAATCACTTGGAAAGATGATATAAGATTTTAAAATTGTAACTGTGGGTTTAGGAATTTTCTTTGTGGTTAATAGGTGTAAACATGAAATGCCCATCTTGAGAAGTCAGGCATGACCTTCACATCTTCTCCATTTTGCATCGTTTCCCCCCTCCTGCTCATGCAAAGCATTTTTTTGAGCATGGGGCCTTGGCTGTGAGAGGCTCTTCTGCTGCCATTGTTATCAGTCCCTCTATTTCCAGGGCAGGAACCCCTCCTTTTCTCTCGCAGTGCACAGTCAGCATCTTGTCCCCGCTTGCCATTAGCTCATAGCCTCAGCCAGGTCCCTTTCAATAGCCCCTCCCCTGCTGAGGCCAGACAGCAGTCTCAGGTGTCGCTGCCAGGACAGGAGACAGAGCCTCACAGAGTTAAGCACATCTGCACCTTCACATGATGCAAAAGATCGGAGATTTGGGACCTCAAGTCTCAGAAATGTAGACTTTTCATGAGCCTTTCTTCCATGCCTGAGATTATAATGTTTGCCAATGGCCTGAAACACTACCTATTTTAAACCCTTCTTTTGAGTATAATTTGGTGAATATGATCAGTAATTTACAATAATGAGTTAGCAGAAAATGACTAAATCAGAAAATGATTCGCTGCATCTCCAGGTGTAGGGGTTATGATTGGCCACGTGTGGAGAAGGGGAGAGCTGAACATACATTAAATAGTCTTATGACTTATGATGATTACAAATTCAACTTAGCCATTTCTTATCTAGAGCATTTTAAATGACTTGTTAATGATTATCCTTTTCTCAGTCTTCTTGCTTATGAAGAACTGTAAGAGCTGGAGAGATTTCTCTGCATCTTTTACCATAAGCACCATAAAATATGGGAGCGTAAAGAAGACTGGAAAAGTAATGGTTAATGGCATGCAGAGCCCTGCCTTCCTTTCCTTCTGAATTTTCCATCCATCTGCTTTCTTTACTTTTCTTTCCCATCTGCCATCTCCTTTGGGGCTTGCGTGAATACCTTGGTGATGAAATGTAATTTCTTTCTCGTGTCAATGGAAAGAAGTGTTTGCTCTTGGTCGTGTAGCTTGAACTGGATGTGCTGCTTATACTGAAGTGTAGAAATAGAACTATTGAAGTTGTGCTACTTCCTCTTTCAAGGCATGGTTTTAGTATTCTGACTGGGGGAATGGGTAAACCAGAGGGCATAGCAAGTAATGCAGAGGAACCTTGGTAGTACTTTTATGAGAGAACCCAGATTAGGATTGAGATACTTGATGACATGGTTTTAGATATTGCTTTAAAGGCCCTCAGTTAGTGGTTCTGGGCAGTTTCTCATCAGACACAATTATTTCATTTGAAGGATTCTTAAGTTTGAAATGGTGTAATTATTAATGAGATTATTATTGTAAATTTGTATTTGATTTTAATTCTGCTTTTTTTTGTATTCCCAGAGATTCTAGATGGAGTCTCCTCCTTTAGAGGGGCACTATTTGCTTTTCCATCAGTTCTCCCCTTTAGAGCAACATATGTTTGCACTGAGCTTTATCTTTATGGTTTACTTAAACCAGGCATTGTGAACCATGTAGTAGAGTAGACAGGAGGCTTGTGAGTAGTGGTCAGTTTCATTGTTTTATGCTGAGGGACATCCTAAGAGCAAGATGAAATGCTGTTTTTACTCTGGATCCTCAAAGCAAGTTGCCTGTGGTTTGTAGTCAGCGGATTTGATTTTAAGTAGAAACAAGAATTGCACACGAGAACGAGTGGTAACCCGTGCCCTCATTATCTCATCTTAAAGTTTCCCAAATCTCATAGTGGTATTTCTCTGCACTTCTGGTGTGCCCACTGCCTGTCCTTCCTTTTTTTAAAAAAGGAATTTATTTCTTTTTTCTTTTGGTTGTTGAGAGTTGATCCTGCTTCTAGAATGTACTTCCCGAACAATTGCTTTCACTTGTTTAGGTTTTCAGACTTACCTGGTTTATACTCAGTTCCCCACCCCACCCCCCCGCTGTGATTTTACATGTATAGTCCTGTGACTATCAAGAAAGGATCCCCTGTGGCATTTTTTTTTATAGCAGGGTGATCAGAATAGACTCAAATTGAAATTTGAAGTGAAGATGATGAGAAAAATTCTCCTGATTTCATTTTTATTTAGTTCTGCTTTTGAAAAGGAAGATTCCTCTGGCTCACTTCTAGTCTTTGGTCAAACAGGTAGGCCACGGATATTGAAGCTGGGGAGATGAGGCAGTGGAGCGGTCAGTTGGCCTTCATTTCTTAGGGCAGCCCCTCCTTCCTGGTGAAGGAAGCAAGGCGAGATGTATTTTGGAGAGAGAGGCTGAGAGGAAACAGGGCAAGAAGCATTGTGAAGGCAAAGGCTGAGAAATTTAGGTCTGCATCTGAGAAGGTCCCGCTCCTCCTCCATTTTAGTGTATAAGCTGTCGTGGTGGAAATCATTTTAAATCTCAACAATCCAACTAGTCCACATGTTCTGAATTGGCTTATTATCTGTTACTTTTTCTTCACTTGATTTAGATTGTTGGCTTAAGCTATGTTCTCAAGAATCCTTAAGCTGTAACGCCCCCAGGAACTTTTTGCTATTCCTGGATACCTGGTCAGAAACTAGGACATTCAGGTATGTTTTCACTTTTCTTTCCATTATTGATGCAGTGAAAGCCCATGCCTGCCCAGCTATTGTGTTTCTTACCTTTTTGGACAAAGAATACTCTTTAAATCCCATGGTTTGGAGCTGTTTTTTTTTTTTCTTTTAAATAATGGGTGTGCTGAAAGCCCTCATGTTTTGACTTTTTAAGGGCAAGGAAAACCTAGACGTCTGGAGACACCCCTTCTATCTTTCTCCTGTTCAGGACAGTGACAGCTCCTTGCTTTCTTCCTGAGAAAGAGAGTCTCCATCTTATAAATTCTTACACAGGGAAAATTCTAATTTGTAGCTGCCTGGAAATTTGATATTGAATATATCTGCTGAGCTGTCTTGTTTTTACACAAAAGGAAGAAATACTTCAGGTTCTATGCATATGCAAAAATATTTTTGGTACTTTCATGGCTTATTCGGGAAAACATAAGAGAAAAAATGGTTTCCACCAAGTCACAGGTTTATACGGGTGTCACCATCATTTAACGTTTTTTTCTTTATTCCTTATTTCTAAAACCATTTCCCCAGATGCTTTACTGGGGCAGTTCTGCTTCCTTTACCTCTTGTTTCTTTTCTTTGTTTCTTCCCCTATTCTTCTTGTCTTCTTTTTGTGGGTATGTCTTCTCTTTTGGTGGTTTTCTTTTTTTCATCTTTATTTTCTGAACTTATCTCCTGGTTCCTCGTTCCCTGCATGCCACTAACTATTTTCATTAGATATTAATTGATTTGTGAATTCAGGCTGAATTGCATCATCAGCAGATGGCGGATCCAGACCTGTTGGAAGAGTCCTCGTCCCTCTTGGAGCCAAGTGAGATGGGAAGAGGCACGCCCTTAAGACTTGGGTAAGTACCACTTCGACCCTCTGTACTCAACGGAGTCATGTCCATTTTTGCTGTTCAGAAGAGCAGTCAGGCTGGGTATTCACTGGCTTCCAGGATGCCCTCTCTTCTGAGCCTGTTGCAAGGTGTTGCTAACTTACTTTCGGTTCAGTTCCTAAGTTGTTCTGTCAACCCTCTGCTGAGTCCAGGAAACAGACTTTGGCAGCCATTTTGACATAGCAATGCACAGCCTCCTGTTTGCCATCTTTCCCCTCCCCTGCTCTTCACTTTCCTCCCATCCTGTGGCGTGGAATCGTTCCCAATCTGGCTCTTCTCCCCACAGCTTCGTGGCTGGTGTGATTAACCGGGAGCGCATCCCTACTTTTGAGCGCATGCTTTGGCGGGTGTGCCGGGGGAATGTATTCCTGCGGCAGGCTGAAATCGAGAACCCCCTGGAGGATCCTGTGACTGTAAGACAAGGGGATTGCGTCTGGTGGAGTAGGTCTGGTACAGGGAGCTCAGAGCAGTAACAGAGCATGTGCCACCTGAACCTGACCCTCCCAAGAGGAGCCCTTACATTTCCTCCCTTTGGATCTGGGAATTTGAGGGACTCTTCTTTTCCTCTTCGCCTCCATCGTATGTGTACATACCATGTATACATGATGCGTGGGATCTTAGTTCCCCTACCAGGGATCAAACCCAGGCAACAGCAGTGAAAGTGCCGAGTCCTAACCTCTGAACTGACAGGGAATTCCCTCCAGTTATTTCAGCTTTATGTGTTTTCCGGTACTTATCTGGGACCAAAAGAACATTAACTCTTTAATGAAAATTAAAACAAGACATCTGGTTCCAAGTTTGGTAACAACCTTGTGTACAAGGAGGAGAGATTTCCTGAACTGTGATCTTCATAAGTTGATGAAACTTTAATTGATAAAGTTTTTTGTCTACTTGTTTGTTGGGAATTTTAGGAACTTAGTTTCAAGATTTATGTTGTGCAAAATAGGATGATATTCCCCACCCAGTGCTTTGGAAAGCAGGAATAACTTAACATCTTGGCATTTGACATGACAGGACAGAGTTCTTAGCATAAATCTACATTTATATGGTGAGTCCATTCAGAGATGACAAAGATGATTAGCTGTTGTGCAAGAAATTTACTTCACTTTGGTATTACTACTATTTCGAAGCCTGGAGTTGGTTATTATGTTCTCAGTTATCTTTTGGGTGTCTTAAATTAGTATTTTTTTTTTAAACCTAAGAAGAGAGGTTGAATTATGAGGCTTCTCAGAGTAGCTGGGTCCTTCACTTAGAAGTAAATGGATCATGTCCTTGGGACCGAGTAGGAGGGTGGTGACACTTAGGTTATGGTGAGTCTACTTACCCAAAGTACCAGTTTTGTAGTCTTACTGAAGGCTGTCCTTGGGTCACGGAAGCACCACAATCAGCAGTTACACCTCATGTGGAGCTATTCTCAGGAATATTCAGCCAGGTTCCTGGGCAACAGAAGCATTATTTTTTAATCACTAAGTGGAGTAAAGGGAGGGTCTGGCTATCTCTAACAAAGCAGCTGCACAAAGAATGTGCTCCAGTTAATTCCTGGAGAACTTAGGAATTTAAGACCCATGAGCCTTACTTACTCCTTCCCTCCTCTTCCCTCTTTATCCAAAGTTTTGTTTGCTTTCCTGTTATAAAAGCTGTGTAGGAACTGGAGAAAATATAGGCCACCAGAGACAGTCCTGGCTAACACCCACTATAGAGTCTTTTTCTGATCTTTCCTACTAACCTTTTCCTCAGGCTTCAGGTATACACTTGATATTTGGATAGATCATCTTCCTCCCTGCCCCCTGAGGTCTAATTCAAAATGAATCATGAGATTGTGCATCAGCATTTCTCCCCAGTTGCTCAGCTCCTTGTCGTTATTCAGTCCCCTTTATCTGGAGTTTCTGAGCGTGCGAGCAGGCAGGAATGCCTTCCTTTCCTCTTCTCTGTACTTGAGTCATTTAGGCAATATAAGAATTATTCAGCTTGAATAGCTGAATTGGTAGATAGGGCTAAATTCTACTGAGAAGCATCTTTGCATCTGTGTCAAGCTCCTCATTGAGTTTAAAAACAAGTATGGAAAGATTTTTCTAAATCTTGAGATTATAGAGCAAATGTTCTTGTGGAGCTTAAGAGATGGATTGAAGATAATAATTAAAGTGCATGGTTGCCAGACCCTTAAAGGATTCCAGTTGTTTTTATGTCACCAAGAAAGAAAGATGCTTAAGAAGTTTTCTGGGTTATAAGTCTGAATTCTTGGTTTTTGGTTTGGGACCTAGGGAGACTACGTGCACAAGTCTGTGTTCATCATTTTCTTCCAAGGCGATCAGCTGAAAAACAGAGTCAAGAAAATCTGTGAAGGGTAAGAGAAACATGCCTCCCCCCAGGGTGTAGCCAGGCCATCTGTTACGCCTGTAGAATAGTGAGACACAAGCCCTGTAAGTCCACCTTAACATGGGGAATATATTTTTTAGTAATGTTAAGGTTATCTTAAACGATCAGAAATGGCCTAAGTTTATTTTTTTTACAGACCGTCAAAATCACAATTTCCTTTTCTTGGGAAAAGTAATTAGGACTCATGGTTTATAAATTCTACATTGTTTTGGGACAATGGGTTTGCATACCTAGCAGTGTACCGTAGGCACTGTGCCCTTAAAGTTTTCTGAAATTCTGCCCATGAGATCCTTTCTCCATGCCATTTTTCTCAAGCACTTTATAATGTGATTTGTAATCACTGCTTCTGTCTGTCTTTTTTAATCTAAAGGAATTTAATAGCTACAGAGAATGCTTCAAATGTTGCTTGCTGCTCTACTGTAGGCCCCTTCCCATAAATAATTATTATTGATTAGTGCATCAGTCTGAACTAATTCTGTTTTGGTCCTTCCAGTATGTTGGGATTATGTTCTGAGATTACTTAAACTGGCTCCGTGAAGCAGTGTCAGTGTTCCTCAGGCTGTGTCTGCACATTCCAGGTTCCGGGCTTCACTGTATCCCTGTCCTGAGACGCCACAGGAGAGGAAGGAGATGGCTTCTGGAGTTAATACCAGGATTGATGATCTCCAGATGGTACACAGAGACCTGGAGGGAGTTTGTCTTTGTGAAATACTGCTATAGAAGACCTCACTTCTTCCTTTATTAGGCACTTACAGCAGCTCAGGATACGTTTGTTGTTTTGTTTGTGTACTATTTTTAAGTCATTCCCTGAAACTCTTCCCCATCCCCGACAGGGAATGACTTAAACATGGCATGAATTATCTTCAAATGAGATGCTATGCACCTGAAATCGAATATTCTAAGCTCATGAGTCTGAGATACATTTATAATGAATGAAGTATGAATAATGAAGTATGCTTAGTTAAGAAAAAAATAATATAGAAGTACATATCAAATCAGTTCTGCCTCTCACAGACATGCTCTATATCCAGAGGCAGCTACTCTTAATAGCCTGGTGTGTGTCCTCCTGGTCACCTTGAATCTGAACCATACAATCTAGCCAGAATCCTGGTGTAACTCTTGTACCCAGGAAGGAACTTTTATCCAGTTGCAGTATGTGTAGTTTGCACACATGATGGCTGTCACAGGGTTCTGAAGAGGGAGTCACGATTTATACATACATGGAAGGAAAAGGGTGCCCAGTTGGAGCTTGGTTCCCCGTTGAAAGAATGTAATGATTGCCACCTTGAAACATTAAGAAACATGTTGAACATGTTGAAACATTTCAACCCCTGTTGTGTCTGTCCCACCACTTGACCTGCTGCTGGCTCTAGTTAGCTGCACTTATCAGTTTAACCAAGGGAAGAGAGTTTTCTTCGAACTGCTGGTGATGAGCCATGTTAGTACATTCTGGCTTCTAGGACTGTTCTACCTGCTCCTTAGAAGTAGGCTTGAAGTAGACTGTGAAGAACATGTGCAGTAGCCTTTATAAATGGCTAGAATTTGACTTTCAAAGCACCAAACTGTGTGAAGTAAAATTTTAATGGATTAATTTTTTGAAGTAAAATTTTAAAAGGGATTGAATACCAAGGAGTGAGATGTAGGGGTGGGGGGCAAGTTTATTAGCATCCTTCCAGAAGTTTAAATAGTCATTGTGAAACTGTCAACAACCAGGAGAGAAAGTATCCGTATTCCTTTATTCTCAAGTGAACTAAAGTTTCCCTAGCATGCCATGGGTTTTTGTTTTGTGTTTTAAAAAAACCTCTCATGGAAGTTACTTTCTACTGCCCAAGACAGTTTCTCAGGGAGCAGTCATGACTTGGAGCAGTCATGACTTTTTTCCTGAACTGACTTGAAGAGCCAGCTATGATGGAGTATTTATGCTAAAATGATTAACATATAGTATTTTCCTCTTCAAAAAGACGTTGGGATTTCAGATAGATTCTTATGCACAAGTGAGTGGTGAGTTGCTTGCCTAATTTTGGCTTCTCCCCTCTCCTGCTATAGACCTGTTAAATATTTAGTGATAAACAAGACAGTAGAATGTGAAGTGTCCCTGACCCTTCTTCCCACCTCTAGTCGAGGCAGTATTATTCCTCCAAGGTAACTATGTGCTGGTTTCTAAGGGATCGGGCTTCCTGGGGAGAAAACAAAGCCTGAAAGAAAAATCAAGCCTTGTCTGCTCTGTGATGACTGTGGTATGTGGCAGTCTAAATCCTCTCCAGAGGCCATGAGTCTCCTGTCTCCTTCCCCGGCATGGAGTCTCTAAGAAGCAGATGATGGCGGTCAGCAGTGCCTCTTTTCCACCTCAGTGCTGGCTGATGTTCAGGGGGGGTCTACGGCCTGCTGTTCATAAGCAGGGATGTGACAACTCAGTCCGTTCCTGGGCCTGTGACACTGACTTCTTCAAGTCAGAGTTACAGGCTCCATATGGAAAATCATTGCTCTTTAATAAACCAGATAAAAGCCAGTGACCTGCATTGTTCAGCCATGGATTTGGTGGTAAAATTAGAAAAGCTAAAAACCATTTCCTCAGGTTTCTCTTTAGCTTGAAGCTAAGTGAATATGAACGTTAGTAAGTAGAACTCTTTAATTTCTTTCAATTTGGCAAAAAAAAAACAAAAAACTTCTAGCCAGAGGAAGAAAAAAAAAAACAGATCCCCCTCATCCCTTCTCAGAAAGCTGTGCCTCTTTGCCTTCATGTCCTGAAATGGAAGACTCTTTGCCTTCATGTCCTGAAATGGAAGAAAGGTGTTAGAAGGATCACTCTCCTGCTCCTTTCTCTCCCCAAAGGTTCTGAACCAAACAGAGGATCACCGCCAGAGGGTTCTTCAGGCCGCTGCCAAGAACATCCGTGTCTGGTTCATCAAGGTGCGGAAGATGAAGGCCATCTACCACACTTTGAACCTGTGCAACATAGATGTGACCCAGAAGTGCCTAATTGCGGAGGTCTGGTGCCCTGTCACTGACCTTGACTCCATCCAGTTTGCGCTCAGAAGGGGCACGGTGAGTCCCCCACAGCTGGCAGTGCAGCCTCCAGCCAGGAAGAGAGGTTTCCATCAGTGGTAACAGGAATCAATTACATTCTCATGGCATTTTTGTCTCAGAGTTCTTCAGTTTACCCATCTTGTACTCACCTTGCATCCTGACAGAACATCTCATGTATCCTTATTTTCAAATGTAGCAACTGTAATTCAGAAAAGATTAAATGATTTGATCATATCCCCATGATCCTTCAGGGTTACTCACACTCAGAACATCAGTTTCCTGGTTCATTCTCTCTGTCCATTAGTCTAGGTACACAGTATAACCCTTGCAGTTCCCTTTAGTAGTTAGTTAGAGCTACTGCCCTGTCCAAGCCTCTGATCTAGGGACCAGGAGGTACAGAGATGTAAAAAGTAGGCCCTCAAGTATCTTCTGACTTGAAGAGGCTGATGTACAAACTTACCAGACAGTCTGTGCCAAGAGCAGTTTATGTGTGTGGAGGGAGGGAAGGTGCTAGCTTGTCCAGCAAGGATGATCAGAAGAAGCTTCAGGAAGGTGGCATTTACTCAGTGCTTTGAAGACTGGATAAAATGTCTCTTGGCAATAAAAAAAGTAAACAGTCTGGCCAAAGGAAAGTACAGTGTGACCATGCATGGTTGGGCCAGAACAGGAATTGTAGCGTGTGAGCTGAAAGAGCAGGAGGCAAACCTGAGTCAGGGAGCCAGAAACCTGATTATGAAGGGTCATTAATATCAGATTAGTGGGTTTAAATTTTATCCTAGAGGGAGTAGAGAGACACTGGAAGTTATTTAGCAATGAAAGGATATGATGATCAAAACAGTTTTAAAAGAATAATCCAGGGACTTCCCTGACAGTTCAGTGGTTAAGATTCCACGCTTCCACTGCATGAGGTACAGGTTGGATCCCTAGTCAAAGAACTAAGATCTCATATCCTGCATGCTGAATGACTCAGTCAACCAATCAATCAGTATCAATCAATTAAATAAAAGAGTAATCCACTGATAGCATGGGGGTTGGATTGGGGAGCTAAGAGAGCCTACAAGTGGGAGGACAGTTAGGTTATTGTAAACAGTAGTAAGTGATAATGACCTTGCAGTAAGACCTGGCAATGGAAAGAGCAAATAATGATGAATTTGTGAGACATTCTGAAGGAAGTATCCATTGATAGACTTGGTATTTAGCAATGTACAGGAGAAATACAAAGAGAAAAAACTAAAAATCTTTCTGAGGCATCAAAGCTGGTGACTGGTAGAATACTAGTTCCGTTAATGGAAGTAGAGATTCAGTAAGAGAAACTTATTGATTGGAGAAAGCTGCTAAGTTCAGTTTCAGTCACATTGAGGGGCTGTACAGAAATCCATGTGGAAATGTAAAACAGCTGATGAGATAGTTTTCAAAAGAAAGGGGAGAATGCCTCTTTTTGACAGGCCTGGAGTAGTTACTCTCTGCTAAGGTTTCCTCTCCATATGGATGCAAGAAAAATATGTCCTCGAGCTTTCTGTCTCGCTGTGGCAGCCCAGATTGAATGGGAGAATACACGGGAAGATTTTTGCACCTCACAAATAACCTTGTGAACAGTAAAAGCCTGCTTTACGCAAAAAAAAAAAAAAAAGACAAAATGAAAGAAATGGGATACATGAGGTTGGAAGGGAATGAGTCCTCCAAGAGAGAAAATAAGGAGTTAATAATAGAACCTTGGGGGCCTGCAGTGTTACAGGCAGAGGAGGAGGAACCAGCAAAGAGACAGGAAAGGCATGGCTGATAAACAGAAGAGGAAGCTCACCAGTGTCAGGGGCTTGCATTAAGAGAAAAGATTTTGGATCTGGTGATGAGCGAGCCACTTTGACCAGGCATGGTCTGCTAGACTCCAAGGATTATTAGAGAATTAAGAGTATGTGGTGAAGAGGGAAAAGTCAGAAAATAACTTTACTTTCTTCATAAAAGCAGGAGTGAACAATGACACTTGTAGACAGATAAGGATATCTTCAGGGAAGAAAGTACCACATTTTCTTTGTTTATACATTGTAGACTTAATTTTTTTGTTTCACGATAAGAATATTCTTCCTAAGACTTCATTTACACGTGTCATCATAAATTTTATAGCTAGTTCTAGTGTCCTCAAAGACTGGAAAGATTGAGATATAATTTACCTGAAAGAAAATACACATATTTTATGTGTACTATTCAATGAGCTTTGACAAATATATATGCCTGTGAATCCACCACCATAATCAGAAGGGTGACCTGATTCTGATCTGTGCTTGATATTTCCCAGGAGCACAGTGGTTCCACCGTGCCCTCCATTCTGAACAGGATGCAGACAAACCAGACTCCCCCCACCTATAACAAGACCAACAAGTTCACGTATGGCTTTCAGAACATAGTGGATGCTTATGGAATTGGAACTTACCGAGAGATAAATCCAGGTAAAAAAGCTTGAATCTTTTCCCTCTGGAGATTTTATTCTGTTTGTTATTTCTTTTAATGCTTCACTTTGAATGCAATTGAACAACTAGCTCAAGACTGAAGATGCTGTCCAGGCCTCAGCTCTTGTAGAATTCCTGTGAAGAGGTGTCTATCTGGATGTGAGGAGTGAGGTTTATTGCCAGGTGGAACTCCTTTAGCAGACGATTTTATAGGAATTTTATAGGCATGAGCTTCATAGATTGGGTTCCTCTGTTTGTCCTCACGGCTATAGCACCTGGCTTTCGCTCACATGCCATTTGCTGGAACTGCTTTAAGTAAAAAGTTTTCCCAAGGTCATTGACATTTTAGAATATTTTCCTGGTTCCAGGTTAGATAGAGAAAATATAGCAGTTGTTGACCATTTAAACACAAGGCAGATTTCTCCTCTGTTCAGCGAGTTAGTGGTTAAATCTAGAATCAGGTAATTCATGTTCAGTGGGAGTCTCCTGCAGGACCTGCTCTGCTCCAGATTCTGAATTTTCTCCCGCTTAACGTGGAGGCTTTGTTCAGCTGGTTGCAGTACACGGGGGAGGAAAGTTGGCCTGTCCCAGGAGCAGCATCCCAGGGGTGAGAGAAAAGGAATCAAGAGACAACCCCCCCTGGGGCCAAGGCTAGGGACAAAAGCTTCATTTCCTGTGTGATTCTTTGTTGAAAATGCTGGTGGTAGCTTTGTGAGTCTGTGCAAATCCTGCTGTGGACATTATTTCCTGGGAGCCCCTCTGACCAGCAGCTTGGGAATGAGTCCCTTTTCTACTGATCTTAGCTTATGGAGAACGATGTGATGTGCTGGGAGCTGTGGTTTTCTGGAATTTGTCTTTTTCTCTCTTTGGTCTCTTTATAGCTCCATACACCATCATCACTTTCCCTTTCCTATTTGCTGTGATGTTTGGTGACCTTGGCCATGGCATTTTGATGACCCTTTTTGCTGTATGGATGGTGTTAAGAGAGAGCCGGATCCTTTCCCAGAAGAATGAGAATGAGGTGATGTTTTGTCTGTTTTTTTTTGATAGAAACTCAGAAACATAAGATAGTATTATTATTTTCTTGACATATTTCTAATATTTTTCTCCTGTAATCTTTGGCTGCATACTGTTTTTGTCTCCATAGGGCAACAGGTTTATAATAATTTTTTGTATATACAGAAGGATAATTCAGTCTTTTCTCCATGATTGATGGAAATAAATTTTCTTTTTACTTATTTGTTGAGGTATTATTGACTTATAATATTACATTAGTTTCAGGTGTACAGCATAGATTCCAAAATTTTATAGATTACACTCCACTTATAATTATTATAAAATGTTGGCTATATTCTCTGTGCTGTACAATATATCCTTATAGCTTATTTATTTTATACATAGTGGTTTTTACTTCTTGAGTCACCTACCCCTATCTGTCCCTCTCCCCTTGGCTCACCCCACTGGTAACCACACAGTTAACACTAGTTAATTCAAGAATGAACTAATGTCTAGGTTACTTCTGCGTTGGTCTGAAACTTTATAATTTCTCAAGCATCCATTATGAAAATTATTATCTGGAAGTCTCTGATCCATAAGAGAAATTTTAGAGACCAAACATTTAGAGAATAGAGGAGCTATGTTCATTTTAACATTAAAGAGGCCATGTGCTGTGAAAGTACATTTCTTGTTAGCGTTGTATGTTGGTCTCTACTTCAAGCTCTCTGACCCAGAATGGGGTAAAAGTGGCAAGAGAGGAAGGGGCTCGTATATTCTGAATGACATTGTCACAACTTGAGCTGCAGGGATTATGTTTCATTGGCCTCTTTCTTCTGGCTCCCAGATGTTCAGCACTATATTCAGCGGCCGGTACATCATTCTGTTGATGGGCGTGTTCTCCATCTACACTGGCCTCATCTATAACGACTGCTTTTCCAAGTCTCTTAATATCTTTGGGTCATCCTGGAGCGTACGGCCGATGTTCGATATATACAACTGGACGTAAGTTGCCAAGAAGCTGAAAGTCAAAGCTTATTCCTTTCATGTCCAGCTCTGGATTTCCAGATAAGTGGTAAACCAGCACTTCTTTAGGAAGTGTTTGACACTGTTTCTGTTCCAAAAGAATGTAGTGTCTCCTCTTACCTATGCTCCAGCCTGGGAAATGCTTTGTGATTTGTTCAGTAGTATCAAGGAACTGAAACTGTAAATTAAGCGCATTGATTATTTTTGTAAGTTAAAAGCAGGTCTCCGGATTTCCCTGCCTGGTCTTGTATATGTGTTTAATTTTTCTCTTTGTTATCTATGATCCCTTCTCACTCTCTAATGCTAATCCCCTCTCTGTTATTGAAAAGACAAGGTAGCTTATAGTAGTTTCTCTGGGGATCAGTTTCTGGATCCCAGTGATTCCCTCCCTTGAAAAAAAAATAAATGCTGGTTTTCTCCTAACATGGTAGGGAAGAGACACTTCGGGGGAACCCTGTCCTCCAGCTGAACCCAGCCGTCACTGGAGTTTTTGGTGGACCATATCCTTTTGGCATTGATCCAGTAAGAGCACTTCTTTTCTATATGCCTGACATGAAGTTGTTTTTTTTTAATTGGCCATGCCACATGGCTTTTGGAATTTTGGTTCCCCAGCAAGGAATTGTACCTGCACCCCCTGCACTGGAAGTGCAGAGTCTTAACCACTGCACTGCCACAGAAGTCTCTGAGACCAACATTTTTAACTGAAACCAAGAAGTGAAAGAATGAAAATGAAAATAAATATTTTTTTTTGGAGTTTTAAGTAACATTTTTAGAAAACCTCAGTGTATCTGTCCAGAGTACTTTAAAGCCACAAGAGACCCAGATGCCTTGGGGAGCTATATTATTTTTCCTGCATGACTTACTTAAGAGATGGCTAATAATACTGACTCTGGGAAGATTGGTTTTTCAAGACTCCTTCCCAGTTTATTTCTGTTTAACTTAGTTTCATTTTTATTTTTAGCAGATGTTTTAATAAAGCAAAAATAGCTCTTTTCTATGGATTTTAGATTATCATTCTTATATTTACATACTTAAAAAAATTGTCCCAGAATTTTATTTTTTTCAAATGTGTAAGCAAGTAAAGTGTGATCAAATCTTTTGTGTTATGTGCTTAAACAGAGGAGGTAGCGGGGAATTTAAGCATTAGACTGTAAGGATTACAGAATTCCAGAGGAAAAGCAGATGACTGCCAGAAAGATTGAGGTTTCTTATTTAAAAAATAAAGGAATTAATCAGGCCTTTGAAAAAATATTGCAGATTGTTATAGGTGAAGAGAAGTAAGTGCAAAAGCATAGAGGTAGGGAGATAAAAAGTTAAGTATTTTAATTTTTATAGAACCTAATGTGACGAGTTGACTCACTGGAAAAGAGACTGATGCTAGGAGGGATTGGGGGTGGGAGGAGATGGGGACGACAGAGAATGAGATGGCTGGATGGCATCACCGACTCGATGGACATGAGTTTGAGTGAACTCCGGGAGTTGGTGATGGACAGGGAGGCCTGGCGTGCTGTGGTTCATGGGGTCGCAAAGACTCTGACATGACTGAGCGACTGAACTGAATGTTACTGAAATGCTTACTATGGACCAAGTACTGTACTGAACCCTCAGCATATCTTGTTTATCCCCAAACAATTCTATTGGGTAGAGACTGCTATCTGTATAATACAGATAAGGAAACTGACACTTGGAGATATTTCATAACATTTCATGTGTGCATTTAACAGATGTTTACTGAATCCCTATTGTCTATAAGGCGTAGCAGATCCTGGGGAAGCACATCATTCTGAGACATAGCTCCTGCCCTCAACAACTTGGAATCTAATAATAATACTGTCTCACATTTCTGTGGTGTTCTATAGTTACAGAGGTTTTTTTGTTGTTGTTTTTGCAGACATTTGATGCTTACACGGTAGGTACTGAGTTTAAAGTGCCTGTGGGTCACCCGGGTATAAATGTCCATCAGGCAGTTGGAGTTGCAGAACCTCAGGCCAGACTGGGGCTGCAGAGAACCAGCCAGAAGTTTTCAGGTTAGAGGTCACTGAGGGTGAACTCTTCATAAAGAGGCTGTTCAGAAAAAAAGATGGTGGAAGATCTGGCCTAGTAGGTTACAGAGTTTGCTTTTGGTCTCAGAGGTGACAGGGGGATTCTTGGAGGTTTTGGCATAGGGACATGGCTGCCTCAGAGTCATTACTTAGGAAACATACTCTGATGGCCAAAGTGGAGACAGAACTGTCAGGAAAATTTTATAGGCATCCAGGCCTTAAGCGACAAAGCTGAAGGCAATTAATATTTAAAAATAAATGGAAGGACAGCACCACTGGGTTTCAGCCAAAATTTACAAGATAAATGTCCCCAATTTCTTCAACAAATATCTTGTAATGAATAAAAAAGGAGAGCTCCAGGGAGAAGCTATAGAGACTTAAAAACTGTATCAGCAATCACGTGATACAGTGACTTACTGGACTGTACTTTGAATAAATGAATTATTTTTAAAAATATGGATGCAATCAGGGAAATTTGAATATTAATGATTCCATGGTATTACAGAAATCATTGTTAATGCTTTGGGATGTTATGACAGTACTGTGGTGATTTTTTTTTTTTTTTTTTACTGCACCAGGTCTTAGCTGCAGCACGTGGGGTCTTCAGTCTTTGTTGCAGCAAGCAGGTTCTTTTAGTTGTGACACACAGGATCTTTAGTTGCAGCAGGCAGGATCTAGTTCCCTGACCAGGGATTGAACCCAGGCCTCCTGCTTTGGGATCACAGAGTCTTAGCCACTGGACCATCAGAGAAATCCTCTGTGGTCATGTTTTAAAAATGAGCTCTTACCTTTTAGAGATCCATGCTGAAATATAATATGTACAGGTATATACAGGATAATGTGTACATATACAGGTATATGTACAGGTATATATGTAAGGATATGATATCTGGATTTTGCTTCAAAACAATATGGAACTGGGGCATAGGTGAGGTAATGATAAAGCAAGATTGACGAGAAATCAATAATTAATCATTGCAGCTGGGCCATAGGTACATAGGAGTTTGTTATGTTATTCTCCCTGCTTGTGTGTATGTTTAGAATTTTCCACAATTAAAAAAAAACTTTTTCTACAGTAGGTAAATATTTTTCCATTTGAGAATTGTCTGTAACTCCTTCTGTCTTCTTGGGCTGTGATAGATTTGGAACATTGCTACCAATAAACTGACCTTCCTCAACTCCTTTAAGATGAAGATGTCTGTTATCCTTGGTATCATTCACATGTTGTTTGGAGTCAGCCTGAGCCTTTTCAACCACACGTGAGTTGCTCTATTTTGTCCTAAGAATTCACACAGTTCAGACAGTACTTTTGCCTGAAGAAGTCATAACACTTTTAGGAGGAAATAATAACTCAGAGCACTGGTCTGTTATTGAAGAAGTGCCTTTAAAAAAATCTCACTTCTTCAAATGAAGCTTGCTTATTAATATTAGTCCCTTAATAATGTATGAGTTTCCCAGGTGGCGCTAGTGGTAAAGAATCTGCCTGCCAGTGCAGAAGACACAAGAGACATGGGCTTGATCCCTGGGTTGGGAAGATCCTCTAAAGTAGGAAATGGCACCCCACTCCAGTATTCTTGCCTGGAAAATCCTATGGGCAGAGGAGCCTGGAGGGCTACAGTCCATGTGGCTGTAAAAAGTTGGACATGACTGAGCCATTGAGTAGACAACATACAATCGTTCTCAAGATCTTTGTTTAAAAAAAAAAAGCACCTTGTGTAGTTTTCATCAAAATGGAAGTTATGTTTTATCCCATGATGTGTAACTCCCATAAACTTGTGAATTGTAGTCTCAGAAGGTGCTTGATTTTCCCATCTCTTTCTCACGAGGGATTGATGGGGATGGTATTGGAGCTGTTCAAGGCTCAGAAATTTGGAAGTCGTCATTAATCCTGCCTGTCTCTATTGCCTCCAGTGCTTCTGGCTGTCGCTTCTTAAAATGTTCAATTCTTAAACACAGAATTGATGGAAAGTTAGGTAGAAAGTCTAGGGAGAGCAGTCCATTTGGTATGAGGTGACCCTGGGTCTGTTCACCGTTAACATTTTTTTCTGTCTTACTTTTTAGCTACTTCAAGAAACCCCTGAATATCTACTTTGGATTTATTCCGGAAATAATCTTCATGACCTCTTTGTTTGGTTACTTGGTTATCCTTATTTTTTACAAGTGGACGGCCTATAATGCTAAGACATCGGAGAAAGCACCAAGCCTTCTGATCCATTTCATAAATATGTTCCTCTTTTCCTATGGGGATTCTGGTAATTCAATGCTGTATTCTGGACAGGTGCGTCAATCTAGAGGTGGACTTTTCTGAGGTTGTTATCCTAGGTCAGGAAGCCAGATGTTTCTGTGACCTGAAAGAAGCCTTTAAAACTCCTTTTCAATCCACACATTCAGATCTAAATTCAACCCAGTCTCATTTTTTGGGAGAGTCAACTGTAATTTTCTGTATCCAGGCAGAGTAGAATTTATAACTCCCATCCTATGGGACAATCCTGGGCTTTGCTGCAACATCTAGTTATTTTGAGAAACTGGATTGTTTTTTATTCTTAGATCAGTAAGAAAGAACTATTTTAGGGGAAATCTATGCTAGAGTTGGAAACTGCATGTTTGACTAATACAATGTGCATTTTCCTCCTTACTTTGCAGAAAGGAATTCAGTGTTTCCTGGTCGTGGTTGCATTGCTGTGTGTCCCTTGGATGCTACTGTTTAAACCACTGGTCCTTCGCCATCAGTATTTGAGGAGGAAGCATTTGGTGGGTATATTTCTGTTGCTGAAAGTTACCAGGTTTTTTTTTTTTAATCAATGCAATTCCTCATTGGATGTAATGAGTTGTACATAACCTGTATTCTCTTAAAATGCACTCATGTTGTATCCCAGCATGAGCCCTGGACTTGCTGAAAAGAAAAAAACAAACATGTAATTGGTGTTCAGACATCCAGATATTCAGCTTTGAGTAGCCCAGGTGGCAAGAACAAGTCATAGTTTTCACCTTTCATGGTGGAGCTTTGCTCATGCTGTGCTCAGCAGAATCCAGGTCTGGGCCCGTCTCACTGCAGCATCAGCCGAAGCAAGGCTGCTGGAGCTGCAGACGGCGAACCCACTCATGTGGTTTGCCTGGGCAACCACAGAGCTGACACCAAGACATTTTCTTTTAAAATGAGACCGTGATACTTTGACCAGCCAAAACATCCGGTGTAGGGAAAGATTTGGTTTAAAGCACATTGACGTTTTTTCTTTTTAAAAAAGCAGCATGCATACTTGTACTTACTTTATGTACGTGTGCATCTGAATTACACACACACTTAAGTTACTAAATATCCGTTTCTGGCACTGCAGTAATGCTTACTTATGACATTGCCTGGTAAAGCCTGAAAGATCATATTGCATGACTCTCATACGGCTGTTAGATTGTTACTCCTGTTGGAGAGCAGCTGAGTTACCAGACCGTCCTTCTCCCTTTTCTGACCATCTCCATCCTCCCATGTGCCCTCCATTCGTCTCCCCTTTCACTCCCTCCCTCTCTTGTTTCCTTCTCCCTTCGTCTTTTCTCCCATTCACTATCAGGAAGGGCAACCTGTGGAGGCCCCAGTCAGCCCAACCCCGAGCCAACAGGGACTAGAGGCAGCAGCGGCTGCAACAGTGAGTGAATTAAAACCAACAAACCATCACATATTGTTTAAAGAGGTGGCAAACAGTGCAGCAGAATTCTTTTTAAGTATGTTGAGAGCATGGGCCACATGTGCTCTTGGAAAGGATATCCTTGTTACTCCTTGAGACGATGACAGAAAACAACCTCCACCTCTTAGGAACAGATTCTGGTGTCATCTTTACCACTGGTCCACTAAGTTTCCATTCAGTGTATAAGTACAGTCATGTCTGTGAATGCAGGACGTTTGTCATACCCTCTCCAAGCCCATCATCTTAATCCAAGAGGGCAGCTCTTGGACTCATCCGTTGTCATGTGTGTATTTTGTGACCCTGTGTTGAATGATTTTTTTTTTTAGCATGGAGTGAGAATATCCCTGTGATTCTTGAATTGACTTCCCTTCACTTTCAAGATCTGCTTCAAAGTGATGCTTGGACATTTGGTCCACATTAGCTGTGACTTACTCTCTTTCCAGTGGAGGATTGTACGTGTCTCCTTTTCTATGATAGACTCAGAAACCCTCACATCCTCAGCTGTTCATTGAGACCTCATCCCTGCCATGTGTCTCGTGTACTTTTCACCTGGTGTAATAACAAAGTCATCTTCTATTTCAGTCTTTCCTTCTTCCAGTGCTAGCTCATGATTCAGTGACAGCCTTTGAACCTTAAGCATTTCATTATTTGTCCTTAAAACATCTCTTAACCAAAATCTTATAATGCACTAATACCAAATTAGCCCAATCTATTCTGGGTAATAATGAATCTGTAATATTTTTGAAATCTCACCGGTAGCTGTTCTTCATGTTCTGTTGTATTCTAGTGGCATCATACTCTTTTAAATAAATAAAATATTTAGATGGTGACCATTTAATTCATTAGGTGTTCCTGATCCTTTTAACTCCAAAAACTAATTATTCTTCTAGAACTAGTCTACTTGAATCAGAAGATATCTAAATGTTGCTGCTTAAAATTATTTTCAAATGGGGACTTACTCTCTTTTATGAGAGGGGAAAAAAAGACCCTAAAGCAATCTGTCCATGTATTATCATTCTTCCCATGTGCTCTTTTTTCTTCTAGTCTTAATTTAAAGTGTGATTCTGCTGCATCAGTCTTGATGCTTTTAAATCTAGCATTCTCTTCTGTGTTACCATCCAAGTTAAAAGTCCCCAGTTGGGAAACCTGCTCATTTGGAGGGACTCCTTAGCCCACTGGTTCTTTAGTCAAACATCTATTTCTGGAGAGCAGCCTGAATGCAACAGGATGATCATTCCATTATGAGGGCCCTAGATTCTTGACCCCAAGAGCTGAGGATATGAACACAGATCTGGTTTTGTTCTGTCCTCTGTCCTCTTGGTCATCTGTAAGCAGTGTATCGTAGTTTTAATTTTTTCTTTTCTTCTTTCTGCTGATGTGTGTGTCTCATCTCCCTTCCTATACCTCACACTTCCTCTGTTCTGAAGGGACCCTTATTCTGTCTGGCTGGGAGGTTTAACCTGGCTGCCCCCTCACTTCATCTGCTGGCTGGGGAAAACTTCAGAAACAACTTTCTGCTTTAGGCCCTAAAGCCTGCTTCCTCAACCCAGGCACCCAAGGACCCACCCCAGGATACTCAGGAGTCCTGTCCTGTCACCAGTGTGATGCAAAAGGTGCTGCAGAGTGTACACTTGTGTTATATGTTCAGTCCGCCTCTCAGGGGTTGTCAAGTGTAATAGTTACACAACCTGGAGGTGCCTGGGGCAGTTCCCAGATCTGACTGCACATCAGAATCACCTGGTGAACCTTGAACTTGTTTCTTAGGTGTTAGAACAGAACAGAGAAGTGGAGGAAGACATAGAGATTGCCCATAATGCCATGACCCCTCGTGGCATTATGTGTCACCTCCTCCTGACACGAAAAACTAAAATCTATAGGTGCACTTGGTTAGGGCTGTAAACAGTACTGATAGTGAAGCTTCCCCCACCTCCTCCTCCAGGCTATTGTTAAAGTGGGGAATTTTGCCTTTAAATTTTTTTCTGCCAATATCAGCATATATCTGTCATCTATTGATAGAAATACGTATATACGTATGTCCAGGTATATAGGTTTAAAACATTAGCAGTTGGGTTTTAAATTGTAGCACTCTTCTGCCCCTTGACTTATTGTTTCCTCACAGTACCCTTAGAGTTGCCCAGCAGTCCATAGGACTGTCTGTTGGATGTGCTCAAATTATGTAACCATCCCCTTATAGATGGCTCTGGTGGTTGTTCCCAATTCTTTGCTGTTCTGAATAATACAACATCCTTGTCCTTGTATCCTGATAAAACTTCACAGGCATAGATGTTCCTAGCAGTGGGCTTACTGCCTCAAAGGGAGTGTGCATATTGGGGGGCACGCCTTTTCAATTTCGGTAGACAATCAAAACGATCATACAGTTTGTCCTTGGGGAAATATTTTTTAAGACACAGATTTTCTAGGCCCCACCCTTGACCTATTAAATTTACCATTTCTAGAGGTGATATTCGAGACTGTCTATTTAGTGAAATGCAGCTTTCAAGGTGATTCTGATACAACCGGTTCTCTGACGAGCTTGTGAGAACCGTTACTAGAAGAAAAGAGAGAATCTGCCCAAACCTGGAGGGTCAGTGGTCGCATGCTCTGGTCAGAGATGCACACCAGAGGTGAAGCACCAAGTCGGGGCCTTGGGGCAGCTGTCCCAAACCACTTGTGTATTGTCAGTGGCGCTGCTGGGAGGCCATTCTCCAGGAGAGCAGTCTTTGAACTCTTGCCTTGTTTGGCTCCCTGGATGGCAGCCACATGAAGTAGGTCTCAGAGCTCTTTCCTTGGTTCCTTTTCACTCAAGTGGCAGGTTAGCACTAATTGGTATCTGCCACATTTAACCCCACTTCAGCCTGGTTTTTATACCCAAAGAATCCCCTTGCCTCAATAAACCCAAACTTTTCCAGATCAGGCTGACTTAGAAATTCTGGTCTTGGGGACCCTGCTCAACACGCCTATGGAGTGAGAGGCAGCAGGCACCTAGTCAGCATCTGCCCACGTGCCTGTGAAAAAGTTGTGTTAGCACTCAGAGTCCTCCCCTGAAGGATAGGAGCCTAACTCGGTATTCTCTAGCTGCAAGCTAATGTACATTAAGCTTTTTTTCCCTGTTCTGTGTGACCTAGAAAGTCCTTTGTTCCTGGGCAAGGACCCAGTACATTTGGGGGAGAGGTTGCTGAAACTGTCGGTCTCCTGTTGAAATCTTAGCCGACCAGGTTGCAATCACCAGGCCATCTGACTTCCCTCCCTCTTAGAAAGTGTAATCTTTAGTTCCAGAAAAAGTTAGGTCATTGAAGCCTTTACAGATAGAGCCATGCTTATTAGGAGAGTCTCTTCCCACTAAGCTTTTCACACAAGCAGGATTCTCAGTTGTCATTGGCCGAGGCAAGGTTGGTGTCTCTTGGTGCAGTAGAAACTGCTTGTTGCCTCTCATCAGACTGAGGTGGTACATGTAGATTGGGCTGGGCCTGGGCAGAGGTGGTTGGGGTGGAAAGAGTGGCTTGATTTTACTTAGCTGTTTCATCAGCGGGTTTTGTTTTTGTTGTTAGAATCTATGCTTTTCTGAGGTTTGTATGTACTAACCATCGCCCTTCCCCACATCACAGAATGTCACATTAAAGCCCAGGCAAATTCTACTCTTTCTGTTCATCTGTGTAGGGAACTCTCAACTTTGGTGGGATCAGGGTGGGCAACGGACCGACAGAGGAGGATGCTGAGATTATTCAGCATGACCAGCTCTCCACCCATTCAGAGGACGCGGAGGAGGTAAGATCAGTGGTGTGGGCTTCCTCTCTTCCCATCTCGGGTCAGCCCTAGTCTTGTGTCCCCAAGTGGCCTCACTCCTGTCTGCTCCTTGAAAGATGAAAATACTAATACTGAGCATCCTCCTGCCTTCTGGACCTCTTAGGGCCTCTCAGCTTTTTTTCCAGTGGCCTCTGCTCTAAACTCCAGGTGTTGCTTGCTGAGCCCGTAGCAATTTTGTTCTGTTGTCCAGCTTCTTGAGTTCTGTGAGGCCTGCAGTAACCCTGCGTGTGAATCAGTTACTGACCACCCTCCTCGGACTGAGGCAGAGCCAGCCCCAATGCCCCAGCTCTAACAGCAGAAACTGGCCACTTTTGGTGGCCACTTTGTCCCTTGCCCCTCCTCAGACTGGCTCCCATGTGAACTTCAATCACTGGGTTTTTGAAGTCCTGCTCCACTAATGTGCTCTTGTGGCAGATATGTTCCGTGAGCCTTTTAAAGGGGTTACTTGCCTACTTTTTAAAGGGAGGGTGAAGTCTGAACATGCTAGACTTTTCCTTAAACCACTACCTCCAAGCTCAGTTTTTTTTGAATCAGTCTCCTTGCCTGACCGTTTGTACCACAAAGCCTCTGAGCTGAACTTTGAATCTCATCTATCCACTATATTCTTTTTAAAGCATAAAGAATAGGAATTGGAGACCCAGGGGACTGAACTGTGCAGTATGACTGACCGCGTCTACTATGTGTACGACTTCTTTAAAATAGAAATGGCAAGGCTTGGGATGCCTTTTCAAAATAAGTACCAGCACTGCAAACACTGCTGATTTTGCTTTCTATTTGTGCTGAGGACGCCTGTCTCTAACATGTTAGAACATTTAACATTCACGGTCCCCCACCCCCACCAAGAAGCAATGGTGCTTATGACTTGTGACCTTGTGTGTGGTGTGGCTTCCCACTAAGTGTAAATTTGTGTTTTCAAGCCTACCGAGGATGAAGTGGTAAGAAACCAGCTGGCTTTGGCTTCATGTTTATCTGGGGCTTCTCTTCCCGTCCTTGTCATCACTCTGCTGTCCCTGCCGCATCCTGGGGCCCCATGTGACACCCGTGTACCCTGCATCTCACTGGCCATCTCTAACCAGTCTGTGAATCTGTGCTCTGAAGAAGCTCATCTCCATTAACTGCATCTCATGTCAGTCACCTCTGTCTCTGTTTCATTGACTTTGCTGATCTAATGCCTTGAGAATGGCTTTACAAGGAGCTGCAAGTAATGTCTGCACTGGCATTCTTGAAGTGACTCCCCTTGGGAGTTAAACCCTGTTAGCCTCTGCCTTCCTCTCTGTGATGCTATGTATAGTCGCTCTGCCCTGGGGGTAACCATTTTCTCCTTGCTCCTCTGAGTGCTTATGGGAAAGCTTACCCTTCCTCCCTGAGATGCAGCCCACCTCTTCCTGCTGCCCTCATCGGCTTGATGATGCTTGGAGTGAGAATGCTGGACCTTTGCTGGGGGTCACCTTTACCTCCATGTGACCCAGTTGGAAGATAGACAGCTTTCAAAAGGAGGCTTTGCCTCTAGGATGCATCCCAGAAAAAAACAGTCCATCTGCATGCAAGGAGTTCATATTATCCCAGCCACACATAGAGAGTAACAGAGTAGAAAGAAAGTTGGCTAAACGTTCAGGCCACAGCCAGACCAGAAGGCCTTCTAGCTCGGCCCTAATTCACTTAGCCATGTACACATTTTGAATTGGGTTTTTAGTAGGCATTGCTGCACTGTTTGCATCTTCTCCCCAAATTTCTCTCTGAAATACCCAGACCTGTGACCCTTTCCCTTTTCTGGCTTCCCTGGTCCTCTGTAAGTGGGCAGTGGGATGGGAATGGGAAAGGCTTTGCTATTCTGTGTGGAAGCAGACAGTGCTCGGTCTTCCTGAAGGCTGGAGAGACTCCTTGGCTGGGAGCTTCTGTTCCTCCGGACCACTTCTCTGTGCATGGCCACAGGCTGAGCCGCCTGGAAGGGCCAGGTCGGAATGCGTCCGTGTCAGTGAGGAGCCCAGCCCTCTCCCAGTAAGGCTGCCTCCAGCACCAGTGCCTCCAGCTCACTTCTTATAGGTGGCCTTGTCCCAGGGGAGTGGACATGCAAACAAGATGGACTGGATTTCAGCCTTCCCAGTCTCTGGCCCCACCCCCAACTCCCTCAGAGATTGTTTCCCATAGCATCATAAGTAGTGAGGACATTCAGATAACTGTCTCAGATATCTAAATAGGTCACAAGTGGAGGCAGAAGACCCTCTCCCTGGGGGCCTCTGTCCAGCTGCAGACTAGAGCCCGGCCCCGCAATTGTCTGGGAAGTCTTTGAAGGCTGTAACCATTCAGCAGGGGTCAGTGGGACCTCGCCCTCCCGTGTCGTCTCACCAGATAACGGTCACCCAGCCCATTCGTTCGTTCACCCTCCATGTGCCAGGAACTCTGTGTAGTGCTGCAGAAACTGAGAGAAGAAAAAGAACAAGGCCTTGCCTTCAGGGAGCTCCCAGACTAATTGAGAAGACAGTCTGGGTGACAGATGCTGTGATCAAGGTGTGCCCAGGATGCTGTGGGAACACAGGAAGAGGGCACCTGCACAACACTGGGGTGAGGGTGGGGAAGAGGACCCCTAGAAAGGATTCCCTGAGGGAATTATTGCTGAGGTTAGCCTGGTCAAGCCAGAGTCCTTTGTGGAGGGAGGGCCAGAGGGAACGCAGACCCGTAGTATGGATAGTTACCATAAAGACACATTTTGGGGATAAACACGTTTTCAGCTTGCTGGAGCGCAGTCAGGAGTTGAGGGACTGGTGAGAAGTAAGACTAGAGGTTGGCAGACAGCAGCCATAGTAGAGTATTAGGCAAGAAGGAGCGTCACGGGGCAGTGAAGCTGCAAGTAACCCAATATGTACCATTGCTGAAATACCCTAGGGGAGAAGGGTAGAGGGTATATTGGGTGGGGGAGGGGCACAGCCTGAGAGGGGTCAGGAAAGACCTGGGAGGCCTGGAGGGAAGTCAGACATTGGCAGTGGGAGTTGGGAAGGAAGGGAGCAGTAAGAGATGGAGGAAGTAAAAGCTGCAGGCCTCGGGCCTTCGTGAACGCAGGCAGTGGGAGTGAGTGAGAAGTCAAGCTCGACTTCCAGGCTCTAGTCATGATCCCAGAGGAGTAGAAGTAGGTCTGGAGGGTCAGAGGAGAGCAGTCAGTGAGTTCATTTTGGGTGGTGTGGAGTTTGAAGCACCTGCAGTATGGCAGGAGGAGATGTGGACAGCTGGTTGGAAACCCGCAACGTGGAAGTAGAGGTGCCCCTTGGGAGCTCCTCCTGGGGTGGCTGCTGAAGGCCTGAGCGGCAGTGCTACAGGAGAGAAAAACCAAGAGAAAGTGAGCGTGTCAAGGAGAGGAGGAGGACAAGGCAATGGTGACAGATGCTGCAGAGGCTCAGTCACAGGCTCTCTGTCAGACCTTACGCTGGGAGCTAAGGGGAGCAAGCCTGGGAGGTATGTGGAGCTAAGAGGGCGCAGCAGGTGAGGACAGTCATGATGGGGCGGCCAGGAGGCCGGTAGAGAATTAGGGCGTCTGCCGTGGCTCCTTGTCAGTCGTAGCTGACTCACGTGGGACAGTGACGGACTCCTAACTGCTTGGCTGGTTTCTTACTTAATTCTCACCCCACTTATTATCTCCCCCGCCCCGCCCCCAGTATACAGGTATGAAAACTTGCCCAAGATTACACAGTAGGAAGTTGGGAGTGAAAGAGGAGAAAGCGAGGGTAACGCCTGGAAGGAAAGCTTCCTCTTCCATCTCTCTCCTTTCTTTGTTAATGGGAGAAACGCAGGGTGGAATAAAATTGCTGAAAGGATCTGGTTCTAAGGGAGCCCACAGTCACTGCTTTCACAGAGCTGTTAGTAAAGCCTTGCACTCCGTGGAGATGGGAACCTGTCCTTCCTTGGAGCGTGGACTGTGGGGTGACAGCCAGCAGCGGTGGCAAAAAGCTCTTAACAACATTGTCAGGATTGGGGTAACTATGGTTACCCTAGTTTTCAGGGTAACTGGAAGACTTTGCAAGAGCCTATTTCAGAAGAAAAGCCCAGAAATACTCTTGGTATAGATAAGGGTGAGGGAAAATGAGGCAGTCGCCAGAGATGGCGAGATGGAGCTGGCGCCCCTCGCCGCTGGCCATGCTCGAGAGGCCTGGGCTGTTAGCGCATCACCAGCCAGCCCAGCCCTCCTCTTCTGCCCTCGTGCCGTTTCTCAAGGTAGTTCTTTCTGGTATCTTTTGGGGGTCAAGTCATGTGAATCTGGAAAGAAACTGGTGAAAAACAGACTCTGACCTGCGGGCAGGGCAGGCTTGGAAAGGTGATTTGGGCAGCGGTTCTTTGCTCACTGGGTCTGGTCTGGGCCCTGTCGGGAGGGGCTGCCTGCCTCCCTGCCTTCAGTGGCTGACCTGGGAGAGTGAGGCCTGGAAGCATACCTAGGGCTGCACCCTGAGCAGGCCTAACAGGAAGCTCCCCACAGCCCCTCCTCCTTATGCTGGAAATAATCTTTGATGTTGCAAGGAAAACCGGAAGAAAGGGAGCGTGAGGAAGACAGACCTAATAGATAATACGTGTTCTGTTTGACCTTCATCACCTGCCTGAGTAGGAATTTGTAAGACTTTGCCAAAATGTCCCTGTGTGATCTTTTCAGAAGTCTCTATTTTAACAGGGAGTTACCTTGCTGCCCACGTGTTGGGAAAATAAGGGGCTGCAGAAGTTTAGTCTCCTCCAGGTAGTTTCCAGCCTAGTGGCCTATCCCCCAACACACATCCCAGGGAAGAGCCCTTCCTGCCCTCCTGGCTCTTTGAGAACAGGGTGCTCTGCTCTCAGGCTCCACGAGGTGGAAGTTAAGCCAGAACAGAACTGCCAGACAGCTCTTACCCCAGCGTGCACCCCACTCCCGAGCTGACAGCCTAGTGGGGAGAAAAAGCAGATGTGTTGAGAAGAGTCATTAAGATGTAGTTCATTACAATGTAGTGTTTTGAGGGGCAGGGTGGGGCCCAGCTGGGGGCCCAGCCAGGCAGGATCTTCGGGGGTGGTCCCACCAAAGTGTCCCCACCAGGAATTCAGCACCAGGGGCTCTGGGCCCAGGTAGCCATTCATGCCAGCACTCAGACCCCTGCACGCTCCCCTCCCCACCTCATTTCTGCTATCTGGTTTCCTCCCCTGACAGTTTGATTTTGGAGACACCATGGTGCACCAGGCCATCCACACCATCGAGTACTGCCTGGGCTGCATCTCCAACACCGCCTCCTACCTGCGGCTCTGGGCCCTCAGCCTCGCTCATGCACGTGAGTGTATTTCTCTCAGGTCAGAAGCCATGTCTGTCCCTCTTGCTTGGACACTCCCTCCTGTGGGGGCTTAAAGAGAGTGGAAATTACCTTAGGGCTCCAGAATTATGGACTCCCGAATCCCGGGAGAGTGACATCCATCTGGGAGGATCCATGCTTTTGCCAGGTTAGCTGTTGAGGTCGCAGGAAGCCAGGGGGCAGGGCATACTGCGGTGGGTGAGATGGAGAGCGAGGTGCATGGCCTGCAGCACCCCCGGCCTGACTGAACCGATGTCCTGTCTCTCCCCATCCCCAGAGTTGTCCGAGGTGCTTTGGACCATGGTGATCCACATCGGCCTGAAGGTGAAGAGCCTGGCCGGGGGCTTGGCGCTGTTCTTCATCTTTGCCGCCTTCGCCACCCTGACCGTGGCCATCCTCCTGATCATGGAGGGCCTCTCAGCCTTTCTGCATGCGCTGCGGTTACACTGGTGAGGAGCAGCGCGGGCTGGGGCGGGAGTGTGTCCTTAGCTGCACAGAGGGCAGTTTTACGCTAGTCCAAAATCTGAAGACACTAAGAAGTGTCTGCTTTCACATCCTCATGCCCAAGGACGTACTTGGTAGTGAACCTCAGGAAGTGTCCTCTGAACAGCACAGCTCACTTTTCCTGGCCTCCAGGGAGAAGTCCCTGTTGTGTGCTGTCAGAGTCGCTCTCCTGTGTTCAGCCTTCTTCTTCAGTGTCCTGATTATGCCTTTAGAGATCTTCTGGGGTCTTTGTTTGTTTGGGGTGTTTTGCACTGGCATTTAACTCTTTCCTGTCTTAAGAGCAATGAAAGCAGCTGTGGAGTAGATTCTAAGTCCAGGGAGGCACTGGAGCACACTCTGCCCTTGTCTTGTCCCCTTATCCTGTCGTGGCGCCAGTGTCTTTAGGTGGGACCCCGGCAGCTCTGTGTGAGTAGGGGGATTCCTGTTCCAGAGCGTGTTGCTGGGTACACTGAAGACACCTCTTCAGAAGGGCAGGTTTTGGATTTGTTTTCTTTCTTGAATGTTGTCTGTGGCTCTTAATGGCTGTGGATGGAAGTGGCTCGAGTCCTGCAGAGTGGAGAGGTGGGTTCTGGTCTGGACTGTGACTCCATGACTTCAGAGTAAGGTTGGCAGATTTAACAAATAAAATTACAGAGCCCTCAGTTAAATTTGGATTTCAGATAAACAATGAACTTTTCTTTTTGTATTTCCCAGATGTCCATGGGACATGTTTATATTGAAAACTGGCCGTACCGTACTTTATCTGGCTACTTGACCTCAAACCCTGCCTTCTTGAGTCTCCATTTCTCCCTTTATGTTGTGATTCTCCCTCTCTTTTTGGGGTCTATCGGCTCTGGAAGCCTTAGACCTGAAATGTGCACACACAGTTGTGCCAGTTTAGGGGCTCACAGACTCACTGCCCCTCCCTTTGGGCTCCCTAGACGAGATGCTCTGTAGTGTTCATGATCTCAGTGTCAGGAGAGAGGGCTGTGACTCTTTCTGTTGCTTCTCAAAACCTGAAGAAAACTAAAATCTGAACCTGAGAAACCTCTTCCCCACTCCCCTTATCTTTGTTTTTTTCTCGCCTGACTTGTTTTCAGCTGAGCCTGCTCAAAAATTCCTTCGTTTGTTGTTCTAATTGGCAGAGGGGAAAGTGAGGCGTGGGAGGGGGAGTCGTGGCCAGGACTGACTCTTCCCTCAAAAGCTCCTTTAGGAGAATCCGCGTCAGGACTCCGTGCTTTCTCAGGCCTGGCCCTGTCCTCCCCCACGTCCCCTCCCCGCCCAGCTGTTGTTTACTGGGAGCCAGGAGTCTGGGCCGGCCTAGTGGCCCGACTGCTGGCGCACCACCCGCTCTCAGCTTATCAGCGCACGCTCGCCCCAACACACTTCCTCACCACCCGGTGCTGCCAGCCTGCAGTGACTCACTTGTTCTTACCCTCTTGGCTTCCTTCCTTTCCTATTCACTTCTCTGTCTCCTGAGCGCTGGACTCCAGGGAACAGTGACCAACCTACCTGGACTCCAGCCCGAGTGGGGAGCCTGTTACCTACCCCCAGGTCAGTGGAGAGCAGTCAAGGAGCTGGAGCAGACCTGTCAGCAGTGAGCCAGGCCCACATGGAGCAGGGAGGGGCTGCCTGGGCCTGATGTCCAGAGTGAATTGTGGTGATTGGAGGTCATGCTTTGCTGCCAGAAGGATTCTTCTTCCTCAGACTCACCTGTGGGCTTCGAGTGAAAGTCCTCATGAATGAGCCTGAGGAAGCAACAGGTGGTGAGTGAGCAGGCTTCAGAATCGGGTGACCCGAGTTTAAATTCCAGCTCTGCTGGCACTGGCTGGGCGACCCTGAGGACAGCACTTGCCTTTCTGAACCTCACTTTCTCTCCTGTGAAAAGAGAAGATAATGTCCATGTGACAAGGTTGCTGCAGTTAAGTAGGAAATAATGCACAGACCAAGTGACTGCCCTGGTGCCCTGGCACATCAAACCTGAGATCAAATGCAGATGGGGCTGCCCTGCAGAGAGGGCTGTGGCCCCTGTAAGTGCTCTCTTCAGTCTGTTAAAAGAGAGACCCCAAGGGGAGGCACATGAGACCACTTGAATGCCTCGCAGATGTAGTTTGCAAGAAATAGACTCATCAAATACTGTATCATACTTGCAGGGTGGTGGTTGTTTGGTAGTGGAAATTTTGGATAGGCGAGAAAACAGCAGTGAAAATTCCTTTGTGCAACTTTGAGAATCCCATCCCTAGAGGCCTTTGTTTTCCCCTGCCACTGCAAAGGGGTGAATGAAGCTGGTGCTCGTGCACCCCCTCCTGGCTGAGTGTGGTCATGCCCCGAGGATCTCCGGATCTTCTGAGTCCAGCAGGACTGCAGGCATTCTGAGTTATGACCATCCTGTGAGGGGTGGGAACAGCTGGGCCCGCTGAAAATGTCTGCAGGGACGTTGCTGCAATCTTTTCCTGGCTTCCAGCCTGGGCATCTTCATACCTGTCACTTTACCCCTGGTGTTCAGCTGGGCTTTCTTGATTCTGCTGCAAGGACTGCCCCATTACACAAGTTCTGGGTCTCTTCAGTGGGAACAAGAAGAAAAACATCTGACTTGATAACAAGGATAAACCTGGAGTCTGAGGGTCATGTAGGGACAGGAGGAGGTGAAGGACATGTGGAAACAGCAGGTGAATTCATGCACCCACCTGCTAATTCTGTCTCCTCCTGAGTTACGTCTGTCTTTTCCTCCCACCAGCCATGTGCAGTGTGGCCTTCTTGCCTACCATAATGAAAGGTCTTTTCTTCCTCAGAAAAGGCAAAGGCGGGGGTGTGATTTGTGGTTTGAACTGTGGACACCTGATTGATGTTAACAGAAAACTTGTTACCCCCATGACCTACCTTCACAGGAACTTCATCCCTTCCTACCTAGCAGGTTCCACATGCACACTCACAGACTTGGGGCTAAAGGGGTAGATTTGGGGGCCAGTTTGATTGTAAGGAATACAGTGGCATCACAGCCAGGCACCGCGGGTGGCTAAGGGAGTGGCTGCTCAGGAGAATGAAAACTGCTGAAATGTAGCCCCCTGGGCTGACCTCACGGCCCCGCACAGGGGTCATCTACTGGCTGTGTGCTGCAGGCCCAGCACTGCTCAGATCAGGATAGGACCGTCTTTCTAAAACTGCCTCCCGTCGGCCACACCCCAGCAGGGAAGGGAAGAGGCCCAGGCTTTCTCCCTTCATTCACTCAAGAAAATAAGATTTCTGTCACATAGCAGGGGTGCTCTCTCCGGGGACTCCCAGTCAGTCCTTCCAGGCCACTAGGTGGCCTTTGCCAGGTGTGGGAGCTGGCAGAGTGACAGAACCCCGCCCGACTGCCCGAGGCTCTCCTCACAGCTGCTGAGTTGGAGATGCATTTTAATGGCCTGGGGCGTGGTAAGGCCCTGGAGGCGTCCCAAGCAGAGCCTCCTACCCCCCCATTCCCCCGAGAAGGAAGGACTTAGAGGGCAGCCAGCAAGGTCCCGCTGCGCCCCAGCACAAAGAACTTCATGTCTGTACTTTCTCAGGAAGCACATGGTTCCTGGCCGGGGGGTGCGGGGGAGAGACCAGCAAGGAAACTGCTTTCCAGCTTTGTACTGGGAGGTTGGGGCAAGTACGACCAAGAAGTGGAGCCACACTGGTCTTGAAATACCCACAGTGTCCCGGTGGGCACCACCCTAAGTCCTTAAGTGGCAGCTAGTGGGCAAGGGGGCATCAGGTGGTGTGTCAGAGGGACCGCCCATCCGCTCACACAGTAGAATGTATGTGCCCCCTCCCAGGCCTGGGTCCCCTGATATACATGAAGCAGGCAGGGTGATGGCAAGAGACCCCTGCCTCTGACCCCTTGGGCCTGTGAACACATCTGCAGCTTCTCCGTTCAGCCAATTTGGATCAGAACTGTTTGTGTGATGAGTGAGCCAGAGGTCAGATACATCACAGACCCCAAGGTGACTTGCCCACGGTCTGGCTGTACATGGTTGAATGACATGAAATGCTGTTGCCTCTGCACACACAGCCTACCCAGCATGGAGGATTCAGTCCTCAGAGCCGGGAGAAGCTGAAACCTACCCCCACCCCCACTGCATTCCCCAGGGGAGCTATCTGGAGCCGGACCCTTATCATGGGGGTGTTGGGACATGGGGCTGAGTCCTGCAACTGACTTCAGTTTGAAGCATCCCCCTCCTGGATCCTGTGCTCTGTGAGGGGGCGTGGCTGAGGCACTGACCAGACTCCTCCGGGGTCAGGAGGCTCTGGGGACCTTGGTGCAGCCCCTGGTTTGTGGGATCGGGGAGAAGAGCTGCCGCCTCTTGTGCTCACACAGAAAACCCTGTTCCCCTCGCTCCCCGGGGGATGGAGTTGGCGGCTCTGCATTTGGTGTCCTCAGCCAGTTCCCCAGGGCTGAGGGGCCTCTGAGGACCTCTCGGGACTACCACAAACAGTCCCCTTCCCACCTCCCTTTCGCTGATTTCCTGCTTTGTCTTGGCGGAAGGCTGAGTGAGAGGCAGGAAGGTGGAGAGTGTCTTGGTGCCTGCTGCCCACAATCTGCCTCAGCCCCGCTCGGCCCGCTGCTGCAGGGATCCAGGCCACCAGGGTCACAAAGCATTGAGTGGAAACTATTCCTCAAGGCAGCTCTCCTTGGCTTTTTAATCCTCTGAATCATGCATTTTTCTGCCCATATTTGGTGGCGATTTGGTCGCTGGGCAGCCGTCCAGGGTGAGTTTGCAGCCGGGCCCTGCTTCTAGGCGTGGACGCCTTCCTGCCCCCTCAGAGCTCGAAGGGCCCAGAGAGACCATCAGGGATGGATGCTGAGCTGCCAGGGAAGGGAGCTAAAGCTGTTTTTCCTTTCAGTCCCCAAGAGAAGAATACTTTCTCAGATGTTTTTGTAGTTGGAGAATATTTTTGCCATTGCTTTGAGAAGACTTCCCCTCCTAACTTCCCCCTTTCCTGGGAATTTCCTCCCCTAAATTGAAAGCTTTCCTTGTTCACTCACAACCCTTGCTTCTCCTTCCTCCCCTGAGAAGAGATACAAATGAGAACAGTGGTCCCTGCCAGGGTTCCTTACACGAGCTCACACCACTCCACTTGGGACACTTCCATTGGAGGTCCACACTGGGCCCTGCCAGGAGGGGGTGCTGGGGGACTCTTCCCCATCACTGTTAGAGGCTCAGACCAAATGAAGGTTTTCTGCACCCAACTTTCTGCAGAGTTTGGCATGTACACATTTTCCACTGAGCAGGACAGCAGGAACTGGGACCAAATCAATGCATTGGTGCGGTGCGCCCTTGCTGAGGGCAGGCCCTGGGCATCACGGGCTGAAAGCAGGCTGAAGTCTGGGCTTCATGGGCAGCAGGGGCCGTGAGGAAATTGGGGTTGGGGCATCTTTCTGTAGAGTCCCAAAGTTTTTGTGGAATGACACTCTTCTCTTCCCATTCTCCAGGGTGGAGTTCCAGAACAAGTTCTACAGCGGGAATGGCTTCAAGTTCCTGCCTTTCTCCTTTGAACACATCCGGGAAGGGAAGTTTGATGACTGAGCCTCCAGGGGGCTGTGTGCCCGGCTGCCCTCTGCTCCCCGCCACAGTGGTTAGCTGTGCTCCGCTTGCCTGCTGGTTGTGACCCCTGGATATCAGGGCACCTGTGTCATCCCCCTCCCCTCCCCCAGCCACCTGTGAGGCATTTAGCTCGATCCAGCTCCCCCTGGTCCCCCAGCTCCCCCTGGTCCCCCGCCACCCACAGCTTGGTGTGTGGTAGTGTAGTGGTATTCTAGAGAAGCCGCGCCCGGACGGTCACTCACACCCATTCACCCTGGGCACCCTCCCTGCCCTCCCGGCCTCTGTCTCACGCTTTCTTTGCCCCCTGGTGGGGAACCCGTTTGTGCATTTACACGAGAGCCAAGAGCACTTAGAGGGGGGCCCTCCACCGTCCACATCCAGACTTTGAGCCCCTGCTCCTGCCATTCTCTTCCTGGTTGGGGGTGGGGTGCCCTTTAACACTCCCCACTCTCAGATTAGCAGCGAGGGGTCCAGGGAGATGGAGTTTTTGTCCTCCCACCCCCTGTGATCTTCAGTGCTTGTTCGTTCATCAGGAATTCGGCTCCACCCAGCTGCGCCAGCAAGCGTGGCTTCTCCCTGGCAGCCCAGAGTGTCCACAGATACCCCACACCACCTTCCTAAGCTCACCCTAAACTCACACCTTCTCCTCCTCCCTCCCAGATTCCCCTTTCCTAAAACCTGCACAGCTGGGAGGACCCAAGACAGAGGTCCTGACTGGCTCCCTTGGTTGGCTGAGTCTCAGGCCATGCTTGGGCCCTGCCACAAGCACACCCTCTGCGCAGAGGTTCCAGACTGATGCCCTTTCCTGGTGCGGATGGGAGACCTTGTCCACCCCCAGTTATGAGTCTCAGAACTGTAGTCGTCAAGGTGTTTCTGCCTGCTGTGCCCACCATGTCGAGTGAGTGAGTCCTGGGCAGGAAGGTCGATGTAATTTACCATTTGCTGATTGGAGGCAACTGGCAGGGCTGCCAGTGCATGTGGCTGTGAGAGCAGCATGGCCCTGAGCATTACCTCCCCTGTCGCCCCCACAGCAGGAGACGGATCTTGGGGCCTTTTAATCATGTGTTGACACGACAGCCCTGGCCGCTTCAGCTAAATTGATCTGCAGACCTTCAGTGATCGAGAGGACCCCCTAAATTGGTCAACCCCCACACACACACTTGTCTAAGGGAGCTGCTTAGAGCTGCTCAGTGACTCCCCAGGCTATCTGCCGCACCCCAGCATCACCCTGCGCCAGCCAGTGTGACCTGACCCAGCCCGTGTGCAGAGCCCCTCCTGTCTGGCCCCTGTGGTTTACATGATGACCTTTGCTCTGTGGACAGAGGGGTTAGAAGCAGAGTTCTTTATCAGGAATCCTGCCAAGGCCCTTCTGTTCAGACATTCCTGTGTTGAATAAAGTGTGTTTGACTCTATCAGGGAGGCTGCCCGTCTGCATGCCCACAGCTCCTGTGTCACTCAGCCCTCTTGAGCCCATCTAGTATCTTACCCCCTCCACTTCCCTTCGCCAGCTTTGCTGCCTTTTTCTGTGATCAAAGGCCACAGCTGCGGTGGCCCTGGCCAGGCAGTTTGTGAAATTCTCACCTTATCTCAAGTTTCCTAGGGGCCTTCTCACTCTCCAATCCCACCCTCCCTGAGGCAAGACAGCTTTACAGACACCACCCATGTGGCGGAGAGGGCTTGGGGTCCCATCACCACCCCCTTTTCTGCACCGCACACCGAAACAGCCGGGGGGGCAGCCGGGGCCTGGGCGTCTGCCCACCCACCTCTCCCTCTGCTACAAGCATGCTCTCCAGGGCTCAGCCGCCTGGCTATTTTGAGCCCTGATTGCCTTTGGCCTTGGTGGAGGTGGAACTCTGCCCGGGGGGTTGGTTCCTCAGGGCAGCTGGAGAATTTGAGGTGCTGAGGCAGGCAGCCCAAGGGCCAACAGGCTGTCCCGGCTGGCGGGGTGGGCAGGGCGGGCATGCTCACGGCCATGTAAGGCGACCACATTCTTCTCAGCCTGCCCTCTCCATTCCTCCCTCCAACCTCCAGGGGAGGGGCTGCCCAGGAATGTGAGCACCAGGTTGACAACTCTGCTGCTCCAGGAGGGGCAGGAACACCCTGTTCGTGCTGTGCTCCTCAAATCACCTCCCTGACAGGCCACCTGCCCTGGAACAGGCCTGGGCACAACACCCAGCATCTGCTCCTCAGAGAGTTGAGAGGGACCATTCAGGTAAATGAGCTCTTTTAACCTCCACTCTGTTACTGACTCAAAGAGGGAGGCCTAGTGAGAATAGATGCTTGGAGTTAATGGAGTAGAATTGAGAGTTCGGAAAAACCCTAACAGGTTTAGTCAGCTGGTTTTCCACACAGGGGCCAAGATAACTCAATGGATAAAGAGCAGTCCTTTCAACAGACGATAGTACAGCTGGGTGAAAGTGACAGTTGCTCAGTGCTCAGTAGTGTCCGACTCTTTGCGACCCCATGGACTATACAGTCCATGGAATTCTCCTGGCTAGAATACTATCCACACATGACAAATTTGGACTGCCACTCACTATATACAAAAATTAACTCAAAATGTATCATCGACCTAAATGTAAGAAATTTTAGAGGAAATCATAGGAGTACATCTTCCTGACCCTGGGTTAGGCAGTGGTTTTTAGAAATGACATTAGAAGCACAAATGATAAAAAGAAGATAAAAGATAAGTTGGGTTTTAGCAAAAATTTTAAAATGTTTGTGCTTTGAAGGACAGGGTCGAGGCAACCCTCGTGCTGGGAGAAAATATTTGCAAAGCATATCTTTAATAAGGGACTTATATCTAGAATATATGTAGGACTTTCACAACTCAGTGATAGAGACAAAGACTCAATCTTAAAAAAGGGCAAAGAATTTGAATACACATTTCTCCAAAGAAAATATAAGCCAAATAAGTCCATGAAGAGATACTTGACATCGTAAGTCATTAGGAAAAGGCAAATCAAAATCTCAAGGAGACATCACACCCCCTAAAAAGACTATAATTTTATAAAGACAATTACAAGTGTTGACAAGGTTGTGGAGAAACTGAAAGCCCCATCCCCTGCTGGTGGAAACAAAATGGTGCAGCTGCTTTGGAAACTGCAGCCTGGCAGTTTCTCAAAATGTTAAATGTAGGGTTAAGTTAGGACCCAGAAATTTGAGTTCCAGGTATCTACTCAACGAAAATGAAAAAATGTCTACACAGACTTG